>NC_143514.1:59184219-59498719 GCF_031878675.1 Megascapheus bottae
TCTCCACTGTTTTGAAGACCTACCTCTGCCACAACAGAAGAGGTCAGTGAAAGAAGGTAAAAGTCCAGCTTTAAGGAGAATGAATGGGCTTTGGGGAGCCATGAAGTTGGGCTGAGGAAAGCTAGGTAGCCTGGCACTTGGACTAGCCAAGGAATGAACTGACTAGGTGGCTGACCCATGACCATGTCTGGGCTTTTACTTCAGCCCTTCTCACCTCCTCCAGCCTGCGATAAAAGGATAAAGAAAAGGCAGATAAGTTGGAAACCTTGCCTTCTGCATCTTCCACTTACCAGGGCATGAGGCGACCCAGTTGGGTCCAGGGGGACTTGCTGATGCAGAAGCCCACCAGAGGGTCAGTGAAAGCATCCCAGGCTCGGCCCACAAAGAGGATGATGGAAGCATTGAAAGGGTTTACCTACAATGGGAAAGATACAAATGACAACTCATTCGTTTTGCTCACCTCAATCTTGCAACCCTATGCTGCTCCCACTTGGACCTTTAAAAATGATAGAGGCAGGGATATAGCTCAGAGGCAGAGCATTTGCTGAGCATGTGTGAGATCCTGGGTTCAATTCTCTGTACTACGAGGGAAAAATAGAATCACTATAGCATTTTCTCTGATAACAGGTCCACATCAGAAGCTTTCCAGCTTTCTGCAGCCCTTAGAAATATCCCATCAAATAGAATGAATCGAGAATAATTTCCTTCCTTCTCTTTCAGGTGAGAGACCTAATAAGAGAACTAATATTCATTGAATAACCAGTGTGCATCACTTTTCCCACCTATATAATGTGAGTTATGTTATCTGTCTTACAGGGTCATGCTCTGTCTTGGATATGGAAGGAATATGCCTTTTAAAAAGTGGCCCATGGGCCAGGAGCATAGCCTCGTGGTAGGGTGCTGACCTAGCATGCATGAAACCCTGTGTTCCATTCCCTGGAACCACATACACGGAAAAAGCCGGAAGTGGCACTGTGGTGCAAGTGGCAGACCACTAGCCTTGAGTAAAAAATGTCCAAGGACAGTGCCCAGGCCCCGAGTTCAAGCCCAGGACTGGCCAAAAAAATAAACAAAAAGTGGCTCATCGGCCTGGGAATGTGGCTTAGTTGTAGAGTGCTTGCCTAGCATGCATGAAGCCCTGGGTTTGATTCCTCAGTACCACATAAACAGAAAAGGCTAGAAATGGCCCCATGGCTCAAATGGTAGAGTGCTATCCTTAAGCAAAAGAAGCTCAGGGACAGTGCCCAGGCCCTAGGACCAAGAGGGGGATGGGCTCAGAAAAAAGTGGCCCACCAGCTGGTGCTGGTGGCTCAGGCCTCTAATCCTAGCTACTCATCAGGCTGAGTGGTGGAGTGCCATCACTGAGTGAAAAAGCCAGTGAGAGCATGAGGCCCTGGGTTTAAGCCCCAATACACACATACACACAAACACCAAGTGACCCTCACGAGTTACTCAAACTCATACAAACACTCCCAAACAAACACTCTAGTCTCTACATTTAGATCTCCTGGGCTCTTCCGCATCCATCAAAACCCTGCTATTGCTATTGTTCTAGAAATCTGGCAGCATCTTCCACACTGTAGTTGCTCCCCCCCCAGTCTGATCCCCACCCCCAACTCCAAAACTCACTATAGTTAAATATATCTGCTGCAGGTTTCTCAGAATTACATCCAACCCATGAGAATTACTCAAAAACTAGCTGTTGAATGAACTTATTTACCCTTCCTGGGTCTTAGTGTTCCCCACCTGTAGATGGATACAATGAAGATGACCTGCCTGCCAAGTCAGATGCTACACAGAAAAGTCAGCCAAGGCAGGAGCCCTGGTAGCCATGGCTAGTTTTCAGTCTCCCACTCTCCACTCCAGACAGGGTGAATTCCCAGGATGCCAGGCTGCTGGCCAAGGCTTCTCAAAGCACAGACTAGCCCTGCTTCACCCAAAGCATCCCTCCCAGTCAAAGCCCCTATGCACCAGAGAGTTTTAACTGAGCAAAGCATTTGAGGACCCCGCTGACAACTACAGGCCACTGTTCCTCAGGTGCAGGTGGAATACATCTCCTTCACAAGCCTGGCAATGTCCACCAACCTCTGGGCCAAGGCAGCTGACTGTCTTCCAGCCAGGGACACAGTGTGCCAGTATCTTCTGAGAATAGTGTCACTGGTTGGTTCCATTCTCCTTTACACTACTGTCTACCCCCCATCAGGCCCTATTGCTTTTGCCAGGCAACCAGGAATTGCCAGTGAAGTAAGACTCCTGGGGGCAGAGACTCCCTTCCTAGATACTTTGGAAAGTCTTATTCCTCATTCACTGTGACTGCAAGAGTACAGTAGGGATTGGGGATGTGTTTTACAGAAGGGGAAAACTGAGGGGGCCCCTATCTTTTCCCATCTCAGAATGCTAGAAGAGCCCCAGAGGGCTCAATTCACTCACCAGAGCCACGTCCAACAGGTAGATCTGCAGGAAGAACCCCAGGGCACAGCCTGTCACCTGGTAGGGAGCCCCTCCAACAGCATAGCAGAGCTTATTGCAAATGGACAGCTGCTGTTTCTTTTTCGGTTCCTTCTGGGAAGACAAGAAAAGGATGAAAAGAAGCCCAAGATTCTGGTCTCCATAAACTGTTCCTCCAGCCAACTGCCAGGAGGAACAACTCTGCTTTGCTCTGTACCTACCCAGGGAAATCCCACTTCCTGCCAATCCTGGGGTTTGAACTCAGGGCCTGAGCACTGTCCTTGGGCTTTCCTCAAGGCTAGTGCTCTACCACTTGAGCCACAGCACCACTTCTGGTTTTTCTATATATGTGGTACTAAGGAATTGAACCCGGGTCTTCGCACATGCTAGGCAATCAGTCTACCACTAGGCCAAAGTCCTGGCCGTGAGATTCTTTATTTTTAAGAACTTGGGGGAAAAGAAATTATACTGCAGAGGAAGTTATTCCTAATCTACCTCCTGCAGGATTTTTGTGTTTTTGTTTTTTTTTGTTTTATTTTTTTGCCATTCCTGGGGATTGAACATAGGGTCAAAGCACTGTCTTTGAGCTTTCTCAAGACTAGCACTCTATCACTTGAGTCACAGCACCACTTCCAGCTTTTTTTCTGAGTATGTGGTACCAAGATATCTAACCCAGGGCTTGTGCATACTAGCCAAGCACTCTACCACTAGGCCACACTCCCAGCCCCCTGCACACCATCTTTAAAAAACCACTCCCAGGGCCTGGGCCACTGCTTCGTTCCAAACTCCAGAAGGGGAGCATGCCTCAGCAGCAGACCTGTCCCCACCTGGCACAAGCTGCCACAACCTGAAAATCTTCCTGCTGCCAAAAGCTGACAGGCCCAGCCCAGACTCCTGCCCTGGATCAGAGGCCAAGATCCACCTGCCTCCTGGGTGAGAGCTCAGAGGGTTGCAGGGGCCCAGCCCAGCTGGCTGCAGACACAGCTGTTCATTCCATCTGTCCCAGAGCTCCCTGGTCCCTGTGAGCAATCCCAGGATTCAAGCTCATCCAGGAGTTGTCCTCCCCTCCAGCCCCCTGATATACACAGCCCTTCCAGCTCCTAGGGGATCTTATAGAGGGGAGGATATGGCCTCCGGGTGACAGACTGGACCCTTTCTGGGTGGGGCAGCAGAGAGGCTTAGCGTTGCCCAGGGAAAGAAGAGATTACTCATACCTGGTAACAGTGTAATTGCTCACCAGGCTCCTTCCAAGGATCAGTTAATAAAATTAAAATTAAAAGGCGGCATCTCTCAAGTGGATCTATTGCCAGAGATGCGTTCCTGGGGGCTCCCCCTCTTTTCATTTGGTCGTTTAATAGGTTCTTAAGACAGGCTGAGGCGGAGGGTTGAGATGGACGCCATGCGCGCGAACACCCACATTCACACAAACGCCTTTAGAACGTGCGGCTCCTTTAAGAGCAGAGCCCTTGTTCTTATGAATGAACTTGAGTGGCCCACGGCAGAGTTGGAGCGCGAGGGTAGGCGGGTTTGGGGGAGGGGGCCCTGGGGGTTAAGGGGTAAAATATGGGGGAAGCACAGGGGTTCCCAGATTTCTGAGGTCCCTCGATCTTTTCAGGCGAAAAACCAGAAGCGCAGAGCACTGAAGTAACCAGAAACAGGCTAGGCACAGTGACTTCCGCGGAAACGCGGAAAGAGGGTGAGCAAAAGGGGGCGCCCCCGCTGGCTACAGACCTCCCGCATCACTCCCCGACCCGGGGGCATGCCCCCACCCCCCTCTCCCTTTTGCTTCTAGGCCTGCAGGTCCCCAGCTATCCCAAGCGTCTGCCCCAAGCCCGGATCGAATCTCTGACGCCCTCTTGTACCCCCATCCGGGTGTGCCCGCCACACCCTCCCTACTCTTGGGGTGCCGGGCCCTTACCTTCACCTGCGCCGGCCGTTCAGCGGCTTGAAGGATGCCGGTGGGCAGCAGTCCAGCCGCGGAGCTGCTTTCGGCGCCCTCTCCTTTGGCCATGACCCGTGGGCCACGCCGTCTAAGACCGAGACCGGGACGCCGGGATGCTCCCCTGCTCCGTGGGCCCCCGCTCTCTCCGGGCTCCCGTCGTAGCCGCCGCCGCCACCGCCGCCGCCACCTCCACCACCGCCACCACCACGTTCGTCGCACGCCAGCCGAGCCGGGAGGCAGCCTGGGCACACTCTCCCCGCACGCCCCCTCCGCGCCTCTTAAGAGCTGCGGCCCGGCCCTCCAGCCTCGGGCCAATCCCTGAGCCCCGCTGCTGAGCCCCCAGCCAATCCCAGCGCCCGCCGGCTCCTCCATCACGCCCCGCCCACCCCACAGCGCCCAGCCACACAGCCACGTTTTCAAACCTTGGAACCGGCATCCGGCTGCCGCGGCTCCTCGCTCCACGCTCCTCGCAGCCTAGGGAAGCCTGAGAGACCTACCTGGGGTTTCCCCAGGGAAACGGAGGCCCAAGACTGAACGCGACCTGCTCGAAGGCCCCCCGCACCCCCAGAGTGAGTGCTTCCTGAATCATGCCTGATACCCATGAATTCTGAACATGTTACCCGACCCCCCCCCCCCCGGCCCTTTTCAGGATATAGGAAAACTAGGGACTCGGAAGCTCAGTGGTCCCTTCGATATCTGGAGCCTGACTGAGTCCCTCCCTCCCCTAAACCTGGAGATTGCAGACTGTCACTTTCCCCGCCTCTCTCCTCCATTTCCCAGCCCCCAGAAATCCACCGTCCCTTCCTCCTGTCTTTGGCATCTAAGGGGCCGGAAAAACGGAGGCACCCAGTGGCCCTTCCTTCCCGCAGGATGGAGAAGTGCCAAACCCACAAGCACTCCTACAATAAAATCGGCCTTTTATGGACAGCCCTTACCATCTCTGAGTTGGAACTATTATTATCCCTATTCTGCAGCTGAGAAAACGGAGACTCCAGGAAGAGGAGCAGCTGTTATGTGACAGAGCAGGGACGGGAAGGTTTTGTCCTGTTCTACAGTCTTTGCTCTTGATGGCCCTGCATACATTACCAGAGACCCAATGGCCCACAGGTTCCTCTCCAACAAAGCTACAGAGGCACTTCAAGTTGAAACAGTCAGGTTGAAACCGTCTGGTTTATGAAAAAAGTTGCAGAGGAATGTGACAGGAGGACTATAGTCTGAAACAGAGGTCTGGCATAGGTGCCAGAAAAGAACACTCTTTCCCACCTCTGCCAACATTATCACAGACTTCCCAGATACTTGTGGCTGGGTGAAGGCCAGTTCTCCCTGATCTCTGAAGGGGGGTGCTGGGGTTCTCACAGGCCCCTCATCCTAGTTTTTGTGTCTCTGCTGTTAGGCTTCTTTATTCTTTAACTCTGATTACATAGGAGATAAATGAGGTCTCGCTTGCCAAGGTGGCCACACCAAGATTCCTCCTGTGCCCAGCATTCCATCATGGGCAGGCAGAAGTGAGCCTAAGTAAAGCTGTGGAATACCATGAAAAGGTCTTCAGCTGGCTCCATGCCTCTCCCATGTCTCCCCAGATCTCTTCTACATCTCCCTCCCTACATACAGTTCCTCTTCTCTCTCTCCAGACTCAGTTTGCTAAGGTGGACTTTATGAACCTTTCCAGATCTAAAATCTTTACTCCAATAGGACCACAGCATTCTACAAGTGATCTGTACCCCTACACATCATCTTTTCCTGGAAGGTAGAAAATACATATTTTTCATGGCTCACTAAGTAGATTTGGAGCTTGTATCATTATAGGAGTGTGTGTGTGTGTGTGTGTGTGTGTGTGTGTGTGTGTGTGCATGTGCGTGTGCCCTAGTAGTTGAACTCGGGGCCTTCATTGTTAGGCAGGTGCTTTACCACTGGAGCCACACCTCCATTATTTTTTTTTGCTTTCTCTTATGATCGGAATAGGTTACTGTATTTACACCTGGTGACCCAGGTCTCATTCTACTTACATTTTCTGTGTGTAGCCTGGGTGACAGGCTCATGCCACTGTGCCAGCTATTCTTTTTTCATATTGGTTGAGATGTGAGATCTTGAGAACTTTTTACATAGGCTGACCTTAAATCATGATCCTCCTTGTTTTCACCTGCCAAGCAGCTGGTCTTTTAGATGTGAGCCACAGGTACCAGTGTATGATAAGAATTTAATAAATATGTATGCAGTGAATGAATGTTTAGTTCAAGTACGGGAGGGGCCTATTCAGAAAAGCACCACCAGGCTCTTCCATGTACTGGCTGTGTGGCTAATCTTAGCAACCTCCCAGTGGATAAGTTATATACATTAATAGGACCTACTTAATAGAGTCAGTTGAAGATGAAACAAGAAAATGCACAGGAAGCATTTTGCACAAGTGCCTGGGAGCTGAGGCTAGGCTGGTCCCCCTCCTGGCCTGATTCCAGTCTGTCAGTGTAGCAACGCAAGATTCCAGATATGGCCTGACCAAGCCAGCACAATAGGCCTATTCTTTCCCCCAGTCTGGACACGACACATTGTTAATGCAGCCTAAGACTGCTAGGCTTCAGAGCCTTTCTCTCTCATGATTAGTTCCCATTAGGTTGTGGTTAACTAAATCATTCAGATCCTTTTCTCCAGAGCTGAGGTCAAGTCAGGTCTCTCCCCGATCCTCAGCTTTGTGTAAGGTCTTAAAGCTCACAGTGGACCTTCATCTTGCTCCTTTCAGTCTGTTGGGATAGTTTTGAATGCTGGCTTAGAGTTTTTTTCCCCCTCTAAATTTAGAGCCAGCCTGCCCTTTGCAACTTCAACTCCTCCATCCATATTGTCCATTAGGAGAAAGCTCCATTAACATGCAACTAACTGGAGATACTCATTCACTAGGAACTGAATCAGAGCACTGGCTAATCATTGAGCACTGACTGTGTGCTGGGTAAGTACTGTGCTAAGTGATTTTGTTTTGCTTTGTGTCTATCATGATCGTGACTCCTGGTAGAATATGGAGAAGCTGTTATTATTACCACTATTCTACAAATGATAAAGCAGGAGCTAAAAGAAGAAAAATAGAGATTATACTTTACAAACCCAGAGTCAAAACTGGGCATTGGTAGCTCATATCTTTAATCCTAGCTACTCAGGAGGCTGAGATCTGAGGATTGTGGTTTAAAGCTAACCCAGGCAGGGAAGTTTGTGAGACTTTTATCTCCAATTAACCAGCAAAAAGCTGGAAGTGGAGCTTCAGCTCAAGTGATGGAGCACCAGCCTTTAGTGAAAAAGTTAAGGGAGGGCTGGGAGTTTGACCTACTGGTAGAGTGCTTGCCTAGCATGCAGGAATACCCTGGTTCATTCCTCCATACCACATACTTAGAAAGCTGGAAATGGTGCTGTGGCTTAAGTGGTACAGCCCTAGGCTTGAGAAAGTCCAAGGATAGTGCTCAGGCCCTGAGTTCAAGCCCTAGGCCTGGGGAAAAAAAAAAAGAAAACTAAGAGATAGCATGCAGACCCTAAGCTCAAGCCTCAATATCCACACAAACAAATAAAAACAACAACAAACCCAGGTTCGTTTTTCTGATGCTGTGCTTGGTTGTTGTTTTCCCAGGTTCTAACTGTATGACTCTATTAAGCTCCCTGGGCATTTTCCATTTACCTCCTTCCATTTACCTCCATTTATCTACCTTCCATGGCCCTAGGCCTGGAGGCTGAGAGGCCTTGCTGAGATGCCAGGCCATAGTGAACAGATCTCAACAGCACCAACTCTACTAGCCCCAAGAGCCTGAAGCAGAGAAGGGATCCATTCTTCACAACATGTTCCCTTTCTTGTAGAACAGCAGTTCTAACTAGAGCTTCTTTCTGAGGGGCAGACAGCTTCATACTCTGTGGTTGTACCCTTCAAGCCATCCATACCCCTTCTGGGTCCAGCCAGGACTTAAAGCCTTTCCTTGTTGTCTTCTACCTGTCTGTATCTGCACAAGGCATCAATCCTAGCCTGGTGGGCTTCTTTATCTACCCTACCATACTTCCCAGAGAGCTGCTGGGGAGGCTGCCAAATCCCCTAAGCTTCCTGAAGGCAGAGAAGCAGTGTTAAATCCAAAGACGCCAGAGATGGACTATTTGAATTCATAGTCAGATTCTCCTCTTACCTTTTTTTTTTGGTTATGGGGCTTGAACTCTGAGCCTGGGCACTGTCCCTGATCTCTTCAGCTCAAGGCTACTGCCCTACTCCTTGAGCCACAGCCCCACTTCCAGTTTTCTGGTAGTTAATTGGAGATAAGAGCCTCACAAACTTTAGTCACCAGGCTGGCTTTGAACCTTGATCCTCAGATCTCAGTCTCCTGAGTAGCTAGGACCACAGATGTGAGCTACTGTACCCAGCTCCTGTTACCTTTTTATTTTTGGAAAACTATTTTTTGAGCCTCACTTTTCCCACCTACCAATTGAGGATGCTAATTGTAGCTTTCTCATAGACAGTGTAGTGGCACATGAGTATTCTTCCAGCACTTGGGAGATTTCAGCAAGAGGATCATGCGTTTGAAGCCTACTTAAAATTTAAATATATAGGGTTATTCTTTGCAAAGTATGCCTGGGACAGAGTAAGCACTTCAAAATTTTGTATCTTTGGCCTAGTGGTAGAATGCTTGCCTAGCATGCACAAAGACCTGGGTTGGATTCCTTGGTACCACATACATAGAAAAAGCTGGGAGTGGTGCTGTAGCTCAAGTGGTAGAGCTCCAACCTTGAATAAGTCCAAGGACAGGGCTCAGGCTCTGAGCATAAGCCCCAGGAATAGCAAAAAAAAAAAAGTGTCTTGAGCTAAACACTGGTATAAGTAATCCTAGTTACTCAGGAGGCTAAGACCTGAAGAACATGGTTAAAAGCCAGCTGAGACAGGAAAGTCAGTGAAATTCTTTTATTATTTTTAAAGTTTTTAAAAAATGTTTATTGTCTGGGTAATGTATAGAGGGATTACAGTTACATTTGCTCAGTAGTAGGTACATTACTTCTTACACATTGATACCCCTTTTCATGTTTTTGTCCCCATTTCCCTTCCCCCACCCCAGTGAAATTCTTTTATCTCCAATTAGCCAGCTTTTTTGCTCGTTAATGGAGCTGTGACTCAAGTGGTAGAGTGCCAGACTTGAACAGAAAAAACTAAGGGACAGCACTTAGGCCCTGACTGAATTTAAGCCTTACACACACACACACACACACACACACACACACACACACACACAAATCGTGTCTTATTGTTATTCTCATTATTCATATCCTGGGAAAATCCTTACCAAGTAAAGCCAGAGAGGACCAAAGGGAAGAAAATTTGCTTGTAAGTAGTTAGAAGGAAGATTTACATCTGGGACACTGCAAGAATGGGATTACTTGGCAGAGCTGGTGAAGAGCTGGTGCTAGGATATTACTGCTGAGAGTAAGTCTTGCCAGGTACCATTGTTACCAGGTGGAGGTAGCTTGCAATCTGTCCTCCAGTGGTGAGATGAATCTCTTTAGTTTCTAGCTGGCAGATCTACCATCCTGACTTCTGGAGAAAAAGAACCAAGCCCATAATTGGCTTGGCAGCCACTTGCATATCTACACCTTGGGTGGTGGTTCTGCTAAGGGAAGGAACAGCCTAAAGAGGTAAAGGTTTTTAGCAGATCCTGGAGCAAGAGCTTCCTGAATAGCCGCAATGATGCAGATGCCTCTGCATGTTCCCAGCCTTGTCCCTTTGTTTGCCTTGTGAAAAGGAGGCAGAGCAGAAAATAGGAAAGAGTCTCCCTCCATGCTCAGGGTCCCAAGAGAGGCTTTTTGAGGACATATGCAAGGGTTCTTGAAGCAACATCAGGCTGCCAGTTTTTGCCTTGCCTTTTGGTTGGGCAATTATGGAGCAGGAGAGGCTTCAAGACTGAGTCATCTCTCAGGTACTGTAATCCTAATTACTCAGAAAGCTGAAATCTGAGGAGCATGCTTTGGAGACAATCCAGGCAGAAAAGTCCATTTGACTCTGATGGAAAGTAGAGCACCTTTCTTTCTTTTTGCCTTTCTTTCTTCTTCTTTTTTTTTTTTTTTTGCCAGTCCTGGGGCTTGAACTCAGGGCCTGAGCACTGTTCTTGGGCTTTCTCAAGGCCAGAGTTCTACCACTTGAGTCACAGCACCACTTCTGGCTTTTTCTATGTGTGTGGTACCGAGGAATCGAACCAGGGTTTTCATGCATAGTAGACAAGCACTCTACCATTACGCTAACCTCACGGACCTAGAGCACCTTTCTTGAGTGAAAAAGCTAAGGGGTAGTGCCGAGGCCCAATACTGTGAGTGGGGGTTGGTGGTGAAAGGACTGATTCATCTGATTTCACAATGCTATAGATTGTTCCACAGACTCCTGCGCTAGGCTTCACACTGGGTAGGACAATGGCTCTGACTTATAAGTTTCAGTTCTCGGGGCAAAACAACATAGAGAATGCTATGAGTTTGGCCTAGTAGTAGAGTGCTTGCCTAGCATGCATGAAGCCCTGGGTTCCATTCCTGGTACCACATACATAGAAAAGCGAGAAGCGGTGCTATGGCTCAAATAGCAGAGCACTAGCCTTGAGCAAAATAAAGTCCAAGGACAGTGCCCAGGCCCTGAGTTCAGGCCCCAGGACTGGCAAAAAAAAAAAAAAGAGAGAGACTGCCCAGTGATTATTTGGGTTAGCTTGTGTGCTCTGCCCACCCCCACCCCCACCATCAACAACAAGCAGTATCTCAGGGTCTTTTCATCCTACACTTTCACAAGTTCAAGATCCTTCTCCCCAAAAGAACGTGACAGCTCTATTTTGACTGCCAAGGAGGTACAAGAACGACAGAACAGAAGAAGCTGGATGATGTGACTCTTGGCTCAAAGGGCCACGCTGTCCAAGTCAGCACTGAAAAAGCTTCAGTTGTTTGACCAAGTTACCAGGTGGCCTTAGAGACCATGAGATCAGGTGAGAAACTCCTTCAGAAAGATCCAAATCTAACCTCAGAAGAAAGGGTGGGGATGACTGGCCTGACGAACTTCTCCCTTCCTGGTTGGCCAGAATTCTGCCCTCCTCACACTCACATGTCTCTGATAGGAGGTGCCCTGCCTTAGTCTTGCCAGCTCACAGGTCAGATTGATAGGAGTAGAACATGGCTTGGGGCATACTTGGAATCCTGTGCACTCTTTGAGCTTTATTTTTATTTACCTACAGTAAAATCACACACTGGGTGACCTCACATGGTATGTGATTTCTGCTTCTTACCTCCATGTTGGCAAGCCAGCACCTCTGGCTTTTAGTGGCTGGCCCTAGATTCTATAAGAATAATGCTGTGATCTCAGATTAATTAAGAGTAAGAGGTGGTGCAAGTGGCTCATGCCTAATCCTAGCCAGTCTGGAGGCTAAGATGTGAGAATTGCAGTTTGAAGCCAGCCCACACAAGAAAATCTGGGAAACTCTTATCTCCAAGTCATCACTAAGAAACTGGAAATGTAGCTATGATTTAAGGGATAGAGCACTAACCTTGAGCTTAAATGCTCGGGGACAGCTAGGGTGCTGGTGGCTTATGCCTGTAATCCTAGCTACTTAGGAGGCAGAGATTTGAGGACTGAGGTTCAAAGCCAACCCAGGCAGGAAATTCCATGAGACTCTTATCTTCAGTTAACCACCAGAAAATAGAAAGTGGAACTGTGGCTCAAAATGGTAGATTTCTAGTCGTGAGCAGAAAAGTCCAGGGATAGCACCCTGAGTTCAAGCCCCACAACTGACCAAAAAAAGGAAAAAAAAAAGTGCAAGAGATAATGGCAGGCCTTGGATTTGAGTCAGGTACATCATGGTTGAATCTAGTTCAGTCTCTGACTACCTATGTGACTTTGAGCAGGTTACAATTTTTTTTAGCCTTCTTTATCTGA
The DNA here is from genome assembly GCF_031878675.1 of Megascapheus bottae. Taxonomy (NCBI): domain Eukaryota; kingdom Metazoa; phylum Chordata; class Mammalia; order Rodentia; family Geomyidae; genus Megascapheus; species Megascapheus bottae. Next base: position 59,196,513 of record NC_143514.1, read on the forward strand.
TCTATAAACTTAACTGTATCCCAAGGAGATAATGTGTGTACAAAACACTACTGGGAGCTGTCAACAAATGATCACTCTTCCATCAGCTGTTCTCTGATTGGCAGGATGTTATCTCTTTGACTAATACTTTCTGAGAAGTAATGGTAATTTCGTACATTTTGAGATTTAAATAAAATGCAGGAGCGTTAGCCAGGTATGTTGGCACACAACTATATTTCCAGGACTCAGGATCCCAGATTCAAGATCAGCTTGAGATACAGAATGCTGCTGTTTCAAAAACTAAACCAATGTAATTCTAGCTACTCAGGAGGCTGAGATCTGAGGATCGCGGTTCAAAGCCAGCCCAGGCACTAAAAAGTCCGTGAGACTCTTATCTCCAATTAATCACTAGAAAATTGGAAGTGGGGCTATGGCTCAATGGGTAGGGCAGTAGCTTTGAGCTCAGGGACAGCGTCCAGACCCCGAGTTCAGCCCCACAACTGACAGGAAAAAAAGGAGAAAAAACAATCAAAGTCAAATCATATAAATAAACATACAACAGGGACCCTGTGGGACAGGGACAGGGGTTTGAAAGGCACAAAAGGATGCTTGAAAGTATCAAAGTAGCCTTGTCAGTACAGTCATTGAGGCTTCTCTGATCCTAGCCAGAAACGGATGCATGAAGCATGAATAATCTTGTTCTTTGAGGAGGTCACATTTGGTTGTGGAGACAAATACAATGCAGGCAGAATGGGATCAAATGATGTGGCAAAGGTCTTAATGGAGCACTGAATACCTAGAATTGAGAACACTAGATTCGATTTGAGTGGTGGAAGTCTGAGAAGGCTTCATAGAGGACTTGATGATGGAACAAAGTCCCGTAGGATGGATAGGAACTCCTGAGATAGGCAAGAACATGTGAGGCAAAAGAAACCCCTTAGACATAGTATTTTATGGGAGTTCAATCAGTGAGATACAGAGAAGCCATACTTTGACTGGTTGTATTGGGAAGCTTTATTACAAAGCTGGAAACTGCAGCCAGGTGTGATGGCTCACACCTGTAATCCTAGCTACTCAGGAGGCTGAGATCTGAGGATCGAGGTTCAAAGCCAGCCTAGGCACTAATGTCCTTGAGACTCTTATCTCCAATTAACCACCAGAAAACTGGAAGTGGGGCTATGGCCCAAAGGAGTAGGGCAATGGCTTGGAGTTGAAGAACTCAGGCACAATGCTCAGGCCAAGAGTTCAAGATCCATGACCGACTGAAAAAAAAAAAAAAAAAAGCTGGAAACTGCAAGCAGATTCATGTCCCCAAAGAACTCACCGCCTCACTTAACTGCTTAATACAAAACTTATAAAGACAAAAATCATGTGATTTGTATGAAATGCTAAGCCTATCAAAAGTGCTTACCAAAAGCAAAGCAAGCCAGGTAAAACAATCAATCAGGGGCTTAGGACTAGAGCAAGACTTTCTGGGAGCTAAACAACCCATGACACATCTGCAGTTCAAAGAATGACCTATATCACCACTATAGTGCTTAAGAACACACAACACAGCTGCAGTTCACGGAATGACCTATATCACCTCTAGAAATTTTGGAACTGGGTGAAAAGTCCCCATCAGCTATGAAGACACCAAGATGACAGTGAGGACAGGATGGCATTACTTAGACCCAGTGTCCATGTTTCAATGCAACTATGATGAGGATGGTGGGTGAGCAGCAAGGGCTGGCTGGGCTCTTACTAGATAGGAAGTCAGTAAACCAGGGGGCTCAGATGGAAAGAGGTCTTGCAACTTCATCCTCCAGACAGTCATGGGACAAACTCTGAGTATAGGAGTGAGGTAACTGGTCCATCTGATCCCATGTGTCGGTGGATCGCTTCGCAGGGAAGCCTTCTGGGCAGAACTTTGGGCCTGGGCTAAGTGATAAGTGACTTTTGAACCTCAGTTTTGTGCTTTAGAAAGAAGACACCAACCAGGAGCAGTAACTCATGCCTATTATCTCAGCTCCAAGTAAGTGAGACTCCGTCTCAACCAAAAAAACTGAATATGGTAATATTCTCCTGTCATCCCAGCTACAAAGGAGACTATAAATAAGAACATGATTCAGGCTTCCCTGGGTAGAACCAAGGAGATCATACCTAAAAAAAACCCAAAAAACAAAAAAAGAAAGAATATCTAGAAGTACTAAGGCCAGGCACCAGTGGCTCACACTTGTAAATCCTAACTACTCAGGAAGCTGAGATCTGAGGATCATGGTCTGAAGCCAGTCCAGACAAAAATCTGTGAGACACTTCTTTCCAATTAACCATCAAAACACTGGAAGTGGGGTTGTGACTCAAGTGGCAGAGTGGCAGCTAAAAGATAGGACCCAGGTTCTGAGTTCAGGCTAAGCCTGGAGCTGGGTATAGAGTTCTAGGCAACCCTGACTGCTAGGCTAGACTTGAGTTCTGGAGTTAAGAAGTCTGTGCTGGATTCTAGGCTTTTGGATGGATTTTGAGCTAGACTTTGGCTGCTTTGGGCTCTAGACTTTGGTTATAGCTTTGGTCTGAATTCTAGACACTGAATTCTAGACTTGGGGTCTGTGTGCTAGATTACCGACTTAGGTTCTGAGCTGTGGTCTTTGGCTTGGGTTGGACTTTGGGCCTTGTCTGAGTTGTGGTCTGAGTTCTGTGGTTTGGGTTCTGGGATCTGGACTTTGGAGTATTGTTGGAGTAGGGTTGGGCTGACACAGTCTGGATTGGGCTCTAAGTTCTACACATTAGGCTGTGTTGTAAGCACCAAAATAGCATTGATCTCTGGGCACTGGATCTAGGTCTAGATTAGACTTTGTGGCTGGACTGAGATTTATTTATTTAGTTAGTGACATTCCTGGGGCTTGTACTAAGGCCCGGGCACTCTCTCAGAGCATTTGTGTATAAGGCTAGCACTCTACCACTTGGGCCATACCAGCTTTTGGATGGTTAATTAGAGATAAGAATCCCATAGACTTTCCCACCCAAGCTGACTTTGAATTTCAATCTTCAACTCTCAGAGTAGCTAGATTTCAAGCTTGAACCACTAGTGCCTGACTTATTTTTATTTTTTTGAAGTTTAGCTAGAGGGCAGGGAATTTAGCCTAATGGTAGAGCACTTGCCTAGCATGCAAGAAGACCCAGGTTCCATCCCTGGAAGTGGTGCTGAGGCTCAAGTGGTAGAGTTCTAGCCTTGAGAAAGTCTAAGGACAGTGCTCAGGCCCTGAGCTGGCAAGAAAAAAAAAATGTGTAGCCAGGGGTCAGGAGCATAGCCTAGTGGTAGAGTGCTTGCCTAGCATGTACAAAGCCCTGGTTTGATTTCCCAGAACCTCATGCATAGAAAAAGCCAGAAATGGCTCAAGTGGCAGAGTGCTAGCCTTGAGCAAAAAGTGACAAGGACAGTGCCCAGGATCTGAGTTCAAGTCCCAGAACTTGACTTGAGTCCCAGAACTCCCAGGCAAAAAAAAAAAAAAAAAATTAGACAGGCACCAGTTGCTCACACCTATAGTCCTAGGTGCTCAGGAGGCTGAGATCTGAAAACTGTGGTTCAAAGCCATCCTGGACAGAAAAGACTGTGAAACTGATCTCTAATTACACAAAAGTGCTGGAAGTGGAGCAGTGGTTCAAGTGGTAGAATGCTAGCCTTCAGCAAAAAGGAACTCAGGGACAGTCACCAGGGCCTGAGTTAAAGCACCAATATTAGCACCCACCCCAAAAAAATATTTGGTAGAGTTCAATTAGGCATTGAACTCTGGGCATTGCACTTGTTGGCAGATGTTTTTGCCACTTGAGCCGTGCCTCTACCCCTTCTTTGCATTAGTTACTTTTTTTCTTTGCCAGTCCTGGGGCTTGAACTCAGGGCCTGGACACTGTCCTTGGACACATTTTGCACAAGGCTAGCACTCTACCACGTAAGCCACGACACCACTTCTGGCTTTTTCTGTGTATGTGGTGCCAAGGAATCAAACCCAGGGCTTCATGCATACTAGGTGAACACTCTACCACTAGGCCACGCTCTGGTCCCCGCATTGTTACTTTTTTTTTTTTTTTTGCCAGTCCTGGGCTTCAGCTCAGGGTCTGAACACTGTCCTTGGACTTTCTCAAGGCTAGAGCTCTACCACTTGAGCCTCAGCACCACTTCCAGCTTTTTTCTATGTATGTGGTGCCGAGGAATCGAACCCGGATCTTCGTGCATGCTAGGCAAGCGCTCTACCACTAGGCCAAACTCCTGGCCCCGCATTAGTTACTTTTGAGGTAGAGTCTTGCTTTACGCCTAGACTGGCCTGAAATGTGATTCCCCTATTTGTGTTTCTCTATGTTGCTAAGAACAGGCACAGACTACTGCACTGAGCTATTGTGCTAAGATAAAAGGCAGGCTCAACCATTTGGTTGAGATGGGCTCTTTCAACTTTCTTTTTGCCCAGGACAGTTTTGAACCGTGATTCCCCCAATCAAGCTTGAGCCACCATACCCAACTTAGACCTTAAACAGTAAAGTGCTAGCCCTTACCACTAAAGTATAGTCTCTGAACTTCACACTCTGGGCTTGGCTGGATGGGAATAGAAAGGAATGTCACAGAAAAGAAAGTTGCAGCTTTTTAAGCCATCTTTTGACCCCACTCTTCCTGAAGACTCAGAATTGCTCCATCCTTGGAGAGTAGTCTCCCCAAAAGACAGTAGTAGGTTTGTTGTGCTGCCTGAGTACTGCCTGGAAGGAGGGTGTACATCAGGAAGAAGGGTAAAGGGCAGGGCAGGTGGCATGCAGAGTGTCCTCAGGTACCAGAGACCATCCTGCTTGTTATCAGGACCTTTTCACTGAGCAGAGAACAGTGAGGAAACGACAGCCTGGATGTAGCCCGCAGCCTGGATTCTTGTGGGATAGCATGGGAGGGAAATAACAACCAGGGCCTGGGTCAGAGTCTTCCCCCGCCTCCTTCCTAGAAACTTTGCCCCACCTTGTCTTCCAACCACAAAGCTCTCATTCCTCAGAAAAAGCCATTCTCAGGGCTCACTCAAACTCAGGAGGCCCTGATCACCTCCTCCCTTGTTCTGGACCACCCCACATTTTGTCCTCTTCAAGGTCCCCTCCCTTCCTCCTACTTGTGTTCTTCTGGCCACTCCCCAATGTGTCTTCCTCCACACTGTCCTCCAGGGAAGATTGCCAGTGATAGGCTGGCCTCCTTTGCTTGCCACGCCCGCTCATTTTTCCCCTGTAGCAACTGGGACCTGAAGCCAGTGTAGATGTCACAGACTTCTCTGAAAGGACAGGAATTCCTGCAGGGAAATGCAACCAGAAGCAATGATCTCAAATTATACACAGCATATACCTGAACCTAAGGGGAAACCAATCAACACCTACTCACAGGATGTAGCCCCCTATCCCACCCACCCCCAAGTATACATGGTTCCTAACTTTATTCCTCTGTCTCAGATCTTCAGAAAGAGACACCTTTTTCAAGTTCATCACAGGCAAAAACCTCCATCAGGTTTTATGCAGGAAACACATATACAAACCACGTGGGACAAGATCAAGAGGATAAGAAGCAGTGGAACATTACTCAAATTCTGTTCTTCAATCTAGAATAGCATCAAGTGAGAAAATGGAGGGAATAGGAAATAAGTTATAAGTAAGTTACAGTCAATTGCTTTAGTTTAAGCATAGCACTTTGGGGGGGGGGTGCGTGTGAGTGTGTGTGTGTGTGTGTGTGTGTGTGGTTACACGAACTTTTCTACCTACCTGGCTTCAAACTGCAATTCTCAGATCTCAGCTTCCTGAGTAGCTAGGATTACAGGCATGAGCCAGCAGTGCCCAACAGGCATGATAATTTTGATCTTTCAAGGCTTATCTACCAATGAGAACTGACCTTTTGGATCAAGTGGTGAGGGCAGTGGTTAAATATGGGCCAACAACATATATATATATATATATATATATATCTCCTAAAAAACTGATTATTCTCAGTAGCTATACAGTCTAAATTCATATTGAGGAAGAGAGACGCTTTCTTCAAATATAATCTTTGTCACTGCCTCTAGTGATGTCAATACTCAAATTCTTTTTAGAGTAATGTCAGAGCTTCTGAAGGCATCCTCCTGCTTCCTGGCTGTGATTCTATCTACCATAAGTTAGAAATGGACCTGGCAAAGAACATCAGCCTGTGATGTTTCTTCTTAGGTAACCAGGTAAAAACCCTGGGGTTCACACAGGAATTTTTCCCCTAACAGCACAGCAAATCAGAAGTGTGAGTCTTAAACATAAGAAGGGGTCTCAATGTGTGAGAAGTACTGCACCTACTACCTGGTGAATGGCACTGTCACCCTCTATACATTACCCTGACAATAAAAAATTTTTAAAAAGATTTAAAAAGAAGAAGTGTGAGTCTTTTTTTGTGTTCCAGTCCTATGGCTTGAACTCAGGGCCTGGGTGCTGTTCTGAGCTATTTTTGCTGAAGGCTACCACTTGAGTCACAGCTCCACTTCCAGCTTTGTTTTGATAGTTTATTTGAGATAAGAGTCTCATGGACTTTACTACTCTACCTGGCTCTGTGTGTGTGTGTGTGCGTGTGTGTGTGTGTGTGTGTGTGTGTGTCTGTGTCTGTGTCTGTGTCTGTGTCTGTCTGTCTGTCTGTCTGTCCTGGGGCTTGAACTTAGGGCCTGAGCACTATCCTTGGGCTTTCTCAAAGCTAGAGCTCTATCACTTGCAACACAATACCACTTCTAGCTTTTTCTACGTATGTGGTACTGAGGAATGGAACCCCGGTCTTCATGCATGCTAGGCAAGCACTCTACCACTAGGCCAAATTCCCGGCCCTATACCTAGCTTTTTTTTTTTTTTTTTTTTGCCAGTCTTGGGCTTGGGCTCAGGGCCTGAGCACTGTCCTTGGACTTTCTCAAGGCTAGAGCTCTACCACTTGAGCCTCAGCACCACTTCTAGCTTTTTTCTATGTATGTGGTACCGAGGAATCGAAACCGGGTATTCATGCATGCTAGGCAAGCACTCTACCAGTAGGCCAAACTCCTGGCCCCTATACTTAGCTTTGAACTATGAAGATAGCCTGTTAAGTAGCTAAAATTATGATGACCCGAGCCACTGGTACCAGCTGGAAGTCTTTGGTTATTTGGTGAGGGGGCAGGGAGAAGGGAGATCCTAGAGCTTGAACTCAGGGCCTGAGTGCTGTCCCTGAGCTTTTTTTGCTCGAGGCTAGCATTTTACCATTGAACCATAGATTCACTTCCAGTTTTCTGGTAGTTCATTAGACAAGAGTCTCACAGACTTTCCTGCTGGGGTTGATTTCCAGCAGTGATCCTCAAATCTCAGTTTCTGAGTAGCTAGAAGTACAGGCATGAGCCACCTGTGCCTGGCTGAGCTTTGGGTTATTTTTTATTTTTAAATTTTATTTTGTCAGGGTGATGTTTAGAGGGGTTATAGTTACATTTGTCAGGTAATGGGTACATTACTTCTTGAATATTGATACCCTTTCCTATGTTAAGCTTGGATTTTTAAAGTCCATTCTCACTCTGTCTGTAGAGTCCCACTGGCCACTGCATCATCCTTATGGCTATGACTTGAAAAAGCCTCAGGGCTGGGAACTACTTCTTCCATTACTTCTTCACTTGTTTTGTGTTAGTTCATTCTGTCTACCCTAGGAGACTTACAATGTAGGAAGTTTATCAAGATCTTTTCCTGAAACCTAGCTATGTGTCAGCCAGAGTCCTCTAGGAGTTCAGAGTCTGAAGGAGGCTAAAGAGGTAACTAAATCATTATGGTAAGAATGAGATAAAAAAAATTATGACAGCAAACAGGAGCAATATGGGAAAAGTTGCCATGTTGCACAACTCTGAGGGTCCATATGACTATCTCCTCCCCTGCCAAGTTGTGCAATGAGAAAGCCCTGGGCGGGTGGGAATCTAGAGGAAGCATCTGACCAGCTTGGAGAGACCAGGCAAGTGCCTCGAGGAGGCTCAGCATTAGTTTTAGCACGAGGACATACTCACCAAGAAGCTGAGGAGTGAAGGACCATCTAGGCAGAGCAAACCTCATATGCCAAGCCACAGAGGGCTGAGGGACTGTGTAAAGCATTGGGAAATACCAGGAAATTCATTTTCCCTGATGCACAGGGCACGTGGGGGTATGGAATGCCTAGAGCCCTTTTGGTAAATGAGTTAATGAATGCAAGGGCTACCATAACAAAAGTCATAATCATCAACATTTGTTAACTGCTTATTCTATGCTAAGTGGTTTCCAATTTTTTTGTTTGTTTGTTTGCTTTTGGTGTGTGTGTGTGTGTGTGTGTGTGTGTGTGTGTGTGTGTACATGCACGCTGCTTCTGGGGCTTAAACTCAGGGCCAAGGCTCTGTCTCTTGAGTTTATGTGCTCAAGGCTGGTGCTTTACCGCTTGAACTACAGGTCCAGTTCCCACCTTTTGGTGGTTAATTGGGGATAAGAATCTCATGGACTTTCCTCCCCAAAGCTGACTTTGAGCCATGATCTCCAGCTTTATTCAAGAATTTTGTTTGCTTGTGTGTTTTGTTTAGTTTACTTTTTGTCAGTCCTGGGGATTGAACTCAGGGCCTAGGTACTGTCCTTGAGCTTTCTCAAGGCTAATGCTCTACCACTTGAGCCACAGCACCACTTCTGACTTTTTTTTCTGTGCATGTGGTACCAAGGAATCAAACCCAGGGCTTTATGCATGGCAGCGCTCTACCACTTGAGCCACAGCACACCTCCAGCTTTTTCTGTATATATGGTACCAAGGGCTTCGTGCATGCTAGGCAAGCACTCTACCAGTAGGCTACCCTCCCAGCCCCTTGTTTTAGTCTCTTCAACATGACCTTAAATGATAATGTTCCAGAGAAACTCCTACTTTAGTCCCCTTTTTCTCTTCCTCATATCTTCTTCCACTACTTTAATGTTCATTTTGTACTAATAACTTCAAAAAGTTCTAATTACTCCAATTCATGTCGGATGGATGGAAGTGTATTTTATACTTTTATTCATACAAATAACATTTTGGAGGTTGCTAAGACATCAGACATGGAAGATGGCATGAACCCTGCTCTGTGCCCTCATAGTCTCCCAAGCAGATATACCAAGTGATTACATGGAGAGAGCCAGGAGATAAAAGGTAACTGCTTCAAGAAAAAATGTATCAATTAGTCTCAGATTTATTTGATGGCAAGTGACCGAAAACCCCCCAAATCACAGTCATTACACCCAGTTAGAAGTGTGGGAAGATGGGCCGGGAGTTTGGCCTAGTGGTAGAGTGCTTGCCTAACATGCATGATGACCTGGGTTCGATTCCTTGGTACCACATACATAGAAAAAAGCCGGAAGTGGTGCTGAGGCTCAGGTGGTAGAGCTCTAGCCTTGAGAAAGTCCAAGGACAGTGCTCAGGTCCTGAGCTCGAGCCCAGGACTGGCACCAAAAAAAAAAAAGTAAGTGTGGGAAGAACATGTCTGGAGCAAGTGGGATGGATCTGTGGTCATCTAATCCCTTGTGCTTTGCATTTTATTGCTCTACCCCCTCTCTGTCATCCTGAACACAATGCTTCTACTTCATTGTCCGATATAGTGGCTTATGCTCTAATGATCACTTCTGCATTCCAGCTAGCCCAAAGGATGAAGGAGGGAAACAGATAGACATCCTTAATTTCCTATAAATTCGGTTCCTGGAAGTGAGACAATGCATTTCTGCCTACAAGCTGTTGCCACCATTTTTTTTTTTTTTTTTTTTTGCATAGCCAAACCTAACTGCCAGGAATTCTGGAAAAGATTGGTTTTTGTTTTGGGGGCATGTTGGGGTGTGTGTGTGTGTGTGTGTGTGTGTGTGTGTGTGTGTGTGTGTGTGTGTGTGTGTCTGCATGGGCCAGTACTGAGGCTTGAACTCAGAGCCAGCATGCTTTTTTGCTCAAGGCTAGTGCTCTACCACTTGAGCCTTAGTTCTGACTTTTTGATGGCTAATTGGAGATGAGGGTCTTACAGACTTTCCTACCCAGGCTAGCTTCAACCACAATCCTCAAATCTCAGCCTCTTGAGTAGCTAAGATTACAGGTATAAGCCATAGGCTCCCAAAGAAGGGTTTTTATTTCAGGCTGATCATGGTCGCAGGTAAAATTCAGGCTTCTATGATTAAGGACAAGCAAGAAAATGGACATTAGAAGCTGCAGCCTCAATAAGACTCCTGTGGAGCTGATGCTTATTCTGAATTTTGAGACCTGAACTCCAAGTCAGCCAAGCAGAGAAGAATATTTTAGACAGAAGCTGAAGAGGGTGTTTCTGGGAAATTTAGGAGATTCAGGGTTTCTCCAGTGTGGAGTGTATACTGAGGAGACATAGGATCACACTGTTTTAGGAGGCCTTTTGGGGTGTGGGAGCAGCCCCTTCTGAGAAAGAGGCACACCTACAGGTAGAGTGGGGAGAGGCCTATCTCAATTACAATTAGAACCCCGCAGAGACCTGCAGCCCTGGGTGTGTCTTGGCCCTAGAAATCCCTAAACTTGTCCCTGTCACCAAGAGATACTGATTTGCAGTTGAGCCAAATGCTCTTGGCAAGGAGGCTCCAGAATTGCTGCAGCGGGGTGAAAATGCTGAGGTACCTTAACTGGTCAGGGACAGCAGCGCCATCGCCCAGCAGCCTCAGTTGCTGGTCAGTGGCAGGGTACTTTGTGGGGTGCTGAGTCCACACAAGCTGCCAGCTGGGGCCTCATCTTCAGACACATTACAGGCCTTCCAAAGGTTGTGTTTGTTTCCCTGATGTGGCTGCAGATATTGGGGCAGGGCAGCTATGGGCGTGGAAGCTCTGCAGAAATGAACTCAGAGTCCCTTGACTCTGCCCCCCACCCCCGACTGTCTTCTCTGATCCTGCAACAACCAGACAATGACCTTAGTCTAGGCCATCTCAGGGTTCAGCAGAGAATGTCAAATGTGCCAACAATACCTGCTATTGCCTGACAGGGCTCTCCTGCTCACAGAGTCCTTAGGCCATGAGGACTTACACAGGTCACCTAGTGACCCAATGCAGTTGGCTGACACCACATACCCAGATCCTTCGCTGTCTCCATAGACACAATTGTTCTCACTATTGGGAGAACAGAGTTCATATGGACAGAGCCCTCCCCCATTCAAATCCCACAAATCCCACTCAGAAATATACACACTACACATATGATATTCGAACATGTCTGTACTCACTACATACCTTGCCATGTGTCTGCACTTCTCCCGTATCCATTGATGCTGGTTCCTATGTTTGGGGTGGAGGCAAGTTTTCTATAGGAATCTCTACTTTCTGAGCTGTGAAGATCAGAGGCTCAGTGAGGCAGTAGGAGGGGAGAAGGCAGCAGCCCCATCTCCCCAACCCCAACATGTCTACCCAGGTCACAGCAAAGAAGGGAGATTGCCCTTTCCCCCAGTACCCTTTGAACTGATGTTTGCCCCTGACGTCAGGGACATGGAGTTCTGGACAGGGCATCCATTACGATGCCTCAGCTCTGCTACTACTGCCCAAGATGCCCTGGGGATAACCATCCCTGCCAACAGCCTGGAGGCAAAGCGGTGCCAGGCCTACCCATGTCGTGGCAGCAGGAGAAATCCTTGTGCAACAGGCACTGTGGAACGTGCAGGGCACTTCCAGGAGCTGACCCGGTGGACCTGGGGAAAAGATGAAGAGGAAAAGGCCATGGGGCTGTTGACCTCTACCTTGAACCAGGGCTGTTCGAGAAGCTCTGCAGACCCATTTACAGCTCTCAAGTCAATCGTTGTCTTCATTGTTTTGTTTATTGTGTTCCCATCCTTGGGCTTGAACTCAAGGCCTGGACACTCTCCCTGAGCTTTATTTGCTCAAGGCTAGCACTCTACCACTTGAGCCACAGTGCCACTTTTGGTTTTCTGGTGGTTAATTGGAGATAAGAGTCTCATGGACTTTTCCTGCTGGGCTGGCTTTGAACCAGTACCCTCAGATCTCAGCTTCTGGAGTAGCTAGGACGACAGGTGTGAGCTATTGGTGCTCAGGTTGTCCTCTGCACTTATAAACAAGGGGAACAAGGACCACAAAGAGGTGCTCAAAGCCTCACTCGAATAAACATTGAATTGAATAAGGGATTACTTGTTCCTGAAGCTCTGCTGAATGCCCAGAGGTTGGCTGGGATACCAAGGCTGGTTGGTTCCCAGCAGGAGTGATCCTCATAGGCTGTGCTGTGCTCTTAGGCTTTACCCTTCCATTTCTCTCTGATTGGGAGCACTGAGGCAGGGAAATTCTGTGGAGGAAAATGGGATTGGAGATGAAACAAATAGGGAAACCATTAGATGGATTATGAATTTGGACCCAGTGCCATAGGCTAAGGCCATTATTACTCTGGGGTAGTGAGCCAAAACAGGCAGCTAGCCAGAAGCTAGAACCAAAGCTTGAGGCAGGCCAGGGCTAAAATTAAAGTTTGGTCTGAGCTCAGAGCTTAACCTATAGCTATCGCCTTGGCTGGAGCATCTCCAAGCCAAGGCAAGGGTCTGAACATGAAAGGAGAACCAAGAGGGAACAGAGAAAGAAAGAGGCTAAGGCTGTCACAGCATGCACTTGCAGAACCTCCCAGAATTCAGGTGCAGTGCCAGGCACAGAGGGAGAAACAGAGATTATACATTCAGCAGGGGAAACAGATGTGACACATGGTGGCAAAGGGCCCCATATGGAGGCAGGCTTGAAAGTTAAGCAGGCAGGTAAGAGACTTGGCTCAGAGGCAAGAAAGCCCAGTCAGGTTGTGTTCCGAGGAGTGTAGATGAGTTTCTATCTGGCTAGTGTGCACAGCACACTTGGGGCAGTCAACAGGAGCCGCTGGCAGTGGGAACCCATGAATTCCGGTGACCTGCTCATAAAATTTGAACTTTACCTGGAGGGCAAGGGGATATCAAATATCTTTATGGGGCAGTAGGAGCAGTGAGACGATCAGGTGTGTGGAAGAACATTCTGGTGGTTGGTGTGGACAGAAGGCTGAGGCTAGGGCTGGCCAGTGGGAGGTGAGAGACACCAGGAAGGCCCGAAGAGTGATTCATGAGTTCAGGAATGGTACACAGAAACGGTCTTGGAGGGGAGGGACTGAAAAGATTTGGTGGTGTCTTAGAGGTGGGGATATGAAGGAAAGGATGAAGGCTAGTAAGACAGTGGGCATAGAGGCCAACTCTCCTGGAGGCTGAGAGGCCATTACAGGAGTGGGATCACCTCGGAGAAAGTAGTAGACAGACTTGGCATCCTAACTCTGCTTCTCATAGCTGTGTGTCCTTGCCACAGGCCTTCTGCTCTCTAAGGCTGCTTCCTTTTCTATCAAATGGGGAAATTTGGGGCTAGAGGTGTGACTCAAATGGTAGAGCACTTTGCTTGATGTGTGTAAAGCCCTAGGTCCAAACCCCAGACTTCAAAATAAAAAGGAAGTGAGGGGCATGGAACTGTATGTTCTTCATAGGGTTTCATGATGATTAGAGAAAACATGCACATGGGAGTATCTGGCACTTAATGAGAACCAATGCATCAGACCTCCTGATCCCAAGAGGTGGGGCTCCCTCGCGTGGCCTGCAGCCAGCCAACTATCTCAGCTGTGTAGTCTGAAGAGGGAGGAATGGCAGCTCTGGGTGCCTCTTGCTGCCCAACTTCCCCACAGCTGAAATCAATGTCTTAGGTATCTTGTTTGCTCACTTTCTAGTCACTCAGGCTCTTCTTCAGGGTCTCCTTGTCCCAGAAGTGTCCCGAGGGCCCTGGAGGACAGAAAAGAGCCCCTAAAAGGCACTTGAAAGTCCTAAACTAGGCTGGCTCTTGCGCCACCTCATCATTTATCTGACTATAGCAGGCTCCAATAGGAATCTGTCCTTCAGAGTCAGGCATACTGGTGGCTCAAGCTTATAATCCTAACTACTCAGGAAGCTAAGATCTGAGTTTTGGCAGTTCAAGGCCAGCCTGAGCAGAAAAGTCCATGAGACTCTTAGATTTTTTTGGGGGGGGGCAGTCCTGGGGCTTGAACTCAAGGCCTGAGCACAATCTTTCTCAAGTCTACAGCTCTACCACTTGAGCCACAGCACCACTTCTGTTTTTTTCTGAGTATGTGGTACTGAGGAATTGAACCAGGGTCTTCATGCATGCTAGGCAAGCACTCCACTACTACTAGACCAGGCTCCTGGCCCGTGAGATTCTTATCTCCAATAAACCACCAGAAAACCAGAAGTAGCTCTACCAAAGTGGTAGAGCACTAGCCTTGGGTGAAAAAGCTCAGGGACAGTGCCCAGGCCCTGAGTTCAAGCCCCAGGACTAACCAAAACATAATAATAATAAAAAGAATTCCTCCTTCAGGCCTATTTCTCAGTTCATCTGTGCAGTGATGCTCTCAGGCGCAGTCCTGTTCGGCAGGATGGATGCTGTGGCCACAAGGGAGACAGACGCAATTGACTTGCAGGTTCCACTCTAATATCCTCATAATTCATCTTATAAACATAATTCTTCAAATACAGGTGGGACCTAACAATCTGTCTAGCCTGGTTCTTTGCACACATCACTAGGGCAAATTATACTCAGGTTCTGTGTCTCACAAGTGATTAATCTGTGTGTGTGTGTGCACGTGTGCCCATACTGGGGCTTGAACATGAGACTTCTTGGTTCGTGCTTGACATTTTCCCTCAAGCCTGGCACTCTACCACTTGAGCCATTTGTCTGCTTCCAGCTTTGTAGTGATTAACTGAAGATGAGAGTCTCACAGATTTTTCTTCAGGGGTTACCTTTGAATCACAATCTTCAGATCTCAGCCTCTTATGTAGTTGGGATAACAGATGTTGGCCACCAGTACTGGGCCAGTATACATTAAAATTTTTTATTATTACAAAAGCCATTTCAAGATTGGAGGATAGATTGGTGGGACCCAAAATTGAAAAAAAGGCCTGAGTAATGGCTTGTAAGATTTTTCAAAGTGCCAACATTTAAAACTTATGAAATTTTGGGGCCATGAGTTTGGCCTAGTGGTAGAGTGTGTCCTTAGCATGCACAAAGAACTGTTTTTGATTCCTCAGTATCATATACATAGAAAGAAGCTGAAAGTGGTATTGTGGCTCAAGTGATAGAGCTCCATCCAGCCTTGAGAAAGCCCAAGGACAGCTCAGGCTCTGAGTTCAAAGCCCAGGACTGGCTAAATAAATAAATAAATGGCGGGGTGGGAGGACAGGGAGTTTGTCCCAGTGGTAGAGTGCTTGCCTGCATGCATGAAGACTAGGGTTCAATTCCTCGGTACCACATACATAGAAAAAGCCAGAAATGGTGCTGTGGCTCAAGTGGTAGAGCTGGAGACTTAAGGAAGCCCAAGGACAGTGCTCAGGCCCTGAGCTCAAGCCCAGGACTGGCAAAACAAAAAACAAAACAAAACAAAACACCATGAAATTTCATTTAGAATTTAGATTTTGGCTTCTTTTTTTTTTTTTTTTGAAATCCTGGGAGGTTTGCATTTTATAAGCTGCTGTTGGGTAGTTATGCAAGAGGTAGTCCCTTTCTAAAATTTTATATGCCTTTTACAAAATGGCATTATTGTTGTGAAACAAGAACGAAAAAAAATACCTCTTGAGCAATTCCCCTGTTGCAAGGGTCTGAAAGTCAAACATTTTAAAAGGCAGATTTTTTTTTTAATTTGGTTGTGATTCTCGATTGGCTGACCTTTAAAACATTGCCTTCTGGGACATCTTCTTCTAATAAAAGATTTCTTGAACATGTCCAAATGATGCAATAGATACATCAAGAAAATACCTGTAGGCTTTTGAGTCAGCACAAGTAGGGAGTCCAGAAGGAGTTAGTGACTGGAAGAAGTGAGGCTTTCATGTAGGTGGAGTGAAAGAGACAGGTGAAAAGGGTAGAAAACAGAATTGACAGAAGGTGGGGCTAAGAAGAGGTAAGGCTGACTGGGGGTTTTGCCTGAAAATGGTGGGAAGTCCAAAGGAGTAACTGTGTTTAGCCATTTGAGGTCTAAAAGCCTGAGGAGGTTCAGATTGGGCCTAATGTTCAGGAGAAGGAAAGCTGGAATTAAGACTCATTTGTAAGCTGGATACTGTGGCTTACACCTGTAATCCTAGTTGCTCGTGAGAGTGGATCTGAGGATAATGATTTGAAGTCAGCCTGGGCAGAAAGTCTGTGACAGTCTTACCTTTAATGAACCACCAAAAAGCTGGAAATGGGGTTGTGGTTCATGTGGTAGAGCACCAACCTTGAGCAATAAAGTGAAAGGACAATGCCTAGTACCTGCATATACTCTGTCTGTCTGTCTGTCTGTCTGTCTGTCTGTCTGTCTCTCTCTCTCTCTCTCTCTCATCACTTTCTTTTTTCTTTTTGGCAGTCATGGGGCTTGAACTCTGGACCTGGGCGCTGTCCCTGAGCTCTTCAGCTCAAGACTACAACCCTACCCCTTGAGCCACAGCCCCACTTTTGGTTTTCTAGTGGCTGGCTGGAGATAAGATCTCACGGTCTATAGTGCCCAGGCTGGCTTTGAAGGGTGAGCCACTGCACCTGGCTTTAGTGCAGGGAGACAAGGCAATTTGCCCGAGTTACACAGCTAGTCAGTGGTGGTTTGAATCTCTGTGTCAGTGCACACAGAGGCTTTCATCGTGAAGGTCTTTGGGCTCTTGGACTGTTTTTCTGCATCAACTCCTGCGACAGCTCAGTCACTGCTGGGTGCTAGAGTGGAAGAAGGCATGCTTGCATGAGTGAATGAGAGGGCAGCTGTCCTGGTCTCATCCAACACAGGGTCCCGCACCAGCAGCAGAAGCCAAGAATGTGTTGCTGGGGTCCTTGGCGGCTCAGCGGGGAGCAGGAATCGCACAATGCAGGTGCCGGCTGCTCCCGCCCTTCCGCAGCTTTGAGGCTCCAGCCCAGCCCCACCACGGCTTCCTGAGCGCTGCCTTGGGCCCTCCACGTCCGGCTGGCTGCCATCCCCCGGCCCGGGAAGAGGTGTGCATGGAGCGTTTGGGCCAGGACGGATGGCGCTCAGGCCCAGGGTCCACTTCCTGGCTCTGTGACCTGGCATGTCTCCCAATTGTGCCATCCTGGATTTTTTATCCCCACATCCTTCCAGCCCCTCACCCCCTATTTCTCTGCTTAACACACCATGCCAGGGTAGTGAGGCACCCAGAGTGGGTTTAATTCTAAATTGGATGCTGGTGGCTCATGTCTGTAATCCTAACTACTCAGGAGCTGAGATCTAAGGATTAAGATTTGAAGCCATGACTGACAGACAGAAAAGTCTGTCAGACTAGCTCCAGTGAATCACCAGGAGCAGAAAAAGCTAAAGGACAGCACCCGGGCCCTGAGTTCAAGCCTCAGTAACAGGGGGGGCCGGGGGGGGGGGGGGGGGAGGGGGGGAGTGAAGTAAGCCATACCCAAAGGAACACAGGCTCAATGGTTTCCCTCATTTGTAACAATTAGTACACATCTAGGACTCTTCTAGCAAAGGATTACAATAGCACAAAACCTAGGTACATAAGGTCATATAGGATGAGACTAAATGAAAGGATCTCTAGGATATGGAAACAAGAGCTTTATCTTGTGTGATTGTTGTTCTTAATGTACAATGTTATTTCTCTTCTCTTGTATTGCCCTTTGGTTAATCTCATATTGCTACTGTATCTGACTTTGTTACCTGGTATATTGTATATACATTTATTTGTTTATTTGAAGTAGGAAAGGGGGGAAACAGGATGATTGGAAGGGGTGGGGGGTAGGAAATGGGGACAAAACCACGAGAAGGAGTATCAGTGTGTGAGAAGTAATGCACCTACTATCTGGCGAATGTAACGGTAGCCCCTCTATACATTACCTGACAATTAAAAGAACAAAAAGTCTAAGTATCTACATCATGGAATACCTAGGTGATGGGAATAGCGGCTGAGGGCTTGGCATAGATGACCTCACTGGCACTCCCTTGCCCAGGCCTCCCCTCCTCCCCCCACTCCAGGCAGCCAACTGGGCTTGGTTAAATGTTTTTCTCAGGTAGGGCAGCTAGAAGCCCCAGATTTGACTTGGGCAGGGCTCTAAGAAGCTGCTCTAGTTTTTAGCTTGATAGGTCTTGGAGATAGACTTACATGGAAGGCTCCCTGGGTCCTCAGGAAGCTTTCTTTATGATAGAGAATTCTCACTAGAGATCTAGGAACTCTGGGCAGGCAGAAAGGCATGCCTGAGCACTTAGGCACAAACAGGTTTTGTTGGGGTGGAGGGAGCAGCCAGGGCAAAACCTGAACTGGGGCCAATACCTTGGGGCCAAACTCCTGCAACAAATACAAGAACACTGCCCGCACAGGACCCCTGACAACTTCTACCTGCTTCTAGAATGGGCCGCCTCCTCTGGAGGGTCATGGCTGAGTATGTCTCCGGCCAGGCCTCTGAAGAAACCTAGCTTTCCCGCATAGCATGTGGTATATGAAAGACCTAGGCAGTGATGCTCTGGCAAAGGCTTAGTAACCTGAGAGAGGGGTGGCAGGTCTCTGATTTGCAGCATTTGTGGCTTTCATGGAGGGGAAATCCATTCTGGAGATCATTTTCTGCTGGGGGCTCATTCTGCCATGGCCTGTTTCAAGCTACCAAAGTTAAAGATGAATAATAACACATTATTATATAGGACTTGCACCATAATGGATACTAGTAAAACAGTTAGCGAATGGTAACTTTAGAGTCTTTGTTTTTATTAGAATCTATTTAAGTGTAGGTTTGTATAACTTAAATTTGAATGGCTATGTTTAACAACGAGTTGCTGTGATTTCTGAATACATGTACGGGTATTTTGTTTTGTTTTTTACATGCATAGTTCTTACTAACTGACAGAGGCCAGTTCTAGCCCAGCAATGAGGGCAAGTCCAGCACTGAGTCTAGGTTGCTTCTGTCTTGGGATGTCAGCCTCTGGGCTTCTCGTGCCTTAGGCCTCCTGCAAGTGGGCTTCTCCATCTCCCTAGCCTGGGTTTCCCTCTAGTGGACAAAAGGGTCATTTCCAGGTGATTGTTTTCTACCTGTGCCTATAGCAAGACAGTGGATTCAGTTGGCCACCACTCATGGAAAGAGTTTCTTAACCAGCCACTAGTGACTCACACCTGTAATCCTAGCTGTTCAGAAGGCTGAGGATCCTGATTCAAAGCCCTTCAGACTCTTCAGTTAAACAGGAAGATGCCAGAAGTGTGGTTCAAGTGGTAAAGCACACCAGCCATGAATAAAAAAGCCAAAGAAATAGCACAAGGCTCTAAGTTCAAGCCCCAGTACTGGCACACACACACACACACACACACACACACACACACACACACACACACGCGCGCGCACACACACACACGTACACACACACATGTACACACGCACACACCCCCCACATACACACAATGTTTCTTATGGACAGTCCTTAGTTTCACCACTGTCCTCAGGCACGAAGAAGCAGCAGATGTCAGGTCCCTGTGAGAGGCACTGTCATCACAGTCTTCAGAGCTATTTTAAAGCAAACAGCTACCAGGAGAATTTGGCCTAGTGGTAGAGTCCTTGCCTAGCATGCACGAAGTTTGATATCTCAGTACCACATACATAGAAAAAGCCAGAAGAGGTGCTGTGGCTCAAGTGACAGACCATTAGCCTTGAGAAAGCCCAAGGACATTGCTCAGGGCCTGAGTTCAAGCCCTAGGACTGGCTTGAACAACAACAACACAAAAAGAACACTATCAATGCTGGGTGCCAATTTCTCATGCTTATAATTCTAGGCTGAGATCTGAGGATGGAGGTTTGAAGCCACCTGCAGGAAAGTCTATGAGATTCTTATCTCCAACTAACCACAAAAAAAACCAGAAGTGGCACTGTGGCTCAAAGGGTAGTGCACTAGCCTTGAGTAAAAACTCTCAGGCACAGCATCCCAGACCCTGAGTTCAAGACCAATAAAACAAAATGAAAAACAGCTTACCTCTCTCCACCCCCCCTGTGACAACTCAGGCTGGCTATACGAGCCCTTCAGATTTGGGGACCAGCCATCCAGCTCTTTAGTCAGGTCTCTATCTAGGAAATCAAACCAAAAGACCCACTTTATGTCACACAACTTAAAGCCATGTGGGGAACACTGATGGAGATCAGTGCATGTGTTAGGTACACAAGAGAAAATGGAGTCAGTCAGATGCAGAACTAAGGCACACCACTTTCTGCATAACACTTGGGCTTCACTTCTGGAAGATCATACACATCTGTGTCCCTCTGTTCACAAACTTGTGATTCTCCATTGTATTCTGTTTCAGTCCCTGCCCCTCAGCCAGACATCTAAGCCTGGGTTGGGACTCCACCAAACTGTTTATCATCAAAGAAAAAGAGCCAAGCCAGGGACAGTGGCTTATGCCTGTAATCCTAGTTACACAACAGGGTGAGATATGGGATTGCAGTTGGAAGACATTCTGAACAAGAAAGTCTATAGACTTATCTCCAGCCTGCACAAAGAAAATAATTTGTTCAAATGGAATAACTATTCAGACTGATTTTTTTTGCCAGTCCTCAGGCTTGAACGCAGGGCCTGACCACTCTTAAGGCTACCACTCTACCACTTGAACCACAACACCACTTCCAGCTTTTCTATATCTGTGGTACTGAGGAATTGAACCCAGCTCTTTGTGTATGCTAGGCAAGCACTATACCACTAGGCCAAACTCCTGGCTCTACTATTCAAATTTTGAAAGTAAAATAATAGCTGGGTGCTGGTGGCTCATGCTTGTAATCCTAGCTACTCAGGAGGCTGAGATCTGAGGATCATGGTTAAAGCTAACCTGGCACAAAAGTTTTAACTCCAATTAACCACCAGAAAATAGGATATGGTGCTGTGGCTCAAGGGTAGAACACTAGCCTTGAGCTGAGGAGCTCAGGGGCTGCACCCAGGCTCAGAGTTCAAGCCCCTCAACCAACTGAAAAAAAAATACTTATCTCCAGTTAACTCCCCAAAAGCTGGAAGTGGAGCTGTGGTTCCAGTGGTAGAGTGCTGGCCTTGCCTCAGGCATCCTACTACAGAGAGAGAGACAGAGAAAGAGACAGAGACAAAGAGGGAGCAAGGGAAGGAGGGAGTGGAAAAAGAGCTGAAAGCTGCTATTTTGGGAGCTTAGCTTTAAGCCAGGCACTGTGCTGGACATATTTCAGTTCAATGTAATTCTCCAGCAATGTCACTAAACAGTACTAACCACTTTGCAGATGAGAAAACTGATGGTCAGAACAAACCAGCACAACCAGCATGGCACAGTTTGTAAACAGAAATGTTTTGCTCAATCAATTTCTTTTTTTTTTCCTTTTCAGGATTTGAACTCAGGACCTAGGGTTTGGTGCCCATTGCTGAGTCATCTCTACCACCTTCACCTCCCCCATTCCTCTTTTTTTTGGGGGGGTCCATCATGGGGCTCGAACTCTGGGTCTGAGTGCTGTCCTTGAGCTCTTCAGCTCAAAGCTAGCACTTTACCACTTTGAGCCACAGCCCCACTTTCTCCTCTTTTTTTTCTTTTTGCCAGTCCAGGGGCTTGAACTCAGGGCCTAGTTGCTGGGTATCCTTGTTCTTAAAAGACGATTGTACATTTCTGGGCCTGGCCCCATTCTCAGACTGGCTACATAATGTACAAAATCCCCTTTCTTCACTGTATCTAATATGAAGACACTTCCTTAGTATTGTAAGGAATTGCTTTACATGAAAACAAGCAGAAGCAACTGAGCCACAGATCTGGGATGAGAAGCTAGACTCCAATCTGGTTAAATTCTTCTGGTACTGGCCCTAGAGTCTTTCTCCCTAACTTTTCTTTCTCACCCACTCCTGTCTTCATCTCTACTTCTACTGGAATCCTAGACTTTTGAGGGGGTTGGGAGAGGGATCAAACCCAGAGCCTTGTCCTGCTCAGCAAGCACTACTAAGCTACGTCCCCAGTCTGGAATCCTAGACATCCTTCAGGCTCAGATCAAATTTCCCTCCTCCCGAAAGCCCTCAGACCACCTGGCTCAAGAATCTGCCTAATGAAAGTAAGAATTGTAGTTTGAAAGGAAGAACGAATTTCTGGTTAAATATGAGGAATGGCCACATATGTTTATTGCCATTAACTCCTGAAATTCCACTAACAACAGCAAATGGATTAGGAAGGGGAAAACAGCTTCAATTCACAAGGGCAAAAGGAAAAAAAGAGAAGAGAGAAAAATTGGTCCCATACTTCTTGTGCTGTACATGAAAATTAACTCAAAAAGGACCAAAGACTTAAATATAAGAGATATAACATAAACACATTGAAGAAAACAGGAGTAATGACCTTGGAGTTAGTAAAATATGCTTAGATATAACACCCACAAGCAATAAAAGATAAAAAAAATATTAAATTAGATTTCATCAAAATTTCAAAATTAGAAATATACATACATACTTATTCCGTCATAAGCAAGAAAATGAAAAGAACCTGGTACCAGTGGCTCATGTCCATAACCCCAGCTACTCAGGAAGCTGAGATCTGAAGATCACAAATCAGAACCAGACCACATAGGAAAGTCCATGAGATACTTAACTCCAGTTAACCAGCAAGAAGCCAGAAGTAGAGCTGTGAGTTCAAGTGGTAGGTTGCCAACATTGAACAGAAAAAGCTAAGGGACAAAGCCTGTGTACAGATGTTGATAACAACATTTTTCAGAGTATCCTAAAATGGAAGCAAGCTAAATGTCCATCATCTGATGAATGGATTAATGCTATGCATTAAATACCTACAGTGGAATGTTATTTAGCCATGAAGAGGAATGAAGTAGTGATATAGGCCACAACACGGATGAACCTTAGAAACACTGTGCTTAAAGAGGACAAACATAAACATCCACATATTGTATGAGTCTGATTATCCGAAAGAGTTCAAGTAGGTGAATCTATGGAGACAGAAGACAAATAAGTAGCTGCTAGAGAAGAGGAGCAATTTGAGAGAGAAGAGGAGTAATTGCTTAGTGGGTATAGGTTTCTGGAACGATAACAAATATTCTGGATTTATAGTAATAGTGTTTGTTCAAGAGTGGTGATGTGTGTGTGTGCATGGTAGGCTTGAACTCAGGATGTGGGTGTTGTACAGAGCTCAAGGCTAGTACACCACTTTGAGCCACAGCTGCACTGCCAGTTTTTGGTTTTGCTTTTGTTTTGTTTTGTTTTGATTTTCTGCCAGTTCTGGGCACTGAACTTCTTTTGCTCAAGGCTGGCGCTCTACCACTTGAACCACAGCATCACTTTTGGCTTTTTCTGTGTATGTGGTACCGAAGAATCAAACCCAGGGCTTCACACATTCACACGTGCTAGGCAAGCACTCTTATCACTAAGTCACACTCCCAGCCCTCCACTAGCAGTTTTTGAGTGGTTAATTGAAGATAAGAGTCTCATGGGGACTTTTTTTTGCCTGGGATATCTTTGAACTGTGATCTTCAGATCTCAGCCTCCTGAGGACAGGCATGAGCTACCAGCACTTGGCTAAAGGAGTGAATTTTGGTGGGGGGTCATGGGGCTTGAACCCTGAGCCTGGGTGCTGTCCCTGAGCTCTTCAGCTCAAGGCTACTGCCCTACCCCTGAGCCACAGCACCACTTCCTGTTTCCTAGAGTTAATTGGAGATAAGAGTCTCATAACTTTGTAGGCTCTGTAGTGCCTGGGCTGTCTTTGAACCTAGATCAAATTCATGTCATGTGAATTTTACCTCAATTTATATAAAGATCAAGTGGGCTCAGTTGTACATGCCCAGCATCCCACTTGCTTAACTTGCTAAGACAGGAGGGTCGCTTGAGCCCAGGAGTTCATTCAAGGGCAGCCTGACAATATACCAAGACACTTGGCTTAAAAAAAAATTTTTTTTTAAGTAAAGAGAGAAGAAAATGAGAAGAGACAGTAGCAACTGAGATGTCTGCAAACCTTGAGAAACTGGAAAGCAGACAGATAAGGACTAGCTGACTCAGCAAAAGGTCAGAGAAAGCAAGAATTGTAACTACTGATGATGAGAGCAGAGAGAAAACACCGACAAGAAGCAATCCCTTAGTGCCTTTGAACTCAGCAGCCGCACAGAAACTGCCAGCAGGCATGGAGCACGGGTTGGAAGGAGTTAATCTTGACCCTGTCTCCACATGATCATGCTTCCTCCCACCTGAAAAGAGATAGCTTGAACTGAGAGGCTGTGGATTCAGGAACACCAGGCACAGGACTAAGAGACTGGGCAGAACTGGAACTTCCCCTTCTCCCCTTTCTCTTCTTGTTTCCCAGGAGACTGCCAGCTAGGCTTGTAACTCATCCCTGCTAGATTACAGGGCATCGCTGAGGAAAAACCAAAGGCACTTGAGGAGTCTCAGGTGAAACTGTTGTACTGCCCTGAAGAGAACTCAGCTGTTAACCTTACCCCAGACGCCCATGCATGCAGCTTTCAATCTGCTTCTAATGCTTTTCTCTTTCATGTAAAGGAAAATGGCAGCCAACAGTCATCACCCAATGGATGATCGCTTCCCACAAAATAGCACAGGGCACCAGGAGGTGGTTCATGCTTGTAGTCTTAGCTACTCAGGAGGCTGAGGTCTGAGGATGGAGATTCAAATGCCAACCGGGACAGGAAAGTCAATGAGACTCTCATCTCCCATTAACTACTAAAAAGTCAGAAATGGTACTGTGGCTCAAAGTGGAATAACACTAGCCTTGAGCACAAAAGTTCAGAGACTGCATAGTCCCTGAGTTCAAGCCCCAAGACTGGCACAAAAAAGAAAAAAAAAAGTTTTATTTTCCAAGTACTAGAGGATGTGTTTTACCAAATTGAGGAAGTAAACCAAGAAAGAGGAAGAAATAAGCTCCAGAAAACAAGGATCCCGCACAGGACAGAAGCAGAGGGGATTTCCAGGATCATAGTGAAGGGAAGTTGCAGGATAACCGTTGTGAAACAGGCCAACGAGACCAGTAAGTTCAGGTTGGAGGCATTTGGTGATATGATACATGCCTGTAATGCAAGTACTTAAGAGGCTAAGGCAGGAATATCACAAGATCAGAGCCAGCCTGAGACCCTGTCTCGAAACAAAACAAAACAAACAAAAAACATGTAATCCTACCCACTTAGAAGGTTGAAATCTGAAAACTGTGGTTCAAAGCCAGCTCCTGAAAGCAAGTCTCTGACATGCTTATCCACCATCAAAAAGCCAGAAGTGGAGCTGTGACTCAAATGGGGTAGAGTGCAAGCCTTGAGCAAAAAAAGCATCCAGGTCTTGAATTCAAGCTCCAGGAGCTGCACAAGAAGAGAAAAAGGAAAAGGAAAATCAAGTTCAGATTTGGAACAGTAAAACGAAGGGCTCATAGAGAAACAGTTCTAAGAGAGGAATGGGGCAGGGGACAACTTTCTACACTGATTTACCTGGATGTTGATCATGATCGTATGGAATGATCTTTGTAGCTCTGGCAGGAATTAGTACGGTTAAACTCATAACAGATATAGAAATATGTAAGCAAAAAAAGAGAAAATTATATGAGAAGATGGCCTCTGGTGGCTTACACCTGTAATCCAGGTACTCAAGAGTCTGAGATATGAGGATTTTTGTTCAAAGCCAGCCTGGGCAGAAAAGTCCTTGTGAGACACACTCTCTCTCTCTCTCTCTCTCTCTCTCTCTCTCTCTCTCTCTCTCTCTCTCTCTCTCTCTCTCTCTGTCTCTCTCTCTCTCTGTCTCTCTCTCTCTCTCTCTCTCTCTCTCTCTCTCTCTCTGGGAGGGTTTTGTTTTTGGTTTGGTTGGCCAGTCCTAGGCTTGAGCTCAGAGCCTGAGCACTGTCCTTAAACTTTCTCAAGGCTAGAGCTCTACCACTTGAGCCTCAGCACCACTTCTGGCTTTTTTGTATGTATGTGGTACCGAGGAATCGAACCCAGGTCTTCATGCATGCTAGGCAAGCACTCTACCACTAGACCAAACCCCTGGCCCTCTCTCTTTTCTTTTTTTCATATATTTTTTATTGTAATTAATAGAAGGGTTACATTATATTCACCAGATAGAAGGTGCATTACTTCACATACATTAATACCCTTTCTCATGTATTGGTCCCCATTTCCTCCCCCCCTCTTGTTTTTGTTTTTAAACGGCATTTTAGGCATTTTTTTTTCCATATAGAGTTTTATTTTTCTCTCAAGGCTGGTTTTTCTCTGCTCACAAACCATTAACCTTTTGGTCTCTCTTCTCTCCCTCCTTCCCTCCCCCTCTTTCTTTTTTCCAGTCCTGGGGCTTGAACTCAGGGCTGAGCACTGTCCCTGAGCTTCTCTTGCTCAATGCTAGCACTCCACCACTTGAGGCACAGCGCCGCTTCTGGCTTTTTTCTGTTTATGTAATATTGAGGAATCAACTCCAGGGCTTGCTGCATGCTAGGCAAGCATTCTACCACTAAGCCACACTCCCAGTCCCCTGTGAAGCTTTTTTTTTTTGGTGGGTCATGGGGCTTGAACTCAGCCTGGGCACTGTCCCTGAGCTGTTCAACTCAAGACTACCGCCCTATCCTTAAGCCAAGCCCCACTTCCCATTTTCTAGAGGTTAATAGGAGATAAGAGTCTCAGGTCCTTTTGTGCCCAGGCTGGCTTTGAACCTTGATCCTCAGATCTCAGCCTCCTGAGTAGCTAGGATTATAGCCATGAGTCATCAAGCCAGCTCCCATGAGACCCTTATCTCCAATTAACCATCAGAAAACCAGAAGTGGTGTTATGGCTTAAAGTGCTACAACACTAGCCTTGAGTGAAAAAGCTCTTGGACATTATCCAGGTCCTGAGTTCAAGCCCCATGACCAACAAAAAAAAGAAAAAAGGAATGGTTACTTTGAGGGAGTAGAAATAAAGGTGGGAAAAGCAAGCAGAAGATTGCTTGCCTGCCTGCCTGCCTGCCTGCCTTCCTTCTTTTCTTCCTTTTTCTTTCTTTTTTCTTCCTTTGTGTCCTTTCTTTCTCTCATGTGTATGTGCCTGGGATCTTGAATTCAGTTTTCAGGTTCTTGCTCACTTTGCATTTTTGCTCAATGCCAGTGCTCTCCCACTTGAACCATGCCCCCACTTCCCAACTTCTGTTTTTTTCAAATCTTGTCATCTGTATAGTTGATTTTTAAATGTATGCGTGTTGTTGGGATTAAAATGTTTCAGGAGAGTGGAGAACACACTTAGTAGGCAGGCACTAGGTTATAGGTTGGATCCTCAGCATTACCAAAAGAATTAAAAATGTAAGCCAGGTAAGCACTGGTGGTTCATGCCTATAACCCTAGTTAATCAAGAAGCGGAGGCAGGGAGTTTGGCCTAGTGGTAGAGTGCTTGCCTAGCATGCACGAAGACCTGGGTTGGATTCCTCAGTACCACATACATAGAAAAAGCTGGAAATGGTGCTGTGGTTCAGGTGGTAGAGCTCTAGCCTTGAGAAAGTCTGATGACAGAGCCCAGGCCCTGAGTTCAAGCCTCAATAATGGCAAAAAAAAAAAAAGAAGAAGAAGAAGAAGAAGAAGCCGAGATCGGAGGCTGGTTCAATGCCAGCCTGGGTAGGAAAGTCTGTGACACTCTTCAATTAACCATCAGAAAGTCATTAGAGCTGGGGTTCTAGTGGTAGGATGTCAGCCTTAAGTGAAACACACACACACACACACACACACACACATTAGCACTTTCTGCCATCTTCTCATGCTCTACAATGAGATCATTGAAGGTTTTGTTCTCTAGGCTATCTTCAAAATCACCATCTAGTTTCTAACTGCTGATATAGTATAGGTACATGGCTGGTTTTAAATCATTGATGAGCACCAAGCTGGGAAAATTGTTGTTACACTCACCAGAAACCAGGGTGAGGTAATCAGTCCTGGATTTGATGTGCAACTCAAAGACCCAGAAAAATGCAAGAAGAATCTACTCTCTCCCACTAGTTTGGTTTCTCACAACCTCAGCTGGAATCACTGACCATGAAAAAGAAAGACAAAAACAGAGGAAGGGAAATCCTGGGATTCTTTTGCTATGCATATATACACTCAGATGCTTCAATTGGGGGTGGGGGAGAGGAAGTGTTATTTTTTAAGGAGATTTTTTAAAATGCAAATAATTTGAATGTCCCTAGAGGAGCATTTGTTACCTTGGTGAATTTATCACCATTCTGGGTCCAGACATTAGCTCAGAAAGCACAGTTGTTAGTCCTAAAAACAGCAGCATCTCTATGGAACAGACACACATTAACCAGGCTCATGAGACTGATATTTCAAATCACATGCCAATTCATTAATTTCTAAGGGGAAGCAGGGCTTTGAAGCAGCCTGGATCTTTCCGTTTGCTGTTGAGTGCATTCTCTCCCTGTGGGCGGATCTACATCGGGGAACAGAATGATTTTCAGAGGGTTGCTTGGTGATCCAGAGCATGAGTCAGGTGGAGAATGAACTAGGTGGCTTCAGAGAATGATGCTGCTTCCATTTCCTTTGACCCTAGGCCAGCATTTTTGTCCCCACAGAGTGCATTGGTGGACGTTGATGATGACTGCCTTGGCAAATTTCCTGATCTCTGGCTTCCTTAGCTGTCCAGAACTCTGCGTGTGTGTGTGTGTGTGTGTGTGTGTGTGTGTGTGTGTGTGTGTGTGTGTGTGTGTGACTACTGGTGCTTGACCTCAGGGCCTTGCATTCTTGCTTAGCTTTTTCAGTCAAGGCTGACACTCTTAACACTTGAGCCACCCCTCTACTTCTGGCTTTTGGTAGTTAAAATTGGAGACAAGAACCTCACGAAATTTTCTGCTTAACCTGGCTTTGAACCAAGATCCTCAAATCTCAGCTCAGAAGGCAATTTAATTTCCCATTTCCTCCTTTTGGAAATGAAGGCACCTCCTGATTGTCTCCAGATAGTGTCTACAATAATGAAAATACAGGAAAGGGTTATGGTTGCTGCTGAGTAGAGGCTCCAATCTAGAAAGAGAAAGCCCATTCTCCAAGCATAGGTGTCCATTCTCCCATGAATTATATACCCACATATTTACCCAATGGCCACTTCCTGCTAAATTTATCAGACTGTTTTCTATCACTTCTAACCAAAAACCATGAGAGGTACTGCAACCATCCCAGGCACCTGTAAACAAGATGACAGTACACAAATGTCTGCTACAAATTATCCTAGGGGCAGTAATTGCAGAGTCACCACTGAGCTTGTTTCTGTCTTCAAAGATGTCCCACACCTACCTTAGACCTGACAAATCCAAAGCTGAAGGCATCATCTTCCCTGCCTTCTGGTTCATCCATACATCAGCTCAAACTTGAGTCCTCTGCTTCACACCAGCATTGTGTAGTTTGGGGTTTTTGAACCACAAAGGTGGGATGGAAAGGGGGGGAGGACAGGAAACACGAAAGTGAGCAGGAATACACGAATACCAGGTAGAGGCTTCTAAATTCCCTGGCTGCTATCTTTAAGTTACTTTCCTTAGACGTTCACCTCAGGCCTTTACAGTTAGTGGCAACACAAGGGTTTTAACAAAGTTTCAAGACTCCAACTTCTTTTTCCTCTACTAAAACAGTACTTAGGTGGGGTTTTTTTTTGGGGGGGGGGAGTGAGGTTGTGATGCGGAAATAGGAAGAGGAAGAGAGGTGGGTGACAACTTGCCTTGGAGAAAATGTATTCCAACCTACCCACAGCCTCCAGACAGGCCCCAGAGACCAAGCTGGAAAGATTCTTCCCCTTCAAACCGGATCCATGGATCCCGACGATTGCTTTCCCTACGTGTTCTTAGCCTCTTAAATCCTCCCCACATTCTGGGAGGTGAGAATCCCCATTCCTTCATTTTACAAATGAACACCAGGCTCAGAATGTGTGGCAGGCACCAAAGCGTGGAAATCTTCACTCCTCTCTCTTTCACTGCCATTCACGTTTGGGCCACCAAACTTGACGAAGCGATGGCCCGGCGAACCCCAGATCCCAGCTGAGGGCCGCCAGGGGGCGCGGTGGAGGTGCAGCTCCCGGAGCCCCCGCCGCGGCCGGGACGGTCTGCACCTGAGGCCGGCGGGGCGCGGGGCGGGGTGGGGGGGCGTAGGCTTGCCGGGTGGGGCGGGGAGTAGTCTCCTTCTCTGACCCAGAGTGGACCGGACCGGGCTTTAGGTCGGCGGGCGGGGACCCCGGGCGCCTCTCTGGAGTACTGCCTCCACCGGGCGACCCAGGGGCTGCAGGAGCTCCGCGCTCCCCAGCGTGCCGTTGATTTAGCGGAGGGCTACCAGGCGGTAGAATGGAGCTGACCCGCGCAGCCAGGGGGTGGGGCCGGCCCCACCTGTCGACTGCGGGGGAGAGGGGCGGGTCAGGGGGCGGGGCTTGCCCCTCAGGGCCCCCCCCCCCTCCCCACGGTCCCTTAGCCCCGGGCGCGCGACGAGATATAAGGCAGCCGGGAAACAATGCGCCTGCAGCTCGCGCTCCCGCGCCGGCTGCAGTGCTCGCAGTGCTCGAGCGTGGCTGGGGCCGGGCGGGCGCGCGCACAGGGAGGGGCGCGCTCGTGAGTGCGGGGCGCGCGCTCGGCGGCGCGCATGTGTGTGTGTGCAGGCTTCCAGGCTGCCCCGAGCCGGCGGGGAGCCAGTCCGCTCCAGGTGGCGGGCGGCTGGAGCGAGGTGAGCTTGCGGGTGGCCCAGGGCATAGGCGCGGGTCCCAGGGACGGTCTGGGGCCGAGGGGGCGGGGAAAGGAGGAAGGGGACGCGGGCTGTCTGCCGGCTGCCCAGTGAACACAGCGCGCCCCCGCTCGGCCCGGCCCAGAGGGGCCCTGGGAGCCGCGCTCCGCTCCAGGCGGTGCTGGCAAAGTTTGCTTTGAACTCGCTCCCCGCTGCCTGCTCCGCGCTCCGGGAGCCGCTTCCCGGGGCGCTGTGACCCGGGGCCGGGCGCTCTGGGGCCGCAGGGCGGGGAGCGAGCCGACCGCAAGCCCGGCGGTGGGGTTGGGGAGGGACCCGAGCCCGGCCCGCCGGCGGTGCCGGGGAGCCTGGGGGGGTGGCCTCCTCCTTGGGGTGGGCACCCCAGTCTGCACGTCCCGCTTCCCTCCCGCAGGGAGCGGACATGGACTTCGACTCCTACCAGCACTATTTCTACGACTATGACTGCGGGGAGGATTTCTACCGCTCCACGGCGCCCAGCGAGGACATCTGGAAGAAATTCGAGCTGGTGCCGTCGCCCCCCACGTCGCCGCCTTGGGGCTCCGATCCCGGCGCCGCCGGGGACCCAATCTCCGGGGCTGGTCCCCCGGAGCCGTGGCCTGGAGGGGACGAAACGGAATGTCGGGGTCACTCGAAAGCATGGGGCAGGAACTACGCGTCCATCATCCGCCGTGACTGCATGTGGAGCGGCTTCTCCGCCCGGGAACGGCTGGAGAGAGTGGTGAGCGACCGGCTCACCCCTGGCGTGCCGCGGGGGAACCCGCCCAAGGCACCCGCCACTCCGGACTGCGCTCCCAGCCTAGAAGCCGGCACCCCAGCGCCTGCCACCCCCTGTCAACTGAGCGAGCCCAAACCCCAGGCCTGCTCGGGGTCTGAGAGCCCCAGCGATTCGGGTAAGGACCGCCCCGGGCCATCTAAAAAGGGGGCACCCCCATGGGTGGCCACAGCTTTAACGCCGGCAGTCTGGACACTGGATCTTCTCAAGCTCTTCCATCACCCCCCCCCTTTTTTTTTGCTAGCTGAAGCTGTCGGGGTAGCCCCTAGCAGTGTCTGTCTGGCACGTGGGTGTGTTGGTAAACAGTTTGGAGAAGTGAGGAGGGAGCCCGCGTCCCTCTCACGGTGATTGGAGCCCCTGCGGACAAGGGAGACTCGGTGAGGGCTGGTGCTTAGAAAGAATAAGACTCCAGCTGGACTGTAGGGGATTTCTGTCCTTAGGAGGTTGGAAGAAGTCTCTTAGGAATCACTCCAAGCTTGAAGCTGACCTCTCTCTCTCTCTCTCTCTCTCTCTCTCTCTCTCTCTCTCTCTCTCTCTCTCTCTCTCTCTCTCTCTCTCTCTCTCTCTCTCTCTCCCTCCCTCCCTCCCTCTCCCTCTCTCTCCCTCTCTCTCTGGAAACGCACACTCCTTTAGGGACAGAAAAAGCTGAGGAGCCTTTTTGCAAAGCCCAAACCTCCATTCTTTAAAAGCAACATCGAAAACAAAAACACTCCATCTTCTGTCTGCTTTACTTTAAAGGGCCAATCGTGTTCTCCTGTAAGAGGAAAGGAGGAAACTATTTCCTCTTGCAGGAGGAAACTATTGTACATTCCTTCACTCCTTGTACATCATTTGTGAAACAGATAAAAGAGGAATAAATATTTCGCTTTAACAGATAACAAAACTGAGGCTTTAGAGATAGGAAATCATTAAAAGTGAGCCTAGCTTTCCATCATCTAGCCAACTTCTTTTTCCAACCCTCCATCCTAACCAGGCACTTCTTCCTCGATGTTTAGTTTGTCTGAGGAAGGTTATCCCTTACCTGCTGCTTTGGCATAAGGTATAATGATGTCTTAGCTTCCTTCTAATACATCTGTGGGCTTCAGCTGCTCTCCTGCTTTTAATAAAAGTTCACTTAGCCCCTTTTCTGTGCCATTGTTGGGTGAGGTACTGGGGTCATAGCCATGGAATTCCAGACCCCCTCCCCAATCCTTGACACAAATGCAAACCACTGAGGACAGACTAGTGTATTCTTCACCAGACTATGTTCAATCTTTTAGTCCTCTCTACCCATGAGAAATATTGGAGAGGGTGATCTTGTACGGTGCAGATTAAAGCTATTGGCACATAATCAAGACAGAAAAAAAAATCTAGCTTTAAAGAATAACAAAAGTGTTTTAAGAGGGAACTTGGATATGGGATGTGGAAGTTGTATGTACTAAAGGGAAAGAGTAGAATAAGAAAAACTAAAAGATTCCCCCCCCCACACACACACAATGTGTTAGTCTTCTTAGCCGGTTTTCTCTCTACATCAAGAGCCTGTGTTTGTTTAAGGCTGGAATAGGAGTCTTGTATCTGTTCAAGGGCTGGTGGTAGACGGATAGAATAGAAAGTATTGTTTCAGAAGTTTGGAAGTCTGAGATCCAGAACGTCACAGAAGTGATAAGTGGTTGATCTAGGTCTCTCAGTTTCTCCCTTTGCAATGCAATTGTCTCTCTGAGGATGATTCCTTATCTGGTTAGAGGCAGACAACTACTCTCTGAAAAGTGAAACAGGCCTTAAATGATTTCTTCCTTACATGGATCTTTATCAGCCCTGGGGTTTAACACTGAGAGTTAAGAGTTTGTGCTAGAGGAAAGCCTTCTGAATCATTTTCTGACCTGCTCTTTAACCTGAACCTGTTTGTGGGCTTCAGGTTCACTCTCTGGCCACATGGCTTAGAACAAAATGCAACAGATTGCAAACAATGAGGGGGGGTGGGGAGTGTGACTGACTGCAGAGATCAACCAATAGCAGCTAGGGGCTGGGTAAAACAACATTCCAAACACAGCTTAGCCAGCCAATCACAGGCTTTGGGGCCAAGAAGGCTGAATGGTCAGGTTTTATTAATGGAGAAATAATGTGATTGTCCACACAATGGAAGCCTTCCTGACAAAGGGGCTCAAGCTTCCTGATATGCAAAAGAGGCTGAGAACCAAGCTCTTCTCTCTGGGGCCAGAATGCATTAAAGTGGCCTTCTGTGTGGGGGCTACAAAATGTGGGCAAGCGAAGGGCTTTTCCTCTAATTGTCTCTTCCCTGGTTGGGTTAATCTAATAGACAGCCGAGCCAGGGGATGGTAGGGAAATGGCCAAATGTCTCCAGGTCCTGGGGGTTTGTATCAGTTATTCTCATGTGTCAGGGTTATTCTCCTGCTCCTCCTTCATTCGCTACCTCTACTGCAGCTCACTTAGAAAAGGTCACTTGTACCTTTGTAAAGTTTCTGCAGCAATTAGTGACCTGTGATTCCAAATCTAACCCTCTTCTGGTCCCAAGAAGGGGGTGGGGCAGACGACCTATCAATGATGGATGACTTTAGGAACCCATTGAACCCAGGAGCAAAATGCTCCTAAGGGAAACCTTTCCTCACCCCTCTGTGGGTGAGAAGGGCTGCTTGTGACCCTCCCTTCTGTGCCTATTCCTCTGAAAGGATGGCAGAATAGAGAGGTGGGAGAATAATAGGATTTATAACTTGTGAAAAGTAACAATTCCCAAGTGCAGGCTGTGCTGGGCAGGAACAAAGGGCAGCTCTGCCCACAGACCCCTCATTTACAATTCTGATGGGGCATGAAAGAGCCCGACTGGGGAAGATCTTTATAGCTAAACTTTGTCCCAGGCCGGTAGCTCTTTCTCTCCATCCCCTGAGTGGGGGAGGGGAGAGCCTGTGCAGACTGGGGGCTGTTGGCTTGGGTCTGCCTTTTGTTCTTTTCTAAGCCTTGCTGTGCAAAAGGAAATTGGAGAATATTTTCCTTCTTGTTTATTTTCCCTTCCCTCTGCCCTTACCCCAAATACAAATGAATCAACTACCTTTCTCCTCACTTCAGTTGGTTGATAATCGACATTGAGAAAAATGTCACCTATCGTCCCAAGTCCCTACATAGAGCGCTAAGGATGCATTTCTAATGGATGCATTTCATCTCTCTTCTTGGACAGAGGGTGAAGAAATCGATGTCGTGACAGTGGAGAAGAGACAGTCTCTGAGTCTACGGAAGCCAGTCACCATCACTGTGCGAGCAGACCCTCTGGACCCCTGCATGAAACGTTTCCATATCTCCATCCATCAGCAGCAGCACAACTACGCGGCCCGTTTCCCCCCAGAAAACTGCTCCCAAGAAGAGGCTCCAGAGAGAGAGCCCCAGGAAGAGACTTTGGAAAAAGATGCCACCGAGGAAAAGGAGGATGAAGAAGATGAAGAGATCGTGAGCCCTGAACCTCTAGAAGGCGAGACTCCTCAGTCCTGCCATCCCAAGCCTGTCAGCTCTGACACTGAGGATGTGACCAAGAGGAAGAACCATAACTTCTTGGAGCGCAAAAGGCGGAATGACCTTCGCTCAAGGTTCTTGGCACTAAGGGACCAGGTACCCACCCTGGCCAGCTGCTCTAAGGCCCCCAAAGTAGTGATCTTAAGCAAGGCCTTGGAATACTTACAAGCCCTGGTTGGAGCTGAGAAGAGGATGGCTACGGAGAAAAGGCAGCTCCGGTGCCGGCAGCAGCAACTGCAGAAAAGAATCGCATACCTCAGTGGCTACTAACTGACCAAAAAGCCTGTCTCTTTTATCTTACAAAGACACAGGTTTATATTTTAACCTCCCTTTCCCCTCTAGTAATTTGCACATTTTGGTTCCAGGCTCAATGGTCTGAACAGTAGGTCCCAGAATGCATTGCAGCCGGTGCACACACAATAAGGGCTTGCATTCTTGGTAACCTTGAAACCGAGCTCTCCCTCCTCCCTCACTCATGGGGAGTGCAGTGTCCTCCCTGGCGCCTCTGGCTTTCTCAGCAGGCAGCTGACTGAGGAGTCTTGAGGTCTGCCTAGCTCACTAGCTCTGAAGAAAAGGCTGACAGATGCTATGCAACAGGTGGTGGACGTTGTCAGGGGCTCCAGCCTGCATGAAATCTCACACTCGGCAGGCTCTTTGGGCTAGGAAAGGATGCTCCCTCTGCTGTCTCTGGGGGTGATGCAAGGACAGCTGGGCCTGGACGCTCTCTGAGGCTCCTTTTTCCAAGAGACACACGAGCTGTCCTAAGTGAAGACTAGCTCACAGACTTGATCAACAATGGACCATTACCTCACTGTCAGACACTTTACAGTAGATGAGGAGTGGAAAACTTTAATATGCATATATGTATATGTGTATGTATATATATACACACATGTATATATGTATTATATACATATGCATACACATATACATATATATGTATATAAATGATGTTTAGGCCCAACACTCTCTCCCATTCTCCCTCAATGCTGCCA
This sequence comes from Megascapheus bottae, assembly GCF_031878675.1. Lineage (NCBI taxonomy): Eukaryota > Metazoa > Chordata > Mammalia > Rodentia > Geomyidae > Megascapheus > Megascapheus bottae. The sequence continues at coordinate 59,232,383 of NC_143514.1, forward strand.
CCTTGAGAACATTTAAAGAGCTTGGCCTCTGAGTTCTTCAAGTCAGAGCTCTTAGGGCCCTTTCCTCTGAGAGAGGGACCTTTCCATCCCCACAAGGGACTTTTGTTGTTGTTGTTTGTTTCATTCTGCCTTTGTTATGCAATAGGCTGTACAGCATCCTTTTCCATAGGTCAGACATGTTTCTCTAAAACACAGGGAAGTGGATCCTAGCCCGGGGCCTGAGGAAGGTTTGGAGTCTAGGTGCTTGAACTTGTTCCCTGCCCGGTTATTTTCCTAGGATCTTTTAAGGCCAGTCTTGGAATCTTCTCCAGGCAGGGTGGTATAAGCACCTCAGAAGGAAGCTCTGTACCATTTCCTCTTTTTTACCTGCCTCTTGTCTCCGTCCTTGACTGTATTGAAGTTCTACCAGAACCATGCAAAACTTGTCCTCATCATGCAACTCCAAAAAGCTTGCTGGCTCTGTAAGCCACCAGCCTGGTTCTCTACCAGGGTGATAGGAGTCAGATTCCCCTCCCCAGAACCTGGGCCTTCCTGAGGTGCTGGGACGAGCTGCTGGAACTCACCCACTGGTTCAGAAGGTGGACTTGCTTCCTGGTGGTTGTAAAAGCATCTCTAGGAACTCTGCTTAACCTACCCTTATAAATTGCCCCAGCTGGACTTGCAGCTCTGAGAGGTACCCACATGTGCCCTCTAATCTGGGGACCCACCCAACCTAGCAGGTGCTGTGTGGTCAACCTCAGGAACTCCTCAGCCTGGCCTGGAAGAAGAAGCAGCCCTTCCAGAGCAGCAGGGTCAGCCCAGCCAGCAGGATCCTGATGGCTCTGGGCTGGGAAGCGGGGGTACAGGAGGGGTGGTCAGAACGATTTGCTGCTCCCTCCTAACCTACTGTGTGTGGTAATCTGTTTCTGGATTGCCTCCTGGCCTCAGAGAACTTCGGTGGAAATGTCAGAAATAGCCTCTGTAACTACGGAAGCAGGATTTTCAGGAGCCACCTGACTTGAGAACTATCTTGGAAATGTAGGAGTGGAACAGGTTACCGAGGTCTCACCTGAGTAGTTTCTGTTTTATAAGCTGCTGCTGGGTATATTGCTGAGGGAGTTGTTTTGTTTTGTTTTATACTGTATTTTTGTATACCTTTTGCAAAGTGGTGTTAACTGTTTTTGTACAAGGAAAAAAGAAACCTTTTGGGCAAGTCCCTTGTTGCAAGGGTCTGATTTATTTTGAAAGGCAAGTTTACCTGAAATTTTGTATTTAGTTGTGATTTCTGATTGCCTGATTTTAAACTGTTGCCTTCTGGGACATCTTCTAATAAAAGATTTCTCAAATATGTCACTGTGGGGGTAGCTTATACCATATGAGTCTTCTGGATCCAAGGAAAACTATTTCAGGGCAGTCACAAGTGACCCAGACGGCTACATTTCTCTAACCATGCTATTAACCTGCTCATTCCACTCTGGGTTCCTGAAATGCCATTTCAGACATGCCTAAACAATGTCGGCTCAGTACTCCATGAAAATGAATTCTCTAGTGAATTGCAGAGTGCTGAATTTGTGCTTCAGAAGGCTCAAAAGTCCCAGCTCTTAACCACTTCTGTGCCTTTTCATCATGCCTTCTGAAGTCTTAGTTTCCTTACCTCCTATGAGATGGGGATAAATGTTATTTCCCAGGGTTTTGCTCATGATCAATGAAGTAGTAGAATTTGGACTTCTTTTTAAATTGTGAAGTTGTTTTTGTTTTTTTGTGTGTGTGGGGGTGCCAGTCCTAGGGCCTGCACTCTGGACTGGATGCTGTCCCTGACCTTTTGTGCTCAAGGCTAGCACTCTATTACCTGAGCCATAGTTCCATTTCTGGCTTTTTGGTGTTAAATTGGAGACAAGAATCTTACAGATTTCACGCCCCAGATGGCTTTGCTCTATGAGCCTCATATCTCGGCCTCCTGAGTAGCTAGAATTAAGGCATGAGCCACTGGCATCCAGGTTCGCTTAGCTATTTTGCTCAAGGCAGGTACTTTACCACTTAAGTCACGCCTTAATTTCTGGCTTTTGCTGCTGAATTAAAAGTAAGAGTCTCAGATTTGTCTACCTAGGTAGCCTTTGAACTGTGATGCTCAGATCTCAAACTTTTACATACCTAGGATTTCTGGCATATACTACCAGTGCCCAGCAAGTTGTATATTTTTTAGGATAAGGCTTTTCTTATTTTAGTGCTATGATGACCTTTTGCAAGATTTTTTTAAGTTCGTTCAGAATTTTTTTTATGTAAGGTGTGACTTTCCTTTCTCCTTCAATTAATGAAAGGAAAACTAAGGTTCTCCCTGCTGCCCATATTGTTTCTATAAACTTGTTGCAAATGAAAGATGGGAGAAGCCAGGTACCAGTGGTTCACATCTGTAATCCCAGCTACTTGGTGCTCAGGTCCTAGCTACTCTGAAATCCGAGGATCACAGTTAAAAGACAGCCTAGGCAAAAAGGAAAAAAAAGGGCTGGGAGTGTGGCTTAGTGATAAAGTGCTTGCCTAGCAAGCATGAAGCCCTGAGTTTGATTCCTCAATATTACATAAACAGAAAAGGCCAGAAGTGGTGCTGCAGCTCAAGTGGTAGAGCCCTAGCCTTGAGCACAGAGGCTCAGGGGCAGAGCCTAGGCCCTGAGTTCAAGCCCCAGGACCAGTGAAGAAGACAAAGGAGGAGGGGGCTGTTAAGCCTGGCACTGGTGGCTCTTGCTTGTAATGCTAGCTACTTAGGAGGCTGAAATCTGAGGATCATGGACAGCCTGGGCTGTCTCCAATTAGCTATAATAAAACTGGAGGTAGTTTTGTGGCCAAAAAAAAAAATGTGGTAGAGTGCTAGCCTTGAACAAAAGAGCTCAGAAGCTATACCCAGGTCCTCGGTTCAAGCGCCCTGACTGACCAAAAAGAAAAAACAAGTCTGCATAGCTCTTATCTCCAATTATCCACCAAAAAACCCCAAACAAACTAGAAATGAAGCTGACTCAAATGGTAGAACACTGGTACTGGCACAAAAGAATAAAAATGGGATGGGAATGTGGCTTAGTGGGAGAGTGCTTGTCTAGCATACTTGAAACCCCTGAGTTCGATTCCTCAGTACCACATAAACAGGAAAAGCTATGGCCCAAATGGTAGAATGCCAATCTTGAGCAAAGAAGCTCAGGGATAGTACCCAGGCCCTAAGTTTAAGCCTCAGGACTGGCAAAAAAAAAAAAATGAAAATAAATAAAGATGGGAGAATTTGCTACGAACTTCCTCATGTAACTATATTTCATATTATGCTTCATCAGTCACATGTCGGGGCTACGGATGAGGAAACTGGGGTTTTACAAGTAAACAAAACTACCAGATTTACCCAGCTAATGAGTGAGTTGGGATTTAAACCAGCCTCACTTAACTCTAGAACCAGGTCAGTTTGCTTGAACAGCAGGGTAGAGGAGGAGGAAGTAAACATGGAATTACATCACTTTAGCTGTCTCTTTTAGGGCCAATAGTCTGCCACTTACTGAGATTGAATGGAGCAAATGTTCCATGCCACTCAACCTCGGGGCACCATTTATGTACTACTGGGCTTGCTCTAAAGGGGCCCCGCCTGGGACTGAAAAGAAAATGCTGTTCGGAAAGGTCATGAGCATCATGGTGAAAGAAGGCTGTTTCCCTTCTACTAATGTTGGCTTTATAGGAAGGACCTAGGTTGGTATAGATTATCTGAACCCATGGGCCTTAAGTAGGTCAAGAAGTTACTCTGCCTTTTAAATTTTTTTTGTTGGTTGTAGGGTTTGAACTCAGGGCCTGGGCACTGCCCCTGAGATATTTTGTGGCTAGTACTTGACCACTTTGAGCTACATCCAGCTGTACTTGATACTCCTTTTTTTTTTGGCAGTTGTGGGGCTTGAACTCTGGGCCTGGGTGTTGTCCTTGAGCTCTTCAGCTCAAGGCTAGCATTCTGCCCCTTGAGCCACAGCACCACTTTTGGTTTTCTGGCCGTTCATTGGAGATAAGAGTCTCATGGACTTTTTGTGCCCAGGTTGGCTTTGAACTGTGATCTTCAGATCTCAGCTTCCTGAGTAAGATTACAGGTGTGAGCCACTGGCACCTGGCTTTGATACCCTTTTTGTTGTAGTCTGTATAGGGGTTTGAACTCTGGGTTTGAGCTTGAGACACACCTCCTGCCAGGCTTTTTGCTGGTTAACTGGAGCTAAGATTTCATGGACTTTTCAGCCTGGCCTGGCTTTAAACTCCATCCTCCAGACATCAGCCTTCTAAGTAGCTGAGATTATAGGCACATGAGACATAGCCACACAGGTAAGGGGTTGGAGGCTTGGCTCTGAGAGTAGAGTGCCACCCTTTGAACAAAGACATCAGGCACCAAATTTAAGTTCTGGTCCTGAGGAATAAAAAAGAAAAAAGCCAGAAGTGGAGCTGTTGTTCAAGTAGTAGAGCACTAGCCCTGAGCAAAAATGCTCGGGGGCAGCACCCAGTCTCTGAGTTCAAGCCCCAGACCTGGCACAAAAGAAAAACAAAACACAAAACTACTCGATTCTTTACTTATTTTTTTTTTTGGCGGGGACGGGGGAGGGGGGGTCGTCATGGAACTTGCACTGTGGGCCTGGGTGCTGTCCCTGAGTTCTTCAGCTCAAGGTTACTGCCCTACCCCTTGAGTCTCAGCCCCACTTCTCATTTTCTAGTGGTTAATTGGAGATAAGAGTTTCATGTTCTTTAATGCCAGGGATGACTTTGAACCTCGATCCTCAGATCTCAGCCTCCTGAGTAGCTAGGGTTACAGGCGTGAGCCACCTTACTCTGCAATCAGTTCTTAACTTCTGTAAGGTAATCCTTCTGTCCTTTTGTGATCCTAAGCCACAGCTTGGTTAAGTGAGCAATATCTCGAGATTTGATATTTGCAAAATTAAGATTTCTAGTTCAGTCTCTTTCCACTTGGGTTTGATTAAGCAGGTTAGGACACTTTTTTTCCTTTTAGTGCTAGCAATAGGGCTTGAACTCAAAGTCTGGGTGCTGTCCCTGAGTTGTTATTTGTTTGTTTGTTTTTCTTCAATGATCTACCCATAGCTCCATTTAGACTTTTTGTACTCTATTGCTGAAATTCATTCTTGTTTGGAGACCATTTGTTGAGACTGATTTATAGGACTATCTCTCTTTACTAGACTTTGAAAAAAATTCAAGGGCATTCAATAAAATGATAGGGCACTAACAGTTTTACATAACTTTTTCTTCTTCTTCTTCTTCTTTTTTTTTTTTTTTTGCCAGTCCTGGGCTTGAGCTCAGGGCCTGAGCACTGTCCTTGGACTTTCTCAAGGCTAGAGCTCTACCACTTGAGCCTCAGCACCACTTCCGGCTTTTCTATATATGTGGTACCAAGGAATCGAACCCGGGTCTTCATGGATGCTAGGCAAGCACTTTAACCACTAGGCCAAACTCCTGGCCCTCTTCTTCTTCTTTTTTTTTTTTTTTTTCCCTGTGCTAGTACTGGGGCTTTAACTCAGGGCCTAGCATTCCTGCTCTGCTTTTTCTGCTCACGGTTGGTACCCTACCACTCAAGTCACTTCTCCTGTTTCAGTTCTGGCTTTTTGTTGGTTAATTAGAGATGAGAGAATGTCACCCACTTTCCTGCTTGGGCTGGCATGGAACAGTGAACCTCAGATCTCAGCCCCCTGAATAGTTAGGATTATTGTTGGGAGCCAACTCTACGGGTTTGTTTTATATATCTTAGTCCTTACAATAACCTGGACAACCCCATTTTATGGATCAACATGCTGATGCTTAGACATAGTTAAGCCATTTGTCTAAACCCACACAGCTAGTACCAGCTGTGGGGCTCAGAGCAGCAGTTTCTTTGACTCAACTTTGCTAAGAAACTGAGAGGGAATAAAGCCATCTCCTGGGGGGAAGGGAGGGTGTTTCTGGAATGTGAAGTATTTTAAGCTTCTTTCCCAGCTCATTTCTAGACTCCTACCTCTATCTTTGTCTGAAAATAGCCAAGAGTTTATTCCTGGATTTCAGAGAGCAATTTCTACAAATTAGGTTTGCCTCTGAATAGTACACCTAAGGGATTTACATGCCCAGCTCAGCCTGAGAACAACGAGGGATGGCCTGGAAGCCGGCGTTGAAGAAGGAAACAGAGGTCATCCTCTCCATTAGACGATGTAAGGCGCAGACAGACACTTAATTCCTGCCTCTAGGAATAGTTATTTTGGGGGAACAGACAGGTCCAACTCTCTTAGATGTGCTGGATGTGTTTAAAGCGCTCCTGAGATCAGTTTCTCCAGAATATTCACTTTTTAGAAGAGGAAAAGTGGGGGCAAGCTTGAGGGTACCTTTCCTGCTCTGGAGGGTGATAGCAGTGTGTGGCAGAGGGCCCCGTCTAAGGATAAGGTAACCAGTTGGAAGATTATTAATAACAGAGTGACTGGTGATGGAGGGCCGGGGAAGATGTCTAACTGTGTCATTTCTACTGTAAAAAGCTGTGGGCTGCTTTTTTTTTTTTTTTTAATTGCCAGTCCCAGGGCTTGAACTTGGGGCCTGCACACTGTCTCTGAGCTTCTTTTGCTCAAGGCTAGCGCTAGCTCTACTACTTGAGCCACTGTACCACTTCCAGCTTTTTCTGTGTAAGTAGTACTGAGGAATCAAGCCCAGGGCTTCATGAATGCTAGGCAAACACTCTACCACTAAGCCGCATTCCAATCCAGGGGGGCGGCTTTTAATGTCTCTTTAGGACTGCTCTCACCAAAGGGATTGGCTGTGTTGTTACCATTCTCTTGGCAAGGAAATGTAGTCATGTCCTTAAGATCTGTAATCAGGTTTGTTATTAACCTATTAACGGATTAGGCTCAGTGGCAGTAGGTGTCTCCGTAAGTATTAGATTGCCTTTAATGTAATATCCCAATCATTTTGGGGTCCCCAAGCCCTCCAGCAATGAAATCACCAACACCCAGTGAACAGAACTAGGAGTCAGTTTAATAGCAGTGCAGTGGCTATTCTCCGCATTCGGGCTGGTAGAGAACAGCCCCAACCTTCTGTGGGGCTGAGCTTTTAAAGGAGAGCACAACACACAGGTGATCCTGTTCGCCAGAAAAATACCACACGCTGGTGGTCGAGCAGTTGAAGTATTTTCACAAAATCAAACAAACAAAAACAGAGTTAGACATCTAAGCCTGACATGTTACTGCATTTAAGCTTATGGGGAACAGTCCAGTTAAGGGGTAACCCACATTGAATTAATCAATCTAAGTTCCAAATCTTAGCTCTGCAGTTTCCCTGCTGTGTGAGTCTGGGCTGGTTACTGACCTTCCCCAACTCCAATTTCCTCATCTATAAAGTAGGTATGAACCTGCCTCATTGGGTTGAAAGCAATAGTAACTGCTCAGTAAGTGATTAGTATTATTTAAACCATGTTCACAAGCCAGACCCGCAATTCAGATGAGTCATAGTTGAAAGGTGATGAACAAAAGGAATTGGTGTGTATGTGTGTGTATATATATATAGTCTTTCTAGAAGTGGTACTTGAAGTGTACCACAAGAGGTATAAATTATTAGGGAAGGAATCTCAGAGTTTGATGAGACTAAGACAGGCAGAGAAGAAAGGGAGCAAGGACCTGAACATCTGACTGGACCCCAGCATCCATGACCCATGGTGGGCAAAGCCTGTATGTAAATCAGTTTAATATCATCCTTTGGAGGCACTGTATGTTTAAACTGAGATGGAGCCAACTAACACCATTCAGTCATTAAATACTCTAAAGCAAAATTTGTTATAGTGTAATTTGGTGAAAGGCTACATTTTGAGAGGTCAAAATGAGAGGTGACTGCATGTGGATTTCTGTTTCAAAGACCAGCAGCCTAGAACAGAGTTAGCATATAGTTTTGACAGACAAAAAACAAAAACAAAAACAAAAACCACATGCTTGGGGTGGAGACCAAGCCTTAACAGCCTTAATAAAAGTGTCATAGACAGAGCAGACCAGATGGGGATACTTATTCCTAATAAAAGTGTTATTCATTGGGCTGGGAGTTTGTCCTAGTGGTAGAGTGTTTGCCTAGCATGCACAAAGACCCAGGTACCACATACATAGAAAAAGGCCAGAAGTGGTGCTGTGGTTCAAGTGGTAGAGCCCTACCCTGAGCCCAAGCCCAGGATTGGGGGGAAAAAGTGTTATTCATTGGCAAAACCAACTATCCAGGGAAACAATCAGGGGTCTTTGGACCCCAGTTATCTAGGTGAAGCATAGCTTTCCTGAAGCTCAACAACTCATGACATATTTGCAATCCAAAGAATGTCCTCTATAACCTCTAGATTTTTCAGAAAGTCCCCATCTTCTATTAACTTTATTAAGATGTCAAGATGGCATTACTTAGGTGCATTACTTCTTGCACATTGATACCCTTCTCATGTTTTTGTCCCCATTTCCCTCCCTCCACCACTACTCTCCTTTTTTTTTTTTTTTTTGCCAGTCCTGGGCTTGAGCTCAGGGCCTGAGCACTGTCCTTGGACTTTCTCAAGGCTAGAACTCTACCACTTGAGCCTCAGCACCACTTCCGGCTTTTTCTATATATGTGGTACCGAGGAATCGAACCCAGGTCTTCGTGCATGCTAGGCAAGCACTTTAACCACTAGGCCAAATTCCCGGCCCACTACTCTCCTTTTTCAATAGCGGTGATTCAAACCTTAGAGTGTCTACCCACATCCAAGACTCCAGTAATAACTCAGGGCCAGGAATTTGTATTGTTTAACTGGCAGGCAAGAAGAGTGGATGCAGCCAGGTACCAGTGACTCATATCTGTAATCCTAAGATACTCACAAGGCTGAGATATGAGAGTCATTGTTTAAAGCCAGCCCAGGCAGGAAAGTCTGTTAGTCTCTGATCTTCAATTAACCATCAAAAGGTCAGAAGTGGAGCTGTGGCTCAAAGAGCCAGGCCCAGAGTTCAAGCCCCAGGAACAGCACAAAACAAACAAACAGAATGGTGGATGCAGAGCATTAGTCTTAAGAGCACATTAGAAAAATATCTGCTGCAAAGGACTGGGAGTTTGGCCTAATGGTAGAGTGCTTGCCTAGAAAAATGTCTGCTGGTAGTAAGGGCAATATGTTTGCAATTAACCTATGGGTCTTCTCTTTAGAAGTTTGAGTGTGCAAACATGATCATGGAATAAGACAATATGTATCTCAGGCAAGGTAAAAAACTTCAGAGCTCTGAGCACTAGAACTTTGGTAAAGTCATTAAGAAAGTCTCTGACTGGGCATAGGTGACTCACACCTGTAATCCTAGTTATTCAGGAGGCTGAGATCTGCGGATCACAGTTCAAAGCCAGCCACTGCAGAAAAGTCATTGTGAAACTCTTATCTCCAATTAATCATCCAAAAAACTGGAAATTAGGCTGTGATTCAAAGTGGCAGAACACTAACCTTGAGCAAAAGTACTCAGAATGAAGTAAGGAGGCTAAGTAAGTTCTTAAAGCCACCCTGGTGCTTCTTACTGAATAGAGGAGTTCTACACCAAGTGCTAAAAAACCTAGAGTTGAGAGAGGCCTTTCATAGCAGATGCCTAGCTCAAGGTGAGCTAGGAGAACTCTGCTTCAGAGAAATGCAGATGTCATAGCCTTAGGAAAGCTTTGCATAGAGAATGCTCTGATTCTGCCTTGGTTACCTCCCTACATGGCTTGAATCACCTGCTTTTGAGTAGCCTCTAAGATTTCCCCTATATGGAAGGTTGAGGTATAGCTTCCCTAGCTAGAAAAGTTCTGTTGGTACCTGAGCTTGTAACTAACTCCATATAAGGTCTGCTTTTGTTAAGGCATGGTTCAAAGCCAGTATGCTTAGTAAAGTCCAGGAGAGGCTTATCTCTAGTCAACCAGAAAAAAAAAAGCTGGAAATGGAACTATGGCTCACAAGTGGTAGGGTGTCAGCCTTGAGGAAAAAAAAGCTAAGGGAAATAACATACAAGGGAGGGTTCTAGGGACAAAGGGGTCATGGCCCAATGATGGCTTGATTACGAGAGGCATCTGGCCTCTACAACAGGAAGAAAGAAATCACTGTATTATCTACTTAGAGATAGATTTCTTTATTCAATCATTCATTTATTTTTATTAGCATGTATTAGTTGTACAAAGGAATTTCCTTTCTTTCTCTCTCTCTTTCTTTCTTTCTTTTTTTTTTTTGTGGGTCATGAAGCTTGAACTCAGCCTGGGCGCTGTCCCTGAGCTCTTCAGCCCAAGGCTACCGCACTATGCCTGGGCCTGGGTGTTGTCCCTGAGCTGTACATGACAAGGCTACTTACTGCCCTACCTGTGATCCAAACCCCACTTCCTGTTTTCTAGAGGTTACTTGGAGATAAGAGTCTCAGGTCCTTTTGTGCCCAGGCTGGCTTTAAACCTTGATCCTCAGATCTCAGCCTCCTGAGTAGCTAGGATTATAGGCGTGAGCCACCGCCCCAGATGCAAAGACAATTTCATTGTGATTATTTCCACATGTGAATACAATGTATCCCATCAACCTCATCCCTTCTATCATTCTCCATTTTCCCCGACTTTTTTTTTTTTTTGCTGGTCCGTTATTGGTGATCTAAGATGATTCTACCATTTGGCTATTTTGAACAAACCTGATCATGGGTACGACGTAGGTATCTTTCGTGTGTATCTAGACTCCTTTGGATATTACAATGTAGGTATCTTTCGTGTGTATTTAGACTCCTTTGGATATATATTCACAAGTGGTGAGTCCTGGGTACATTTCGTTTTAGTTTTTTTTTTTGAAGAAACTTCATACTGATTTCTATAGTTTACATTCCCACCAACAGTGCAGGAGAGATCCTTTTCCCTTGAATCCTTGACAGAGTGTGTGTGTGTTCACAGGTCCTGAGGCTTGAACGCAGGGCCTGGTTGCTGTTGCTAAGATTCTTTTTTTTTTTTTTTTTTGCCAATCCTGGGCTTCAGCTCAGGGCCTGAGCACTGTCTTTGGACTTTCTCAAGGCTAGAGCTCTACCACTTGAGCTTCAGTAACACTTCCAGCTTTTGTCTATGTATGTGGTACTGGGGAATCGAACCCGGGTCTTCATGCATGCAAGGCAAGCACTCTACCACTAGGCCAAACTCCCAGCCCCAAGATTCTTTTTTTTTTTTCCTCAAGAATAGCAGTCTACCACTTGAACTATAACTTCACTGCCAGCTTTTTGATGGTTACTTAGAGATAAGAGGCTCAGGGTCTTCCATGTCCAGATTAGCTTTATACTGTCATCTTCAGACCCCAATCCCCTGGGTGGCTAGGCTTATAGGTATGAGCCACCAGAACTGGACTTACTTATTTTCTTGATGTTAGCCATTTATGGCAGGATATGTTCAATATCTATAAGGATATGTTCTGTATCTATCTATGGCAGGATATATTCATGTATCTATACGCCATTTGTATTTCTTTTTCTATCTGTTCAAATTAGTTTGTCCATTTATTAATTGGATTATTTGTCCTGTTAGCATTTATTTTTTCAGTTCTTTGTATAGTCTGGATATTAATCTTTTATCTGCTTGTAATTCAGCATTTATTTATTTATTATTTTTGCCAGTCCTTGGGCTTGGACTCAGAGCCTGGGCACTGTCCTTGGCTTTCTAGCATTTGGTAGACTAGCACTCTACTACTTGAGCCACAGCACCATTTTCAGCTTTGTCTGTGTATGTGGTACTGAGGAATGGAACCCAGGGCTTGCCTCTTTTTTATATTTATTGAAAATAATACAATTTCCCTGTCCTTTCACCTATCAGTCTTTCCTCAGAAAGACCATTCAGAGTAGATAGTCCTAAAGATGCACACATTTAAGAGGGGATTCTAGAGGATTCTAGAAGCATATCAAGCTAGAAGTATGGCCTAGTGGTAGAGTGATTGCCTAGCATGCAAGATGCCCTATGTTTGATTCCTCTGTACCACATACACAGAAAAAGCCGGAAGTGGCGCTGTGGCTCAAGTGACAGAGCTTTAGCCTTGAGAAAGCCCAAGGACAATGCTTAGGCCCTGAGCTCAATCCCAGGACTGGCAAAAAACAAAAAACAAAAACAAAACCAAAAACACTGGGTTAGAACACTACACATCTGTGTGTGTGTGTGTGTGTGTGTGTGTGTGTGTGTCTGTGTCTGTGTGTGTCTGTGTGATGGGGCTTGAACTCTGGGCCTGGGTCCTGTCCCTGAGCTCTTCAGCTCAGGGCTACTGCCCTACCCCTGGGCTTAGGCATTGTCCCTAAGCTTTTCAGCTCAAGGCTACGGCCCTAACCCTAGAACTACAGCCCTACTTCCCCTTCTCTAGAGATTAATTGGAGATAGGAGTTTCAGGATCTTTGTTGCCAGGCTGACTTCGAACCTCCATCCTCAGGTCTCAGTCTCCTGAGTAGCTACGATTACATGTGTGAGCCACTCTTATTTGTCCACATATCATTTGTTTTTCTTTGTTGTTGTTTTTCTCATTTGTGTATATGTGTGCTTATTTGTTCAGAACAGCCAAACCAAATGAAACAAAATATACCTCTTCATGCATATGTGCATATCCTCTTCTCTGCTGAGCATTAGGCTTTGGGTGTGAGCTGATTTAAAGGGTATGGGTGAGGGGCTCTGACCCACCCAGCAGTGAATATACGAAAGAAGGGGACAGGCCTTGGAGATTGAGTACTTAGAAAATGTCTGTCTGAAATGTTTTCTTGCCACCCTGGCTTTAGAAGATAGGAGTCATTTCTGGCCAGGGAGGAGGACATAGCTCTCAATAAGCCTTTTGCCCAAGCCTTTGGTGTCCCAGCTGCCTCTACGGGTTCTTCTGCCAGGCATTTTAAGCTGCAGCTGCTCTTTGCCATGGTGGACCACAGTGGCTGCCACACATGTTTCTCTGAGCCTCCCAAGGGAGGTTCCAGCCTCAGTCACACATCTCTGCCAGGTGTCTCAAATAGCTGCTGCTGGCGTCTAAGCAGCCATTGTAATTCTTCTCAGCTTCAACTTTGTGGGGTCATGTCTCTCCATCTGTTTCTGTCCTGTCTGTCTGTCTGTCTGTCTTTGTCTCTCTCTCTCTCCTCACACACAACTTCAGTGGCAAAGTGTCCTGAAACTCCTCTCACCATGTTATCCCTTGTTTTCAGGCTCCCAGAATAACTCAGTCTCTAACAATGGGCACTGTCTCAAGATGACATCTGACATTGCTCTGTAAGGTAAAGAGAGTGACAGGCTGCCTTTACTCCCCAAGGCTGCCCTGCCATCCCTGTCTTACAAAACCCTAAAACTGGGATGAAGCCTCGTGGGATGTGTGGGCTTCTCCCACAACTAGAATTGGCACTGTCACCAAGACTATTTTACCTTGTGAAGTTAAGAAGGCTTGCCTAGCATACATGAGGCCATTCTACCAAACCATTCCAGGGAGCCAAGCTTGGAACCCTTACTGCTTTTCATCAATTAGATTGATTTGTTTGTAGTTTTTGCCTTCTTTTTCCTGGTTTTCTTTCTTCACAATTTACTCTCTCCCTTCCTTCCTTCCTTCCTTCTTTCCTTCCTTCCTTCCTTCCTTCCTTCCTTCCTTCCTTCCTTCCTTCCTTCTTCCTTCCCTTTCCTTTTTTTTTTTTCTTTTTGCTGATCCTAGGACTTGAGCTCTGGGCATGGGTGCTATCCCTGAGCCTCTGAATGCTCAAAATAGCACTCTACCACTTGAGCCACAGCACCACTTATAGCTTTTTCTGAGTGGCATATTGGAGATTAGAGTCTGGTAGACTTGCCAGACACAGTGGCTCACGCCTGTAATCCTAGCTACTCAGTAAGCTGAGATCTGAGGATCAAGCTTCAAAGCCAGCCCAGGCATAACAGAACCTGAAACTCTTATCTCCAATTAGCCACTGTAAAACTGGGAAGTGGGGCTTGGCTCAAGGGTAGGTTGGTAGCTTGAGCTAAAGAGCTCAGGGACAGTGCCCAGGCTGAGTTCACATCACACACACACACACACACACACACACACACACACACACACACACACACACACACAAAATCTCATAGACTTTCCTGGTCCAGGTGGCTTTGAACCTAGATCCTCAGATCTCAGCCTCCTAAGAAGTGAGGATTAGAGGCATGAGCTACCTGCACCAAGCAGATTTTTTTTAATAGAATGAAAATGATAGATGTTTCTGATCTTCCATCTTGCCAAAAATTTGGCAAAAATTCTGAAGCCTACTGGTTGACAAATAATTTATTATAGAAGTCATAAGGATGAAATATGGACACCAGGCTGATTATCCTGCTCAGGAAACGTTTCCTCCCCACTTTGGGATAGCTAACATAAGGAATGAGCATCTAGGGCTCTTAGGTTGTACAGAAAGGTTAGTGTTTATCTTTTCCCCCCCTTTGGCCAGTTCTGTGACTTAAATTCAGAGCCTGGACATTGTCCTTGAGCACTTTTGCTCAAGGCTAGCACTCTGCCACTTGAGCCACAGTACTGCTTCTGGCTTTTTCTGTGTATGTGGTACTGAGAAGTTGAACCCAGGGCTTCATGTATGCTAGGCAGCACTCTACCAGTAGGCCACATTCTTGGCCCATTGTTTATCTTTTTTTTTATGAAGCATTATTTTATATTTTTTATTTTTTTTTGTAATTAGTAAAAGGGTTACATGATATTTGCCAGATAGAAGGTACATTAATTCACATACATTGATACCCTTTCACATGTCTTGGTACCCATTACCCATTGTTTATCTTTTAAAAAGATTTTTGTTTATCTTTATTTTTTTTTTGTTTATGTCGTAACAAGAAATTGAACCAGGGCCTCATGTATGCTAGGCAAGCATTCTACCATTAAGTCACATTCTCAGCCTAGTGTTCAAACCCAGTGTTTTAACCTTGAGTTTTGTCAATGCTAGCTAGCACTCTACCACTTGAGCCACAGAACCATTTCTGGCTTTTTTCTATGTATGTGGTACTGAGGAATCGAACTTGGGTTCTCGTGCATGCTAGACAAGCACTCTACCACTAGGCTAAACTCCCGGCCCTAAAATACTGGCCTTGAGAAAGCCAAGGACAGTGCCCAGGGCCTGAGTCCAAGCCCTAGGACTGGCAAAAATAATAAATAAATAAATAAATAAATAAATACATGTTAAATTACAAGCATTATGGAGGTGGGGGCGAGGGTAATGGGTACCAAGACATGTGAAAGGGTATCAATGTATGTGAATTAATGCACCTTTTATCTGGCAAATATCATGTAACCCTTTTATTAATTACAATAAAAAATTAAAAAAAATAAATTACAAGCATTGGAAGAAAGAGGCTAGCTATCTAAAACTGATCTCAGCTGGGTGAGGTAGCTCACGCCTGTAATCCTAGCTACTCAGGAGGCTGAGATCTGAGGATCGTGGTTCCAAGCTAGCCCAGGCAATACAAAGCCCAAATCTCTGAGACTCTTATCTCCAATTAATCACTAGAAAATAGGAAATGGAGCTATAGCACAAGAGTAGGGCGGTAACCTTGAGCTGAAGAGTTCAGGAACAGTGCCCAGGCCAGAGGTCAAGCCCCATGACCCCCCCCAAAATAAATAAATAAAAATAAAAAAATACAAATGCTCTTTACACTTGTATGGCTATAACCTGGCATGTCTTCTAAATACATGGACAAATAGTAAAAGGAGATTGTAAGTACTCAGATTATTATTGAGTTTGTTACCACAAAAAGTTGAGTCGTGTCGGGCAATGGTGGCTCATGCTTATAAACCTAGTGACTCAGAAGCCTGAGATAGGAGGATCATGGTTCAAGCCTCAGTATACTCTCTCTCTCTGTTACACACACAGAGTTCATGTGGTTAATTTAATTAATAAAGTGAAAGTTTTGCAATTGTTGTAAGGCAGCATGTCTGTCTGGGAAGTTGGGCAATATTATGAGAAAAAAAAAAAGACCAAGTATTTGCAGTACAACACTGAATTTTGTATACCCTAAATATGCATGTTTTTCTACCTCTTTTAAACCCTATATCCATTGGTACTGAGGGAGCATTACCAAGATATTCTTTCTTAGCTTCTTATATCCCTCTTGGTTTTCTGCCATCTTCCTATGTGTATTCTACATGTACCGTGCTGGTTTCCACAAGGAAGGGAGGTAGTGTTGTGAGCATTTAATAGGGTGAAAATATTAGCATGATGGATATAATAAATATAATATGAAAATGGTATATTGTGGGATGCTAAATGAATATGATATAAAATAGTGATATAATAATATGAGAAGAGTAGAGTAATTAAATGAATACAGTAATAAATGAAACTAAGAAATATATTGCCAAAACAAACTTGTACCTAAAGGCTTATGGACATGGGAGATAAACCATGACTTAAGGACACGTATGACTGTAACCATAGGAACAGTCAGGAGCCTGGCTTACAAGATGAAGTATCTTAGGAGCCCAGACACCTGTGCAGAATAGATAGAGCAAGCAACCAGCACATCTCTGGGCACCACTGACCAAAAGGTATAGCCAATCCAGACAGAGCAAGGACCAAGACGTAACCAATCCAAATCAAACACGAAGAGTTTGGGCCAGAGAGAAGCAGGCCAAAGATCAATATAAACCAAGGAATCAGAACTAGGAGCAGCACTTCTGCTGGCCTTAACTGAGACTGCGGTTCAAGGATCTTTGGCCATGCAGAAGCTGTTCCTTGCCCCAGAAGACCGACGGCCCCGGAGCTCACACAGCAGCAAGACTGGGAGCTGCGTATAACATCTGACAGGCAGGCCCTGTTGGACTTTAGGGTTGAGAGATGTCGGAGAGGTGTGCTGGGTGGGCAGATTAGGATGAGGCAAGTTAGGACTAGAATATAGGAATTAGAATATAGTGTCAACTCTACTAAACTATGTTAAATCAATAAACTATGGTGCATCATATTTTCTGCCTATTGGTGAGTTACTTCGCCTGCTCATGACAGGTACACAGTGAGTTACCTGACACATACACTTGGAATGAAAATTAGGTAGCTGACAAAGTTACTACTACATTTTGACAAAACTCCTACATTTTGGTTGTAGCCCTCCAAACTTTACCTATCTTGACATTTTCCCTTTTAGAATTAGAGTTTTTGACATGGTGGTACATATGATAATCCCAGCATTCAGGAAACTGAGACAGGAGACTGGAAATTTCAAGGTCAGTGTGGCCTACATAGCTAGACCCTCTTGTGGAGGTGTGGCTCAGTTGGTAGAGCTAAACCCTCTCTCAAAAACAAACAAGGGTCGAGGGCATTTCTCAAGTACTAAATAGACTGCCTAGCCAATATGGGTCCCTGTATCCAAATCCCAATACCATCAACAAACAAAGCATAATACAAACGCACAAAAGCCAGGTGCTAGTGGCTCACACCTATAATCCCAGGTATTCAGGAGGCTGAGATCTGAAGATCACTGTTCAGAGCCAGAGTGGGTAGAAAAGTCTGTGAGACACTTATCTCCAATTAATCACTAGAAAACTGAAAATGGCTCTGTGGCTCAAAGTGGTAGAGCACTCTCCTTGATTGAAAGAGCTAAGTGACAGTGTCCAGGTCTTGAGTTCAAGCCCCACAAGCGACAATAACACAACAGCAACACCACACAAACACATGCACTCCACAAGCAAACAAACAACAAAGTAAATAAAAATAGGATTTCTGGAGGCCGGGAGTTTGGCCTAGTGGTAGAGTGCTTGCCTAGCATGCATGAAAACCCAGGTTCAATTCCTTGGTACCACATATATAGAAAAAAGCCGAAAGTGGTGCTGAGGCTCAAGTGGTAGAGCTCTAGCCTTGAGAAAGTCCAAGGACAGAGCTGAAGCCAGGACTGGCAAAAAAAAAAAAAAAAAAAAAAAGGATTTCTGGGAAGTGGTTCTGTGGCTCAAGTAGTAGAGCACTAGCCTTGAGCTGAAGAGCTCAGAGACAGGGCCTAGGCCCAGAGTTCAATTCCCACAACCAACAAAAAAAAAAAAAAATAGGATTTCTGGGGTGGGGCTTTAGCTGAGTCCTTGTCTAGTATGGGTAAGGTTTTGGGTTCAACACCTCAAAATAAAAAGTATAGTCAGGCCAGGTACAGGTGGCTATAATCCTGTAATCCTAGCCAATCTGGAGGTAGAGACCTAGATTCTTTAAAACTAACCCAGGCAAAAATGTCCATGAGACTCTGTTTTTAAAAGAGCCAGCAAAAAGCCGGGCTGGAGGTGAGGGGTAAGCAAGCTGAGCAAGAGTTCATTTCTTTCCTGACATAATTTGTAATGCATTAAGTACTTTGGAGATAGGATTCTGCAGTCTTCTTTGCTGAATATATGCATAGTTTTTTTGTAAGTCTTTTTCCTCTTCTAAAGTGTAGTGTGAATTCTTTCACATTTAGTCTTATAGAAGAGGGAGAGGGGTTAAGACCAATACCTGGGCATGAGTACAAATAGCTTTCTGGACTCCCTTGTTCCTTCCTTTGTCTTTTTTATTATCCTGTGAAGCTTCCCAATGCAGGGTTTTATGCTGTTGTTTTGTTTCAGAAATACTAACTCCTGATCATAGTCTTCAATTTCCTAATTTCCCTTGAATTTCATATATCTGATTAGAATTTCTCAATATAAAATATATCTTTCAGGAACTATTTTCAATATAATTTAGAGTCCAGAAGATCATTAGGAACAAGGAGTGCTACAAATAAAATAGCTTAAGGTATTTAAAATGACACGTTCCCATTTTCTTCTAGTCAGACTGGTAGAAATGCAAGGAATGGAAATGGTCTGATGTTTTTCTCACTTCTCATTTGTTTTGGACCACAGGCTCTATTCTGATTTAGGAGTGTTTCCTGCTCAGCATTTCAGCAATAATTCTCCCTATGGTCTACAGGATCCCTGTTCTCCTTGTTTCTATAGCAACAGTCCTGTGTTGCTTGGCTAAAAGCAATTTTCTGCTGCTGTGGTGAAGCCCTATTTTTTCATTCCTTTCTCTCCTGTTGCCTTGGTAACCAGCCTCTTCCTCTTCTAGTCTCTTGGTGGTGAATCCACAACCCCCTCCCCCCCACTTATTTTTCTCTTTCTAGTAACAGTCACCTGGGCATGACTTGGACAGTGCGATTCCACCTGTGAGTGAGAATACTCTGTCATTGTCAGACTGTCATGAAATCAGCCTCCCCTTTCCTTTCTTTGCAGCATTTCTCTAGCCTGCCATCTTTCTGGTGGTTGTCATGGTAACTATACCCTCTGAAAGTCTCCAGGCAAAGGCTCTACAGTTAACAACCATCATGCGAGAGTGTCTGCCAATATTCGGCTACACATCTCCATTTTAAACCTAGCCTCAGGCAGGGTTCCACAAATGAGAGAGAAGAGAAGTTTTCATCAGAGTAGACTGGGTTGAGAGAAGGCAGTACCAAGGCCCACAAACTGATGTTCTCCAAGCAATATACATGACTATAAGGTTCAGGTTGGGTCTGAGGAGATTTAAGTGATTGACTAATGTAAAGGAAGTGCTAGGGAGGCAGAGATGTCATATGCTATATACTTCAGAATTCAGTCCTTTGACACAAAGAGTTGTTCTGGTTCAATCTTAGGTAGAGAGCCGATCTTAGAACCTTGAACTTGGGATCTTACCCTGTAACTCAGCTTGCTTGCTGGGTTGCTTGGAGTCATGTCTCCAAACCTGACAATTTGCTAGGTAATTGGAGGAGCTGGAAGGCTAGTATGTGTGTATAGGGGAAGTGGCTCATCCCTGTTATCCTTGCTAGTCTCCAGGCTGAGATCTAAGGATTTGAAGCAAGAAAATTCATAAGATTCATCTCCAATTAAACAGCAAAAATCTGGACGTGGAGATGTGGCTCAAGTTGTAGAATGACAACCTTGCGTGAAAAAGCTAAAAGGTAGCGCTGAGACCCCAAATTCAAGTCCCAGTACTGGCGTGCACACGATTTTTTCCTCTTTTTACTGGAGAAGTTTTTGTTTGTTTGCGAGTCCTGGTGCATGAATTCAGGGCCTGAGCACTGTCCTTGGGCTTTCTCAAAGTTAGAGTTCTACCCCTTAAGCCACAGCACCACTTCCAGCTTTTTTCTATGTATGTGGTACCAAGGAATGAAACCCAGGTCTTCATGCATACTAGGCAAGCACTCTACCACTAGGCCAAACTCCCGGCCCCTTGCCCCCTCCCCAGTTCTGAGGCTTAAATCTAGAGCTTCGGATCTCAACTTCCTGAGTAGCTAGAATCACAAGTGTGAGCCACTCTGCTGGCTTGTAGTTCATCTTATGTGCTTTTGTTGTTCCTTGTTTTGTTTTGGTGTTGGTACTAAGGCTTAAACTCAGGCTCTAGGCTGGCTCCAGTAGCTTCTTCCCCTACTCTTCAAGGATAGTCTTTTAATACTTGAGCATCACCTCTATTTTCAGTAATTTTAGTCAATTGAAGTTGAGTCTCAGATTTTTCTTTCCTAGCTGGCTTCAAACTGAGATCCTAATATTTCAGCCTCCTGAAAAGCTAGGATTTACAGGAATGAGCCAGTGACACCTGGCTGTTCTTTTTTCTTTTTAGACAGGATTTGATTGTGTAGTCCCTGCTGCCTGCCCTCAAATTTATAGAAACCATACATCAGACATTCAAGTGTTGAGATTGCAGTAATGTAAAATAAAACCTTTGTGTTTGGTCATTGTTCTCATTGGGTTCTGGGGATTGAAGTATGGAGCCTTATGGATACTAGGCAAATGCTCCACTATTAAGTTACAAGCCCAGTTCCCAAACCCCTTCTCTCCTCCCCCCTCAGATCTTAGGGCTTGAATTGGAGACAGGGCACTATCCTAGAGCTTTTTTCTTCAAGGCCAATGCTTTATCATTTGAGCCAGTTTCACTTTGGCTTTTTGGTGATTAATTGGAGATAAGCTCTCGTGGATTTTCTTGCCAGGTCTGGCTTTGAACTACTATCCTCAGATTTTAATGTCCTCAGCAGCTAGGCATGCGCCACTAGCAAGGTCTTTCCCAAATCATTTTTGAAAGGGGTATGTGCAAGTTCCTAAACTTTGGTCCTTTTTGATCCCAAGTTTTCCCACCCTCACTGGAATCTAAGAATTGTCAGTATTTTATCCTTTTTGCATTCTTTCCATTTCTTCTTTTAGTTTTCTAGATTGTTGTTTACTTGCTTGCTTTTCTGTTTTCATCATATCTTTTCCATCCTTTGGCCCAGGAGATGGAAAATTTTGTCCTGCCTTCTGATTACCTCTGAGGTTGGGGAGTGAAAACATTAGAGCAGCCACCCCTTGTGTGAGAATGGAGCAGGTCTAGTTATGGAGACTGCCACACACCTTTTACCTCATAACCTTCAGCACCAAATAGACAAGTCATTCTTCTCTCCATCGAATGATTGAGGTTGGGCGAAGGGAAGAGGGAGGAGTCTATTCTCTACCAGAACTGTGCTTGGTGGGTAGAAGAGTACAGCAATACTTAGAATTTGTCTTTTGTCTTTAAAGTCAGACAATAAAATACACCAGAGGCAAATAGACAAATAGTGACATAAAGAAAAAGAGCTGTGCCTTGAAAGAAAGAATAGTCGGGGCCGGGAGTTTGGCCTAGTGGTAGAGTGCTTGCCTAGCATGCACCAAGACCCGGGTTCAATTCCTTGGTACCACATACTTAGAAAAAGCCAGAAGTGGTGCTGAGGCTCAAGTGGTAGAGCTCTAGCCTTGAGAAAGGCCAAAGACAGTGCTCAGACCCTGAGCTCAAGCCCAGGACTGGCAAAAAAAAAAAAAAAAAAAAAAAAAAAAGAATAGTAGCACAAATCTACTTTAGATGGAACTACCATTCCCCTTTTAAGAGAACAGGTAATTGAAGTTCTCAGAAAGATACCAGCAACTAGTTCAGGACAGTCTTTCAGGGATCCTCCTAAGCCTAGGCACCTTTGTCTCCAAGCTTCTGCCTCCCTAGTGCTTTCCCTGGAGACCCCGAATTCCGCGCAGGCGCACTGTGAGTGTTGCTATGGTAACAGCGGCCCCGGCGCAGGCGCAGTGGATACCAAGATGGCGACGGCGGCTGTGGCACGAGCGCTTCCAGTGGGCCCTGGGCTCAAGGGTCTGCCACGCAGGCTGCCGCTTGTAGTGATTCTCGGGGCCACCGGCACTGGCAAGTCCACCCTGGCGCTGCAGCTAGGCCAGCGGTTCGGTGGCGAGATCGTCAGCGCTGATTCCATGCAGGTATGCCCCTGTGTCTGGGGGCTGGGGAACCCGGGAAGGCGCCTGCAGGCCTCGGAGAGTGGACACGGGGCGCGTGGTCGCAGGGACTGACCCCGAGGCTTCTGCCTGCGGAGGAGGTCGGTGGAGGGACCCCAGGCTTCCGAGGCCCACGGTATGCCGAGCCTTTTCCCCTTGGAGGGCCTCTGATGAACTTGCCACGCCGTTACTCTGGTCTCCATTTACGGAGGCCTGGACCACGGAACCGGCTTTCCCCGCGTCGCGGAGCGCGCAGGAGGAGTGGGTGGTGTTTCCGCTTATAATGAATACTGCCTTTTCGAGTGGCATCTATTCCAGAGCTTTTTGCTGTCATTCTCAACCCACCGGGCCCAGGATAAGTAACATAGCACCCAGTGTGTACGGGGCAGTGGAACGGGGCGGGCAGTCGGGAGATCCTGTATTCTAGGCAGATTCTGTCGTCGGCTCGGGATCCGCGGTGTCCTTTATTTGGGCAAAGCGGAGGAAATGTCGCCTACCTCACAAGGCTGGAGTGACCAGTAAAGAGATGAGGAGCATGACTCCCCCCGAAGAAGGCCATGGGTGTGAGACATGCTCGCACTTTTAAGACTTTTAATTCTGTGGCCGAGGGAGAAGGTTGTTTCCTTTCTTAAGCTGGGAAGCGAGGAATACAGTTTTTCCAGATATTTGCCGGAGAGAATTTGCAGTATGTAGTGTAAATGAGATGTTGGACATGAAGTCAGGCTCTAAACTGAGCACCAGGCACCACCCCTGAGTCTCCTGGCCTGTTTTCTACCCTTATTGGTTCAGTTGGGGGTCACAAGAACATCAGCACGCATGAAATGATAAGGTAATTTACCAAACTTTTTTTGTTTGTAACGTATTTGCTGCTAGTGTTAGAAGACAGAATGTAGCTCGAGTCCCAGCCTTATACAATTTCATCCTCATATCTCTGTAGCTTTATTTTCCTCTTCTGAAAAATAGGAAGGACAAGAGCAGTCATACATTTTTTTTTTTTGCCAGTCCTGGGCTTGAGCTCAGGGCCTGAGCCCTGTCCTTGGACTTTCTCAAGGCTGGAGCTCTACCACTTGAGCCTCAGCACCACTTCCAGCTTTTTTGTTTTCTATGTATGTGGTATCCAGGAATCGAACCTGGGTCTTTGTGCATGCTAGGCAAGCACTCTACCACTAGGCCAAATTCCCGGCCCTCACACAAGTTTTTTATGATTAAATAAGATAACACTATGTGAAATAGTAAATACAATATATAGCACACAGTAAAAACTAAAAATATGGTGACTATTTTTGCAAGATCCTATTGCAAATATAAGACCATAATCCCTGTACTTAAGGAGTTTTAGTCTGGCTAGACATGAAACATGGCAGAGCTAATGCTTATGGTGCTTTGCAAGGTGGACAGGATTAGGAGAGGAGAAAGACTTTAAGGCAGAGGTTTTATGGTAGGCTATTAAATATGCAATTTCCTTTCTTTTTCTCTCTTCCTTCCTTTCTTTTTCTTTTCTTCTTTCTTTTTTTTTTTGTGGGTCATGGGGTTTGAACTCAGCCTGGACGCTGTCCCTGAACTCTTCAGCTCAAGGCTACTTCCCTACCCCTGGGCCTGGGCATTGTCCCTGAGCTCTTCAGCTCAAGGCTACTGCCCTACCCTTGAGCCAAGCCCCACTTCCCATTTTCTAGAGGTTAATTGGAGGTAAGAGTCTCAGGTCCTTTTGTGCCCATCTGGCTTTGAACCTTGATCCTCAGATCTCAGCCTCCTGAGTAGCTAGGATTACAGATGTGAGCCACCACGCCTGTCTTGATTCCTTCTTCCTCCCTCCTTTCCTTCCTTCCTTCCTCCCTCCTTTCCTTCCTTCCTTTCTTCCTTCCTTCCTTCCTTCCTTCCTTCCTTTCCTTCCTTCCTTTCTTCCTTCCTTCCTTCCTTCCTTCCTTCCTTCCTTCCCTCCCTCCTTCCCTCCTTCCCTCCTTCCCTGCTTCCTTCCTTCCTTCCTTCCTTCCTTCCTTCCTTCCTTCCTTCCTGGTTCTGGGACTTAAATTCAGCATGGAGGCACTATCCCTGAACTTTTGTGCTCAAGGGTAGTGCATTGCCACCAAGTCACAGCTCAATTTTTGGCTTTTGGTGGCTAATTGGAGGTAAGAGTTTTACATATTTTCCTGCCTGGGCTGGCTTTGAACTGCAGTCCTCAGATCTTAGCCCCTTGAGTAGCTAGGATTCCAGGTATGAGCCGCCAGCACTCAGCTTAAATACACAGTTTTGGAGAAGAAAGAAATCAGTGAAGGCTAGCGTGGTTATGGAAAATGCTGTAAAACAGGGCTTGAAATATAGATCAAGTTTAGGTGATAAGAAAGAAGACAAAGTATACTTATACCAAAGGAAGGAACATGAATGAAGATTTTAGAAGGTAAGCAATGGGAACGAATATGTAGGGCAGTGAAAGAGACTTCCATAGGGAGATAGAGACTGGATATGCGTAACATGCCGGAGCACCTGTCCATAAGCAGTGTGTGTGATAAATTGGGCTTGGGTAGGTAGGATGGGGCATATAAAATTGTTGTGTGGTGTAATTATAAATATTGTGATATCTCAAGAGTCTCGCGTTAGTGGCTTATGCCTATAATCCCAACTATTTAGGATGCTGTCATAGAGGATCATTATTCAAAGCCAGCCAGGTCAGGAAAGTTTGAGAAGACCCTTATCTCCCATTAACAAGCAAAAGAATAGAAGTGGAGCAATGGCTCAAGTGGGATTGTACTATCCTTGAGCAAAAGTAGCTCAGGAACAGAGTTTAGGCCCTAGTTTAAGTTGTAGGACCAGTATAAAACAAAAACAAAAAAATCTTATGTTTGCTTCTTTTTTTTTGATCCAGAGGTTTTGGTTTGATGCCTCACACTTGATAGGCAGGCTTTCTGACACCTGAATCATACCCTCAGCCCCTATATAGGCTTCTTAATTTTTTTTTTCCCCAGTCCTGGGGCTTGAACTCAGGGCCTGAGCACTGTCCTTGGGCTCTCTCAAGGCTAATGGTCTGCCACTTGAGCCACAGCACCTGCTCTGGCTTTTTCTATGTATGTGGTACTGAGGAATCAAACCCAGAGCTTCTGGCCTGCTAGGTGAGCACTCTACCACTAGGTCAAACTCCCAGATAAAAAAATCTTTATAATCACTTTAAAAGTAGTTATTCTGCTCATGTGGTAGAACACCAAGTGAAATAAAAGGTCCTGAGCTTAAGCCCCAGTATCAGTATGCATACGCACACGTGCGCGCACACATAGACACAACCAAAACCCCACAAAACCCCACTTTGAATCCCCACAGCTCCTGCCTCCTATAAGGGCCTATGCCTGTGTAGTGATAAAGCACTGCTCCTGGGCAGTAGAGGCCTGCGTTCAGCTCCAGTTCTACTATTTCCTCTGAGATTTTGGATCTGTTAACTGTGAAATAATGGTATCTACTTTTTTGAACTCAGAATGTTGCACTTGCTCTGTTTGCTTGCTCACTTAGTTGGTATTCTTTATCACTTAAACTATGCCCCAAGTCCTGCTTTTTGCTGGTATTGTGGAGATGGAAGCTCTGATTTTCCTAGCAGGCTAGTTTCAACCCATCATTCTTCAGATCTCAGCCTCCTGAATAGCTAGGATTATAGGCATGAGCTACCATTGCTTGGCTAGACAGAATGGTGCATTGTCTTTCATAGGAATATGCTACACTTTGATCATGATATAAAAGGAATTTTAGGATTCATGTGGTAAATCATTATTGTGAATTCACAGCAGTATCTGTCAGGTAGAGAGTTGTGCGACTGGTGACCACAGTTACAAGAGATAATTTTTTGTGGGTTTTGTGTGTGTGTTTTCCCATACTAGGGTTTGAACTCACAGTTTTGGACTTGCTTAGCAGATGTTCCACCACTCTAACACTTAAGCCATTCTTCTATAAGTAAGAGAGGATTTGAACGCCAAGTCAGTACCAAAGACAGAGAAAGCTTACTGGAACAAAGGGGAAACTTGACCTTCTGGAGAATTTAGCATGGTAAGCTTCCTCATTAACAGCCACATGGGCTAAACAGTAACTGAATGGAAAAGGAATAACTACAAAGGTTTTTTGTTTTTGTTTTTGGGACTTTGAACTGAGGGTCTGGGTGCTCTCCTTGAGCCTCTCTGTATTAGTATTCTCAAGATTAGTATTCTATCCCTTGAGCCTCAGTTCCACTTCCTGTTTTCTAGAGGTTAATTGAGATAAGATGTTGGGAGCCAGAGTGGAATCAAACTGTACCTTGACTTGCATCAGATGATGGCTATATTGTCTTATTGCTTTCTGGCCCTATTCTATGTAAATGACCTGAGAATTACCATATGAATGTAACACCTGGAGGTTCCCTGGGAGAGGAGGAGGAAAGAAGGGGGAGTGGAAAATAAACGCGGCAGTCTCGGCAGTCTTTGCCTGGACTGCGGACATCCCGGACCCGGTGTGTCTGTCTCTCTTCTTTTTCTTCCTAGTCCTTGTCCCCTATTTCAGGAACCCCAATCTGCGAACCCTGGTTTGCTGCCGGTTGGCCCCGGCAATAAGAGTCTCAGGTCCTTTTGTGCTAGGGCTGGCTTTAAACTGTGATCCTCAGATCTCAGCCTCCTGAGTAGCTAGAATTACAGGTGTGAGCCACCATGCCCAGCTATGCGATCCTTAGTCTTTTATTCCCAACACTGGTTTTGAACTCATGGACTTGAGAGATCCTTTGTCTCCAACTAGCTGTAACTGTAGTCCCCTTCTCCGCTCCTACCAGGGGTGAATCTTTTTTTTTTTTTTTTGGTTGGTCATAGGACTTGACTTGAACTCTGGGCCTGGGCCTGGGCCTGTCCCTGAGCTTTTCAGCTCAAGGCTATTGCTCTACCCCTTGAGCCATAGCACCACTTCCATTTTTCTGGTGGTTAGTTGGAGATAAGAGTCTCACAGACTTTAGTGCCTGGGCTGGCTTTGAACCTTGATCCTCAGATCTCAGCCTCCTGAGTTGTGGAGACTGCAAATTCTTCTGCCCCACGTGATAGCTAGAATTACAGGTATAAGCCACTGGTACCAGGCTAATCTTTTCATTTTAATGATCCTTTTAGATGTAGAAGGGTATCAGGCCGGGTACAGTGGCCCATGCCTGTAATCCTAGCCAGTCGGGAGGCTGAGATATGAGGATCGAGGTTCAAAGCCAGCTGAAGCACTAAAGTCTCTGAGGCTCTTATCTCCAATTAACCACCAGAAAACTGGAAGTGACACTGTGGTTCAAGGGGTAGGGCAGTAGCCTTGTGCTCAAAAGCTCAGGAACAGTGCCCAGGCCCAGAGTTCAAGACTGCAACAGACCAAAAAAAAAAGTGTGCCAGTAAATGAAATATATTGTAAAACACTATCTTAAATGCTAAGTTGTCTTGCATCTCATTGGCTTTTGGTTGTCCTTTGTTCTCCCTTAAAGGTAGGGTCTATCCAAGGAATTTCCTTTCCAGAGGAGTACTTGTTTTAGTAAACATGGATTAAGTAAGTAAGTATAGAGATTACTATGTGAGGCAAAAATATAATGGGGTTGTTGAGGGTAGCAGGTCTAGAGTGGTAATTTTATCTTTGGAGCCTGGTATACACTGACTTGCTTCTGTATCTACCTAGCATCTGAAGGCTATGCATGCCTCTCGTTTCCCATTATTCTTATGCATTGGATTTGTGGAGTATCAGAACTACTTTTTGAGGGCTCACTTACGTAGGCATTCTTGTTGGGCTCTACCATAGGTTTCTACATGGCAGATCTTACAAAAATGAGGAATTTCTGTGATTAATTTTCTCTTTTATCCAAACCCTGATTGTGCCACAAACATATAGGAACATAAATAGTTTCATTCAATAGTTGAGAACCTGAATTCAAGGAGGAATCAGAAATACAATCTCTGTTTTCCAGGATAGAAAAACAGAGGTACAGAAAGATTAAAGAGCTGACTAGAGATCATACTGCAGGATGCCTGTGCACCTGGAAATTGGATCTGGGTCGTCTAACTCATTTGTAGAGTCTGATATATTGCAGGAAGATGATACTGAACATCTTCTTTTCAGCCTGAGTCGTCTTCTTGGCATGTAAATTCACGGTACAATGAGTCGCCTTCAGTGGTTGGATGAAACATTGTACTGAGAAATTTGAAAGCACTTGCTAAACATGTACAATGACTGCCTGGAAATACAGACTCCAATATATGCTAAGAAAAAATAACGTGTTCTGTTTGGGTTTATAAAAAGGAAGTATTTCTGATGCCTCAGTTCTTCTAGTCCTGTGGAGAAACACTAGTCAGAACTAAGAGCACAGTTTCATTTGTACTTTCCCAAACGTACAAGAGAATAAGGAGATGATTTTTGGCAGTCTGACTAGTAATCAGAATATGTGCCATCTAATAGATGTGGAGCTCAGTGTTCTGTCTGCTGTGGGACATAATTTAAGATCAGTGTTTTCTACTAAAGAACGGCCTGTGTAATAGTGCTCAAGGAAGATCTGGGATGCGGGGGGGAGGGGTATGAAAGAGACAGGCTGGTGGATCAGGTCATGAAATAAGAGACACAAAGATGGGTTAACCAGGAGTGGGGGCCTACCCAGAGGCTTTTTGCTGTCACTATCAACTGTGGTCTTATTTATTTACTTACTTATTTACTTATTTATTTTTGTCGGTTGTGGGGCTTGAATTCAGTGTGTAAGTGCTGTCCCTGAGCTTTTTCACTCAAGACTAGCGCTCACAGTGCCACTTGCAGTTTTCTGGTTGTGGGGATAAGAATCATATGGACTTTTCAGCCCCTGCTGGGTTTGAACTGTGATCCTCAATCTCAGCTTCCTGAGTCACTAGGATTCCAGGTGTGAACTACTGGTAAGATAGTCTTTTAAAATGACTCTGACAAGGGGCTAAAAAGGAAATCTTAAAATTTTTTAACTCATCTGCTATAAATACATCTGATCAGTTTTTAGGTCCCTGGGCTCACCTTTATTTTAATTAAATTTAGTTTTTCTTTGGCTATACTATTATGCTGTCTAAGTGGTACATATGTGGTTCCCTTTTTTTGGGGGGGGGGCCAGTCCTAGGCTTGAGCTCAGGGCCTGAGCACTGTCCTTGGACTTTCTCAAGGCTAGAGCTCTACCACTTGAGCCTCAGCACCACTTCCAGCTTTTTCTATGTATGTGGTACCAAGGAATTGAACCCGGGTCTTTGTGCATGCTAGGCAAGCACTCTAACACATAGGCCAAACTCCCGGCCCCCTCACCCCCCTTTTTTTTGGTCGGTCATGGGACTTGAATTCGCTCTGGGTGCTCTCCCTGAGCTCTTCAGCTCAAGGCTCCCGCCCTATTCCTTGAGCCACAGGGCCACTTCCAATTAATCACTTTTTAGTGAATAATTGGAAATAAGAGTCTCACGGACTTTTTAGTGCCTGGGCTGACTTTGAACCCTGATCCTCATATCTCAGGCTCCTGAGTAGCTAGGATTACAGGCTTGAGCCTCCATGCCTGGCTTCTAGTTACTTTTTTTTTTACAGCTACATTGGGAACTTTTGTTGTTGCTGCTGCTTTTTGTGGGTAGTGTGGTTTGAACTTTGGGCCTGGGCACTGTCCCTAAGCTTTTCAGCTCAAGGCTAGTGCTATATCATTTTGAGCCACAGTGCCACTTACAGTTTTCTGGTGGTTAATTGGAGATAAGTGTCTCAGACTTCCATGCCTGGGCTGGCTTTGAACCACAGTCCTCAGATCTCAGCCTCCTGAGTAGTTAGGATTACAGGCATGAACCATGGGCACCTGGCTGGGAGAACTTGGAAGTAAAATCTTCCATGCTAGGAGGAAGGAGAAGTGACTACTGACCAAACAGGAAGCCACAGGAAAGCACAAATGGGACTTGAAGATTCAGTTGGTTCTGTGACGAGTTGCCCTGATGCTTTAGTGCTTGGGGCACGGTGTTGACACAGCTTTGCTTCAAATACAAGCACTGGTTAAAAGTCTACAGTAACTTTAGGTGTAGGTGCTCAACTTGATTTAACCGAATTGGACTCGTGTAATTTGTTGGATTCTTTTTATATATTTGAATTAAACCAGGGTCCTGTTTGCCTTGTTTACCATGGACATCCAGAAGCTTCACTGGTCCATTCTTATTGTGGCAGCTACAGTTAAAGCTCTCACTTCTGTACCAAGAATGGTGAAAATAATACTGACAAAATAATGAGTAATATACCAGACAGCAATCTCACATATTATCACAGAAACATTGTCACATTATTATCTTCACCACAATCTGTTGGGGTAAGCACTGTTACTTTATCCTGCCCAAATTACTTTCTTGAGCCCTTACCTCTGTGCTGTTCTGTATTTTCCCTCTGGTTCTTTTCTTTTTCCTTTTCTTTTTTTTTTTTTTGGCCAGTCCTGGGCTTGAGCTCAGGGCCTGAGCACTGTCCTTGGAATTTTCTCAAGGCTAGAGCTCTACCACTTGAGCCTCAGCACCATTTCCGGCTTTTTTCTATGTATGTGGTACCGAGGAATCGAACCCGGGTCTTCATGCATGCTGGGCAAGCACTTTAACCACTAGGCCAAACTCCCGGCCCCTCCTTTTCTTTTTTCAGAGCTAAGGACTGAACTCAGGGTTTGCACTTGCCAGGCAAGTGCTCTTCCACTCAGCTAAATCCCCAACCCCTCTCTAGCTCTTCTTATTCATCCTTCCTCCCTTATTTCCCCTCTATCATACTTTATACAATTTATCCGTATACAAATAGAAAGAATAATCCTGCTGGGCATGGTGGCTCATGCTAGCTATTTAGGAGGCCGAAATCTGAGGATGAGGATTGCAGTTCAAAGCCAGTCCGGGTACTAAAGTCCTAGAGACTCATATCCAATTAGCCACCAGAAAACTGAAGTGGCACTGTGGCTCAAGAAGTAGGGTAGTCGCCTTGAGCTGAAGAGCTCAGGGACAGTGCCCATGCTCACAGTTAAAGTCCCATAACTGACAAAAAAAAAAATTCCTGACAAAAAGAATAGCACAAGTACAGTGAAGGATGAGTTAAAAGTCAAGGTCCTTTTGTGTGTCTTCAAAGAATGGTCAGCAGCTGTTTGTCAAGAGGATGCTTGAGGGACAGTTGCAGGAGGTGAAACTATTTAGCCTGGGAACAAATTGTTGAAGCCCTCAAAAGCCACTCCATGAGGTTGGGGTTTTAACAGGGAAGTGATATTAAATCACTTTGATGAAGTAACTCAATGTCTGCATGTAGAGTGGGTTAAGGAGGGAAATCAGCGGAAGATTCTGTGACATTAGCTTGGTAGAAGGCGGTGTGGGCTGGCATGGCTGGAAAGATCGGATAACCTATTTTGACATCATTGAAACAATGTCCTGATTTGGAAGCTTTATGAGAAGAAAATAAAATGAAAAAGCCTTTTTGTGTTTGGAAAAAGAGAAACATACTTATTGGAAAAGATCCAAATAATACCAAAAGTGAAAAGAAAATATCTAAGTATCTAGTGGCTGTTTTTAATATCTTGTTATACATATTTCCAGAAATAATCTGCACTATCTACATGTGCAATTTTTTTTTTTTGCCAGTCCTGGATCTTGAACTCAGCGCCTGGGTACTATCCTTGAGCTTTCTCAAGGCTAGTACTCTTATCACTTGAGCCACAGCACCACTTCTGGATTTTTCTGTGTATGTGGTACCAAGGAATTGAACCCAGGGGCCCCATGCATGCTAGGCAAGCACTCGATCACTAGACTACATGTCTGGCCTACATGGGCATATATTTTATATAAGTTGATATATATTTGAGGCTCTGCTGTATTCTGCTTTTCCATTTTTTTTTTTTTTTTTTTTTTTTGTTGGTCCTGGGGCTTAAGCTCTGGGCCTGGGCACTATCCCTGAGCTCTTCAGCTCAAGGCTATCCCCCTTCCCCTTGAGCCACAGTGCCACTTCCTGTTTTCTAGTTGTTAATTGGATATAAGAGTCTCACAGTCTTTGGTCTTTAGTGCCCAGGCTGGCTTTGAATTGCGATCCTCAGATCTCAGCCTCCTGAATAGCTAGGATCACAGGCGTGAGCCAGCACACTTGGCTTCCTCTTAATTTTAACAAGATATTATGTATGCCTTTAGCTGTTTAATGTCTATAACTCCACAGTAGTGGTCTCAACCTGGAATGGTTTTGCTTGCCAAGGGAATATTTGGCAATCTCTGAAAACACTGTAATAACCAATAAGCTAGTTTCCTGGCATTTAGTGAGCATAGAAAAAAAACATAGCTAAACATCTTACTAAGTATAAAATAGCCTCCACAATGAAGAATTATCTGGCCTCTAAATAATAATACTGAAATTTGGGGAAAAACAAAAAAACAAAAACAATGTGAGAATCTATACAGAGATATAACAGAGTTCTTGTACATATTTTGAGTTTGACTTAATATTAACATTTTGTATCATCCTAGTACATTCATCACAATGACAAAACTGACCTAAATGGTAGACCTTGATTTTACCAACTTTTTCACTAGTGTCCCTTTTGTGTGGAAAATCCAGTTCAGATCTCATGTTACATTTAGTCATCCTGTCTTTTGTTTTGTTTTTGTTTTTGTTTGCTAGTCCTGGGGCTTGACCTCAGGGCTTGGGCACTGTCGCTGAGCTTCTTTTGTTCAAGGCAAGCACTCTACCACTTGATCCACAATACTACTTCTGTCTTTTTCAGTTTCTGTGGTGCTGAGGACTCTAACCCAGGGCTTCATGTGTGCTAGGCAAGCACTCTACCACTAAGCCACATTCCCAGCCTATTTTACTTAATTTTATGGTTTTAGCCAGTCTGACCTCAAACTTGTGGCTTCTCTTGTTTCTGTCTCTATAGTGCTGGCTACTGTGCCAGGTTACCCCTGGTGCCCCTGTTTGATTTCCCCCCTTTCTTTGATCTCTGGCACTAAAAGTAATGTTAGATATTTAAAAATGAGAAATTTGAGGTTTCACAGAGAAAGTGACTTCTCTAAATCACAAAGCTGATTTATGTAGGCCAGGTGTTAGCAACATGATAGGGAAAGAGCACTGACTGAGGTCAAAATGGTAAAGATTCAGTTTGCCTGTGCCACTGACCTGTGTGACTTTGGGCAGGTCCCCTAATGCATCTGAATTTTATTTTCCTCATTGATGAAGAGAGGATGTGGAATAGAACTCAGCATCCGTGCCTTCAGTGTTTACTATTTTCCTTAGATTTAGTGCTGTTAGATGCTTGGACTACAGGTCCACATTTCATTTCTTTGGCCAGAGCTTGTACAGCTAAGGAGATAGAGTATTTTAAAGTCATGTTCAACAAGTTCTGTAATAGAGAAAGATGGAAAGTGCAGGGTATGGTGTGAGGATGAGGAGAGACGGGAGTGTGTGTGTGTACATGCGCATGTGTATGCATGGTGTCAGTACTGCAGCTTGAACTCAGGGCCTGTTCCTAAGCTTTTGTGCTCAAGGCTGGCAGTCTACCACTTGAGCCACAGGTTCACTTTCAGCTTTTTGGTGGTTAATTGGAGATAAGAGTCTCACAGACTTTCCTGCCTGGGCTGGCTTCAAAAAAACCCCACGATTCAAGCCAGGCAAGGTGGCTCCTGCCTGTAATCCTAGCTACTTGGGAGACTGAGATCTGAGGATCAACGTTCAAAGCTTGCCCTGGCACAAAAGGACCTGATACTCTTATCTCCAAGTAACTTCTAGAAAATGGGAATTGAGGCTTGGCTCAAGGGTAGGGCCATAGCCTTGAGCTGAAGAGCTCAGGGACAGTGCCCAGGCAGAATTCAAGCCCCATGACCCACAAAAACAACAACAACAACAACAAAAATCTCCAAAAAACAAAAAAATATGATCCTCACATAGTGTGCCAGGCAAAACTAAGCTCATTTACTGTGTTACCTCATTTAATTCTTAAGACATCCCTGAGATGCATGTTATTGTCTCTGTTTACTGGTGAGAGATTGAGATGCAGAGGCTTAGAAATGGAATACTCCAAAAAGGCAGCTTGGCGCCAGGGTTTTCTCCTAACCATAACCCTGTACTACACCTATCTGACACTCATACAAGTAAAGGGAAATGGAAGATTAAAAAATGCTTTTTAGCATCTTTGTGGGCTCTGTGGAATTTATTATTCGGTGCTCCATGTAGAATCAGTGATTACAGAGGGCACATTTAATCCTCAAATACTCGTTCTTATTTTCAAACTATTATTTTCGAATCTGAGACCTTGCATTTACACAAAGTACACTTGAACTTTTTAGTTCAATTGACAGATCAAGAGCTTACAGACAGGATATTGAATATTTTGACTGTATGTGCTGACCCTCGAAAGCAGTAATATGGATAGATCAAAATACTTTTACTAGAATATGGCAAGTATTAGGGACTTTGACTTCAAAGTGTATGTGTTTTATATGTATCTTTGTAGATAGACCAGTTTTCCATAAATAGAACCAGTCTTACATGAACTCTAAAAACCTTTTATAGCCATTTAAATCTAAGAAATATTTTAAGTATTTTGAAGTAGAATTATGAGCAATGCAAAATTTTACCTTTTTAGAGATTTGTGATAAGTAGAATAACTTGTGGTAAGTAGAATGCACAATACAATCTCCTTTCTTTTTTTTTTTAATGTGTGGTTCCTGGGGCTCGAACTTATGGCCTGGGCATGTCCTGGAGCCTTTTTGCTACCACGGGAGCCATAGCTCCACTTGTTTTTTTTGGAGGGGGGGGGGTCTGTCTTGGGGCTTGTGAACTCTGAGCCTGGACGCTGTCTCTGAACTCTTCAGCTCAAGGCTGCCACCCTGCCCCTTGAGCCACAGCACCACTTCTCCAGCTTCATTTCTGGCTGGTTTTGTTGTTGGTGGTGGTGGTAGTGGTGGTGGTAGTAATGAGGCTTGAACTTAGGGCCTGGGCACAGTCCCTGAGCTTTTTAGTTGAAGGCTAGTGTTTTGTTTTGTTTTACCTGAGCCACACCCTCACTTCCAAAATGTTTTGGTACTGAATTGGAGATCAGTCTTATGGATTTTTTTTTTCTTTTGTCAGTTGTGGGGCTTGAACCTCTGGGCTTGGGCACTGTCCCTTGAGCTCTTTTGCTCAAGGTACCACAGTGTCTCTTCAGTTTTCTTTGGGTTAATGGGAGATAAGAATCTGACATGATCCTTAGATCTCAGCCTTCTGAATAGCTAGGATTACCAGTCTAATCTACCAGTGT
The DNA here is from genome assembly GCF_031878675.1 of Megascapheus bottae. NCBI lineage: Eukaryota > Metazoa > Chordata > Mammalia > Rodentia > Geomyidae > Megascapheus > Megascapheus bottae. Next base: position 59,267,770 of record NC_143514.1, read on the forward strand.
CCAATCAACTGTTCATTTAAAAATGCAAGTTCAGCCCTGAGAACCTCCTTTTGATCTTGGATAACTCATTCTTACTTGGGCATGGATTTATACCTTCTTCTCCTTCTCCTTCTTTTTTGGTTGGTCCTGGGGCTTGAACTCTGGATCTGGCAGTGTCTCTGAGCTATTCAGCTCAAGGCTACTACCCTACCCCTTGAGCCACAGTGCCACTTCTGGTTTTATAGTGGTTAATTGGAGATAAGAATCTCAATCTTTACTGCCCAGTCTGAGTTTGAACCTCAATCCTCAGATTTCAGCCTCCTGAGTAGATAGGATTATAGGCGTGAACCACCACGCCTGGCCAGTCTTCTTTTTTTTTTTTTTTGCCAGTCCTGGGCTTGAGCTCAGGCCTGAGCACTGTCCTTGGACTTCCTCAAGGCACCACTTCCAGCTTTTTTTTTTTTATTAAATAATTTTTTTATTGTGATTAATAGAAGGGTTACATTATATTCACCAGATAGAAGGTACATAACTTCACAAACATTGATACCCTTTCTCATGACATGGTCCCCATTTCCCTCCCACCCTCCCCCCTTCCAGCTTTTTTTTTATGTATGTGGTACCAAGGAATTGAACCCAGGTCTTCGTGCATGCTAGGCAAGGACTCTACCACTAGGCCAAACTCCCTGCCCCAGTCTTAGTAGCTATTATTTGAAAAACAAGCTACTGTTGTCATTTCTTCTGTGATGTAGCTTTTGTGGATCTAGCTGTCTTTGCAGATATAGGGTAGATCAGTTGTTTTAAGTCAGTCAAGTGTTTGGCAGGAGCGAGGAATACATAATCATCTCCTCCCCTCCATCAAGTTACCTTTTGTGGAGGCAGATGACTTTTCTTTTTTTTTCTTTTTTTTTTGCCAGTCGTGGGCTTGGGCTCAGGGCCTGAGCACTGTCCTTGGATTTTCTCAAGGTTAGAGCTCTTCCACTTGAGCCTCAACACCATTTCTGGCTTTTTTCTATGTATGTGGTACCAAGGAATCGAACCCCGGTCTTTGTGCATGCTAGGCAAGCACTCTACCACTAGGCCAAACTCCCGGCCCCAGATGACTTTTCTTATATTCATTTTCTTTCCCCAGGTCTATGAAGGGCTAGACATCATCACCAACAAGGTTTCTGCCCAAGAACAGAGTATATGCCAGCACCACATGATCAGCTTTGTGGATCCTCTTGTGACCAGTTACACAGTGGTGGACTTCAGGAACAAAGCAACTGCTCTGATATCCTTTTAAAAAGCCAGGTTATGCCAGGCATTGGTGGCTCATGCCTGTAATCATAGCAACTCAGGAGGTTGAGATCTGAGGATCAAGGTTCAAAGCCAGCTCAGGCACTAATGACCCTGAGATTCAGTTTATTTCCAATTAACCACCAGAAAATGGGAAGTGGCACTGTGGCTCAAGGGTAGGTTGTTAGGCTTGAGCTGAAGAGCTCAGAGACAATGCCCAGGCCCAGAGTCCAAGCCCCACACCAACCAAAAAAGAAAAAAAAAAACCAGGTTACAGCTGAGTGCTGATGGTGCACACTTGTAATCCTAGCTATACAGGAGGCTGAGATCTGAGGATTGAGGTTCAAAGCCAGCCCAGGCACAAAAGTCCATGAGACTTCTCCAGTTAACCCCTAGAAAACTGGAAGTGGCGCTGTGACTCAAGTGGTAGAGCGCTATAGCCTTGAGCTAAAGACAGGGCCCAGCCCAGAGTTCAAGTCCTATGACCAACCAAAAAAAAAAAAAGCCTTGAGCTGGACAGGGCCCAGCCCAGAGTTCAAGTCCTATGACCGACCAAAAAAAAAAAAAAAAGGCAGGTAGGTGGGGACAAAGCAGCCAAGGCCAAAGAAGGAGTTTTCTTTCTAGTTAGTTCCTGCAAAGCAAGGGTGTTCCATGACCTAAGCACCAATAGGTAGCATCACTGCCACATTGATGGGGCTTGAAAGATACAGTTCTCTTTCTACTTAAAAGTCTTGGCCAGATGCAGTGGCTCACGCCTATAATCCTAGCTACTCTGGAGGCTGAGATCTGAGGAACAAGGTTCAGAGCCAGCCTGGGCACTACACACTGTGAGACTCTTATCTCCAATTAAGCATTAATAAACGGGAAGTAGGGCTTTGTCTCCAGGGGTAGGGCGGTATCCTTGAAGAGCTTGGAGATAGGACCCAGGCACAGAGTTCAAGCCCCATGACCCACAAAAAATGACTTGGGGGCAAGTCTTGGCCACTCACTGCTGAATCTTAGGTCCTTCTCCAGAGCTACACAATTAGAACCTGCATTATGACAAGTGGGCCTGGGTGATTCTTATAGTGAAATTTGGGGAGAACTGTTTTAGTGACAATACTCAGATTTAGGACTGAAAGAAGTAGTTCTGAGGGGCCGGGGGTGGCAGGGAGGGAAATGGGGACCAAGACATGAGAAAGGGTATCGATGTTTGTGAAGCAGTGCACCTTCTATCAGGTGAATATAAAGTAACCCTTCTATTAATTACAATAAAAATATATGGGAAAAAAAGACGTAGTCCTGGATAAGACTGACATTTTTGAGAAAAGAGTAATATGACTTTCCTTAATCTTCAAAGTCTAGATTGCCTTTAGAATCTGAAATGCCAGATATTGAAACATAATGAAAATTTAATATGGAGTTTAGCATGGAATACTAGATAAATTATGGGTATAGACTAGAAAATCCCAGTTAGAGATTCAAATGGATTTATTTGTGTTATAAAATAATAAATAAGAAAGTAGTTAATGATTTCTGGGACAGTAAATTGTTTTGGAAAAAAAATTAGGTTCTCTTATGTGTTACATTACATATGCCATAATAAATTCTAGATTGATTTTGGATACACACACACAATGAAACTTCAAAGTAGATGGGAGAATATACAATTGATTGAGTAGAGGTTTTGTTTTTTTGGTTGGTTTGGGGGTTGAATCCAGGATCTGGGCATTGTCCCTGAGCTTTTTTTGCTTAAGGCTAACATTCTACTACCTTGAGCCACAGCATCACTTCTGGGTTTTTTTGATGGCTATTTGGAGATAAGTCTTAGGAACTTCCCTGCCTGGGCTGGCTTTGAACCATGATGCTCAGATCCTGAGTAGTTTGGAGTATAGGGGTGAACTATTAAGACCCAGGTTATTGGCCTATGAGGAGTCTTGTGTACTTTGTTCATAATTTTTTTTTTTTTTGCCTGTTCTGGGTTTGAGTTCAGGGCCTGAGTGTTATTCTTGGACTTTCTCAAGGCCTAACCTCTTCCACTTGAACCTCAGCAAAACTTCAGTTTTTTTTCTGTGTATCAAGGAATTGAACCTGGGTCTTTGTGCATGCTAGGCAAGCATTCTACCACGAGGTCAAAACTCCTGGCCCCCATAATCTATTTTTGATAATCTACCAGAGTTTGATTTTAGGGTCTTGTGTAATATATTGTACTTAATAGCAAAAACGTAAATTCCTACTTAGAGAAAAAAATATAAAATTTGTTTCACTCATAAATTCTTTTCACATGTGAAAATGAATAAATTGTAGCTACATGCATCAGTTGGCATGGAAGAATCACTTTTCAGGAAGAGTGTAAATGTGGGAAGTTACAGAAGAGTGCCTGTATGTATGTCCCATATATGTTACTATAAAAGCTAAAAAAGAAGCCGGGCATGATGGCTCACACCTGTAATCCTTGCTACTCTGAGGATCTCAGTTCAAAGCCAGCCCTGGCACTAAAGTCCATGAGACTCTTTATCACCAATTAACCACCAGAAAACCAGAAGTGAGGCTATTACTTAAGGGTTAGGGCAGTAGCCTTGAGCTGAAGAGCTCTAGGACCACACCCAGGCCCAGAGTTCAAGCTCCATGACTGACTAAAAAAACAAATGAAAACAAAAAAGCTAAAAAGGTAGCAGAGCTGGGGCCGGGAGTTTGGCCTAGTGGTAGAGTGCCTGCCTAGCATGCACGAAGACCCGAGTTCTATTCCTTGGTACCACATACATGGAAAAAAGCCGGAAGTGGTGCTGAGGCTCAAGTGGTAGAGCTCTAGCCTTGAGAAAGTCCAAGGACATTGCTCAGACCCTGAGCTCAAGCCCAGGACTGGCGCAAAAAGAAAAAAAAAAAAAAAAAAAAGGTAGCAGAGCTAACCAATATTTTATTTTTATTATTATTTTATTTATTTATGTTTTTGCTAGTTCTGTGGCTTGAGCTTGGGCCTGAGCACTGTCCTTTGGCTTTCTCAAGGTTAGAGCCCTACCACTTGAGCCACAACACCACTTCCATTTTTTTCTGTTTATGTGATACTGAGGAATCAAACCTGGGTCTTCATGTAAGGTAGGCAAGTACTCTACCACTAGGCCACATTCCCGGCTCTCAATATTGCTTTTTTACTGGGGACACCTACCCATTACTAATAATGTAAGAAAAGTGAGGGAATAATAACGTTTCAGAATGGCAATTCCATTTTAGATGGGAGGCAGGGGTTGTTGAGAATGCATATACTGGGAACTTCAAATATATTGGTAGTATTTTATTTCCCACATTGAATTCAAAAATGTTTGTTTTGTTATTAGGCTTCATAATTTATACATATTTCTTTGTACTAATATTGGGGCTTGAACTCTAGACCTTAGGTTTTTGCTTACCTTTTTCTACTCATGGCTGATTCTCTACCACTTGAGTCATACCTCCAGTTCCAGTATACAATGTACATATTACATATTTGCTCTTATGTAGAGTACTTTGTAATTAAAAAAGAAAGGAGCCAGATGCCAGTGGGTCACCCCTGTAATTCTAGCCTCTCAAGAGGCTGAAGTCAGCACAGGTAGGAAAGTCTGTGAGATTCTTGTCTCCATCAAATTGCCAAGACAGCTAGAAGTAGAGGGAGCCATGGCTCAAGTGGTAGAGCACTATCCTTGAGCAAAAGAAGCTCAAGGGAAGCACCTAGTCCCTGAGTTCAAGCCCTAGGACTGGCATCCAAAAAAACCCCCAAAAACTCAGTTTACTGTAAATACAACTTAAGAATAGATTATAGACCTGGAAGAAAATATTTGTAACATAAGCAAGGCAAATGGCTAATACAGTTAATATGTGATTTTTTTTTTTTCTAGTTTGGAGCTTGGACTCAGGACTTTGGCATTGTCCCTGCTCAAGGGTAATGCACTTCCACTAAGCCACGGTGCCACTTCTGATATTTTCTGTTTATGGTTCTGAGGAATGGAACCAGGGTTTTTGAAGAATTTTTGAGAAGTATTAATTCACAAAGGAAGAGACTCAAATGGAGTTAAATATAAAAAATATTTACCCTTGTTGCTAATCATGGCATACAAACAAAAACAATGAGATAATTTTTTTAACCTACCAAGTGGACAGATTGAAATATAGATAATGATGCTTGCTCTATCTGCTTTACAAGATTGTTGCATCAGATGAGATAATATGAAAGCCATCTTCAGATGGCTTATATGTCCAATTTAAGTTGTTGCTGTGAGACAATTCAGTTGTTTAGGAAAAAAACCATATAAAAAGGAGTGCTAATTAAGATTTTCAAAGAACAGAAATGAAGTGGAAGACTTAAAGGCTGGATACTTGAGTGTTGATAAAAGCCTATATCAGAATATTAGACCAAAAATACCTTATGAAGTATATACTAGCGAGGCACCAGTGGCTCACTGTGATAAAAGCCTTGTATCAAAATGTTAGACTGAAAGTAACTTATGAAATGTACACTGGCTAGGCAACTGTAAGCCTAGCAACTCGGGAGGCTGAGCTTGTAGGATCGTGGTTCAAAGCCAGTGGGGCAGGAAAGTCTATGAGACTCTTATCTCCAATGAATCAGCAAAAAACAGAAGTAGATCTGTGGCTCAAGTCATAGAACACTAGCTTTGAGCAGAAAAAGCCCAGGGACAATGCCCAGGCCCTGAATTCAAGTACCAAGACCTGCATTTAACAACAAAAGAAAGTAGAGAGGGGCCGAGAGTGTAGTCTAGAGGTAGAATGCTTGCCTAGCATGCATGAAGCCTTGGGTTTGATTCCTCAGTACCACATACACAGAAAAACCCAGAAGTGGTGCTGTGGCTCAAGTGGTAGAGTTCTAACCTTGTAAAAGCTCAAGGACAGTACCCAGGCATTGAGTTCAAGCCCCAGGATTGGGGGGCGGGGAAAGCATATAGAGTCCCATCACTTTTTTTGGCTGGTCTTGGGACTTGAACTCAGGGCCTTGGTGCTGTCACTGAGATCTTGTGCTCAAGCCTAGCTAGCCCTCTACCACTTGAGCCATAGCTCCACTTAAGGTTTGTTTTTGCTTTTGGTGTTTAATTGGAGATGAAAGTCTCACAGACTTTGCTGTCTGGGCTGGCTTTGACCACAGTCTTCAGATCTCAATCTCCTAAATAGCTAGGATAACAAGTGTGAGCCACTGGCTCAGCTCAGAATCCTAGTACTCTTTTTTTTTTGGCCAGTCCTGGGGTTTGAACTCAAGATGTGAGCACTGTCTTTGGGCTTTCTCAAGGCTAGAGCTCTACCACTTGCCCCATAGCACCACTTCTGACTTTTTCTGTGTCTGTGGTGTTGAGGAATCAAACCCAGGGCTTCATGCATGTTAGGCCAGCACTCTACCACTAGGCCATTCTCCCAGTCTCCTAGTAGTCTTTGAGGCAAGAAAATCAAGAGTTCCTGACTAGACTAAGCTAAGTAATGAACCTAACTACCAGCAAAAGTAATCAGCCAGCCTGTTTTGTTTTGAAATGATAGTCTTGCTCTGTTTGCCAGGCTGGTCTTAGCTCCTGAGCTTAAGTGATCAGCCTGTTTAATTCTCCCAAGAAGTTAGAGGTCACTTCTGGTTAAGTCAGCTTGTATTCTTCCTTTTTTTTTTTTGGCAGATCATAGGGCTTTAACTTGGCCTGGATGCTGTCCCTGAGCTCCTCAGCTCAAGACTACCCACCCTACCCTTGAGCCAAGCCCTACTTCCTGTGTTCTAGCGGTTAATTGGAGATAAGAGTCTCAGCTTCTTTTGTGCCCCGGCTGGCTTTGAACCTTGATCCTCAGATCTCAGTCTCCTGAGTAGCTAGGATTACGGGCATGAGCCACCGCGCCCAGCTCTTTCTTTCTTTCTTTCTTTCTTTCTTTCTTTCTTTCTTTTTTTTTTTTTTTTTTTTTTTTTGCTAGTTCTGGGCTTGGACTCAGGGCCTGAGCACTGTCCCTGGATTTTTTTCTCAAGGCTAGTGCTCTACCACTTGAACCACAGCACCACTTTTAGCTTTTTGCTACATATGTGGTACCAAGGAATCAAACCCGGGTCTTTGTGCATGCTAGGCGAGCACTCTATCACTAGGCCAAACTCCCGGCCCCCAGCTTTTCCTTTTTTTATAGCAGAGATCCAACCAGGGCCTTATAGATTGTAATCAAGTGCTCTACTACTGAGCTCTTCCCTGGAGAATCAAGCTTTTTAATTAAAAGGAAAATATTCATACTGAGGCCCAGAGAATAGGGTATTATTCAAGATTACAATAGTTTCAGGGCTTGGGCAAACACATTAAATGTTTTCCCATTAAATACATTTCCCCTCTCTTCTATTCTCTGTCTGGTATCTCACCAATTTTCCTTCCTCTTCTAGTTCCTAGCCCTTTTGCTAATTATGTTATATAATGATGTTTTAGTTTTCTCTGTAATTATATTCCCTATACTTAAAGAGAATAGAAAATGTGTTTTTCTTTTTGAAACACATAGCAGTGCTTTTTCTTTATGAGCCTTGATTGGTAACATTTTAAGTGTTATTGGGTTTCATTTTGATAGAAAGGTTATCTGGAAAAGAAAAAAGAAAGAGATTATCTGTTTCTGTGCCCACAGATTGACTGCTAAGGGAACAAGGGTGGAGAGGATGCTTTATCTAATTATAGAATTTGTTTTTTAAGTTAGCTGGGTTGATGATGGTTCACCTGTAAATCTAGCTACTGTGGAGGTTGAGAACTGAGGATTATGGTTCAAAGCCAGTCCAGGTAAGAATGTCTCTAAGACTCTCCAATTGATCACCAGAAAGGTTGGAGGTGGAGCTGTGGCTCTCAAGTTGTAGAGCATTAACGTTGAGCAAAGAAGCTCAAGATAGTGCCCAAGTCCTGGGTTCAAGCCCCAGAACCCCCCCTCTCCTCCCCACACACAAGATCTTTTCAGATCAAGCTCCAGGGGACGGACACACACACACACACATACACACACACACACACACACACACACACACACACACACACACACACACACACACCTTTTCAGAAGCAAAGCCTCTACACACACACACACATACACACACACACACACACACACACACACACACACACACACACACACACACACACCTTTTCAGAAGCAAAGCCTCTGTTAAAGCAAATAGCAAGTAGCAGGAATATAAAAACAAGTAGCTAAAGTAAATAGAGTGCTGTGTTATTTTCAGAGGCTTTTAGTGGGAGCTTTATATGTTACATTTGACAGGTGAGAAGACTGAAGCTCAGACAGGTTGAGTAACTTGCCCAAGAATGGGACTCTGGAATTTGAAGTCTCTTTGAGAACTTGTGCTTATTTGGGTAAAGTCTTGAGTGACAAAATGTGTACTTCTGCTACATAGAAGTAGAGACTTCCTGAGTCTAAGAGCTGTGGTTTAGAGACTAATTTATCCTACTTTCTCTTAAAAAGCAGAGTTGCACACTGGATGTTACCTTAGTGGCTTCCTGTGCAGCTGACACTTGGTTCTGTGAGAGCCCTTGTGATTGTGCTTGTTAAACTGCTTTGAAATAAAAGTTGGAATTTTTCTTTTTCTTTTTTTTTTCCTTTTTTTTTGGTCAGTACTGAAGCTTTAACTTAGCCTCATTTTTTTAGACAGGTACTTCACCACTTGAGCTGCATACCCAGCTTTAAAACTTTGGCTTCTAGCAGCAAGACACAAAAAAATTCTATAATAAAATAATAGCCAGGTGCAGTGGCTCCTGTAATCCTAGCTACTCGGGAGGCTGAGATCTGAGGATGGGGGTTCAAAGCCAGCCTGGGCAATGCAAAGCCGGGCAATACAAAGATACAAAGCTGTGAGACTTTTATCTCCAATTAATCACTACAAAACGGGAAGTGGGGATGTGGCTCATGGATAGGTCAGTAGCCTTGAGCTTAAGAGCTTCAGGGACAGCACCCAGGCTCAAGGGTGGGATTGTAGCCTTGAGCTGAAGAGCTCAGGGACAGAGAGTCCAGGCCAGAGTTCAAGTCCCATGACTCAATAAATAAAATAAAACAAAATTAAAAAGCTAAAAATTTCTAGACCGCTAAGGTGTTACTATTATATATGTGTGTGTGTGTGTGTGTGTGTGTGTGTGTGTGTGTGTGTGTGTGTGTGTGTGTGTGTGTGTTTTGCTTATGTAAATTCCTTCAGAAGTAAGTAGAAATTTTAGTGTGAACTTAGAAGGAACAGTCAAGGCTGGCATGGGTCGGTTTCCATTGACCCCTCCCCCCCCCCCCCCCCCCCCCCGCCTTCTTGTTGTTGTTGTTTTGCAGTGAATGAGATTTCTTCTTCCTGCTACTTCCTTTCCCAAATATTCAGGATTTTCTTAACTGTGATGATATTGAAGATATATTTGCTCGAGACAAAATCCCTATTGTTGTGGGAGGAACCAATTATTACATTGAGTCTCTGCTCTGGAAAGTTCTAGTTAATACCAAGGTAAGCTTAGTTCATTTGTAACTCACTGAGGAAATGGGTGTTTCTTTCATGCCAGCCAATTTTAATGGGAAGAAGGTTGACTCTTGGCTTATTTCTTATACTCAGCACTTGTAATTTCCTACTTAGTGTTCTGCAGAAAACACCACCTTCATATGTGAAGTATGTTCCTCCAGGCAGGCCTAAGGGCATGGGCTGTGTGTGGGAAAAATGTTCCTGTGTGGATTAATTAGCATCTTCGTGTAAGTTAGCAGTGCATTAGTCTGATTCAGCATTTCCAGGCTGGCAGCACAGTACATGTCAGAGAGGGCCAACACTGACCTCTCTTGTGAAGATGTTTCTGTGTGGGGTGAGGCTTTTCCAAAGGTAATTTACTGGCAGTTCCGGGCCTCTCTTTGGTCATTCTTGCTGAAAGACTAGTTTCCTGAGTATGTTAAATAGATGAGTTAGCACTGGTACAGGGAAGCAGGGTAGCTGAGTACTTCCCTATGCAGTAAGTCTTCCTTCTTTGCTGTGGCTTCACAGTACTTAGCACAGAGTATTGAAATTTTGGTTTATGATCTATCTCTTGCTATATAGCAAGATCTTCTGATTCATCTCTGTTCTTTATTCATAATGCTAATTAAGCAAAGTAGCTCATACGGCCTAAAAGTTTATTGTACTATTGTTAAACCATATTTATTCTAAATTTTCGTTCAGCGGCCTCAGGAGGTGGGCACTGGGAAGACGATTGATCGGAAGATAGAGCTTGAGAAGGAGGATGGCCATGTGCTCTACAAACGCCTCAGCCAGGTGGACCCAGAAATGGCTGCCAAGCTGCACCCACATGACAAGCGCAAAATGGCCAGGTCAGAAAGCATGTGCCCACTGCCCCTGAATTGCTTTAAAGTTGAGAGGCAGAGAAGTTTGCTTTGCCTAAATAATAGAAGGCTTGGTAATAGTGGAGAGTGAGTATAGCTCAGCCGATCAGGATGCCCAGGACTCCCAACTGAGACAATTGCACTGTCTCAATCCAACTCCCTCAATGAACAGTTACACCCTACTTTGTTGTTATATTTTAAATGCATAGTATATGATTGTTTTTTCCCTGGGGCCTATGTAGTCTTGCTTCATTTTCTATTTGATCTTTGCTTGTATAACAGTTTTCATATAAATTTTTTTCTGGCATCTAGTCCGTTTACATTGTGATTTGGGTTTCATAATGGATTGTGCAATGAGTTGTGCCCCAGCAGCTTTCCCAGTGGGAGGTGAGTTCTGTGAACTGTCTCATGGATCAGCTCACCTTTGCACATGAATGCTGTCTCATAGGGAAGAGACGTGGTGAATTAACTCATAAGGTCATGTGGTTGTTTTAGAATTGCAGTCCCATGTGTTGGCTTTATTTTGCTGCATTTTTGAGAGGGATTATCACATCAAACACAACAGAATATCTAATGAAAGACATCTAATAAAGCTGTATGGATACAGCCTAACTAGTACAGGAAGAGCTGGGCTCCACTGCTTCACACATGTAATCCTAGTTACTCCAGAGGCTGAGATCTGGAGATTATCATTCAGGGCTAACAGTTTGCTAGATTCCATCTCCAAAATAAGTACCAAAAAGCAGGGTTGGGGTTATGGCGCAAGTGATAAGGGGTCAACCCTAGCAAGCACAAGGCTATAACTTCAAACCCCAGTGGGAGATACATATTATGGAAACATCTGGAATTCGTAGACCTTATGAAGTAGTCCACCCAAATGATTTTTCAGGGTCAGCATTTCTTAATCTTTTCTTTCTCCATTATTCTGTCCCTAGAAACCTTTTCAGAATCTTTTCCTAGTTGTACCCCATCTCTTGAAAAAAAATATATTTTTGAAAAAAAATTCTTCTTGTAAAATATTTATCTATCTATCTATCTATTAAATAATCTATTTTGTCAGTTGTGGGGCTTGAACTCAGCCTGGGTGTTGTCCTTGAGTTCTTTTGCTCAAGGCTAGTGCTCTGCGGCTGAACCATAGTTCTACTTCCAGTTTTCTAGGTGTTACTTGAAGATAAGGGTCTCACAGGGACTTTTCTATCTGAGCTTGCTTCAAACCGTGTTTCTCAGATCTTAGCTCCTGCATAGCTAGATTATAGATGTGAACCACTCTCACCTGGCAGAGTAAAATCTTTTCAGGTAGGATTGTTATTTAGAGGACCATGTTTCATTCTAACTTTTTTTTTTTTTTTTTTTTTTTTTGCGCTCCTTTGAAGGCAATATCACTCATGTTCTTCCTGAGGTCCGGAACCCTCTTTCTACCCAGGGCTATTTGGATATAAGTCAGTAGAGACAGGTGGGCCATGGGTAGCATAGAAGCATAGGTGGCTGGGCTGTTATGTACCAAAAGATTTTAGTCAGGTATGAGTGGCTCATGCCTGTAATCCTAGCTACTAAGGAGGCTGAGATCTCAGGATCACAATTTGAAGCCAGCCTGGGCAGAAAATTTCTTACCTCTAATTAACCACTCCAAAAACTGGAAGTGGAGCTGTGGCCCAAAGTGGTAGAGTGCTACCCTTGAGCAAAAGATTTTAAGCGTTTTGGGCTAGTTGTTTGCTACCCCTGTAAAACTTCATTAAGTTTTATTTTTAACAAACCCTTAGGGGCTGAGAATGTGACTTAGTGGTTGAGTGCTTGCCTAACATGCATGAAGCCCTGGGTTCTAATCCTCAGTACTACATAAACAGAAAAAGCCAGAAGCAGCACTGTGGCTCAAGTGGTAGAGTATTAGCCCTGTGCTCAAAGAGGTTCAGAAACTGTACCCAGTCCCTGAGTTCAAGGCCCAGGACTGCCTTCCTTAGGATTCTTTTTTTTTTTTTTTTTTTTTGCCAGTCCTGGGCCTTGAACTCAGGGCCTGGGCACTGTTCTTGGGCTAGAGCTCTACCACTTGAGCCACAGCACCATTTCTGGCTTTTTTCTATGTATGTGGTACTGAAGAATCGAACCTGGGTCTTTGTGCATGCTAGGCAAGCACTACTACTAGGCTAAACTCCCAGCCCCATTTTTATGGCATGATTTTTTTTTTTTTGCCAACCCTGGACCTTGAATTCAGGGCTTGAGCACTATCCTTGGATTTTTCTCAAGGGTAGAGCTTTATCACTTGAGCCACTGCACCACTTCTGGTTTTTTTTTTATGTATGTGGTACCGAGGAGTTGAACCCATATCTTTGTGCATTCTAGGCAAGCACTCTACCACTAGGCCAAACTCCTGGCCTTATTTTATTTTATTTTTTGGACAGTTATGGGGCTTGAACTCAGAGCCTGGGCCCTGTCCTTGGCTGCTTTTGCTCAAGGCTAGCATTCTGCCACTTGAGCTGCTATACCACTTCTGGCTTTTTCTGTGGATGTGGTTCCAGGGAATTTAACCCAGGGCTGTGTGCATGCTAGGCAAGCACTCTACCACTAGGCCAAACTCCTTCCCCCTTATGATTTTTAAGGTAAGGTTGTTTATTCTCTTTCTGTCTGTCTCTGTCTGCCTGTCGCTCTCCTTCCGTCTCAAATTTTGTGGTTATAGGATTCGAACTCAGGATCTCCGTTTGCCAGGCAGATACTGTATTGTATTTCATCCCTTATTCTCCACTTCTTTGACAAATTAGTTAAAAAAAAAACTTATTTCTGATAGTTATTAAGTCATTGCACATACAGGTTACAGTTACATCAGTCAGATGAGTATATGCTTCTTGGTCAGTGTCATCCCTTCCTTCATTCTCTGGCCCCCATTTTCCCCACTCCTTGGCTACACTCAAGTTATATAGTTCATTTTTTACATAATATAAAAACGTAAATTGAATATCGTGACTGCATTCGCTTACCCTTCCTCCCTGCATTCCTTTGGCCTGCCCCTCTTTGTCCACCCCCAAAAACATGTTTCCACTTCCTGATATTCATTTTGATAAACAGTACTTTATTGGTTCAGAGGACATGCACCTTCGGATTTCTCCCCTATATATACTATACCCTCCTTTAATCAATTTGGACCAATCAGTCTTTTTTCTCTCTTAGCATTACTTCTTATTTTGTTGCTTCTGAACTAATATAAGCTCAGGATCATGCTTTAATTAGAGTTACAAGGTTCCAAACAAGAGCTCTTTGGAGAAGAATGGAGGGGGTTTTTGTTTTGTTTTGTTTTGTTTGCCAGTCCTGGGCTTCGGTTTTGGCCCTGAGCACTGCCCTTGAGTTTTCTCAAGGCTAGCACTCTACCACTTGAGCCATAGCACCACTTCTGGCTTTTTTCTACGTGTGTGGTACAGAAGAATTGAACCCGGCTCTTTGTGCATGCTAAGCAAGCACTCTACCACTAGACTAGACTCCCGGCCCCTCTTCCCCACTTTTATGTTGGGTTGAATCTGCATTCTAAACTCCAGATAAATGAAATATGTTACTTTTTTTTTCCTGATAGATCCACTTGGACTGGCTATTGATACTAAAAGACAAGGGGTCTCCACTGTTGTGTTAGGGTTTCAGGAAATAAAAATGGGTCAGAAAGAGAAAGATCACTTTCAAACTGATAAATTGTCATCGTCTGGTGTGGTGAAGTATAGATTTGAGAGTTTAGTTACGTAGTGCTGCGTAATGTAATAGATACGCACAGCCTAGAGCTGAAGTCTGAAGGTTTTTGTCATTGATCTTTGTTCCAGTGGAGTACTAGATTTGCCAGGAGCATTCTTGATTACTGTGAGACATATTTAAGAAGAAGGTTGATGAGCTGGATATACTGCATACTTGTGAACTGTGGGAAAGGCCCTCTAGCCAGACCAGACTTGCCGGCGTGTACAGTGCCCCAGCAAGCCTTCCCTGCTCACTTGAAAGTGAACTTCACTGTATTTGTGTAGAGCAGACCTAGGTATTTTTGTACCTTTCTACTGATTTTAGAATATTGGTTGGAAGAATAGTGTTATTTCTCACTTTCTATAAAGTTTTCCTATTTAAGATCTTTGAGACCCTGTAGGATTGGACTAACCCTGGATCTTGTTTGGGGGGGACATATATCATGAAAATGAAAATGTGTCTTTCTGTAATATTCAGCCCTTCTCTTTGGTTCACTTAACAATGATTATTTACTAATAATGTCTAAGGATTCCTTATCCCCTTTAAACAACTTAGGAGCTTGCAAGTGTTTGAAGAAACAGGAATCTCTCATAGTGAATTTCTTCATCATCAACATGCAGAGGAAGGTGGCGGTCCCCTCGGAGGCCCACTGAAGTTCCCGAACCCTTGCATCCTCTGGCTTCATGCTAACCAGACAGGTAAAAGCCCTTTGATCACCTAGAGTCCGTTTGAGGTAAAACTTACAATTCTCAGTTACTAGTTATAAAACGTTAGAACCATGGGTGGCTTATAATAATCACTAGTTAGTGCTGGCTATTAAGTTTATTATTGCTGTTATTATTTGTTGACTTGGGCACAGTGCCATTCCCTTAGGTGTCTGTCTGAAAAGTGAGGTTAGTGCTGGTTCTAAGATGAGATGCCTGGCTAGGATAGGATAGGATGAGAATGGAAAAGAGACAGCTGTCTAGTGAAGGTCCAAAGGAAAAAGAAAAGGAAGGCTTCCTGTGGAAAGTGTATTGGGGTTGTCAGTGGCTAGATCACTCATAATTTTAGCACAGGAGGCCTGAGAAGTGGATATCATGATTTGCTGATGGTGTTTGTTGCTCAAACATTATAATGTCCTATAATATTAACTCATTTATCCAACCAAGATTCAGTTAGCATTCTAATGAAGTACTAAGTATTCTATGAAGTAACTAGGTTTCAGAGGTACTGCTTGCTCTTAAGGACCTCCCAGTCTGGCGGACTGCCAGCAGAGATGGCTACTACATTGCACTGTTAGCAGTATGTTCAGAGTTCTGAGAGCCACAGATAAGGCCTGATGATCATTCTCTGGGGAGGCGAGCATTTTGTAAAGGTCATCTGTGAGCTGTGGCTGAGAAAGATGATTGTGTAGTGTGATCATGAACAGACAGGATTCAAGGCATATTGTGGGTCTTTGTGGTGTTTTTTTTTTTTGTTTTTTGTTTTTTGTTTTTTGCCAATATTAGTGAGGGCTTGACCTCAGGGCCTTGGCACTGTCCTTGAGCTTTTTCAAAGCTAGCGCTACCACTTGAGCCACAGCACCACTTCCAGCTTTTTTTATGTATGTGGTGCCGAGGAATCAAACCCAGGACCTGCTCCCAGTCCCTGTGTTAGCTCTTTTTTTGCTCAAGTCTGGCACTCTACACACAGTTCCTCTTCTGGCTTTCTGGTGGTTGTCTATTAGAATCTTACAAACTTTCTGCTTTGTCTGGCTTTGAACTGTAATCTCAGCCTCCTGAATGGCTAGGATTAGGAATTATAGGCTTGAGCCACAGGTGTCAGGCCTATGTGAGTTTTTAGTTTACTTTCTGTGCTCCAATTCTCTTATAAAATGGAGATAATTGTAGAACATATTTCATAACATCAGGGAGGATTAATGAATTAATATTACATATTGAAGCCAGGAAAATGGCCTAGTGGTAGAGTTCTTGCCTCGCATGCACGAAGCCTTGGGTTCAATTCCTCAGTACCACATACACAGAAAAAGCTGAAAGTGGTGCTGTGGTGCACGTGGCAGAGCACTAGCCTTGAGCAAAAAGTGTCCAAGAACAGTACCCTGGCCCTTAGTTCAAGCCCCAGAACTGGCTAAATAAATAAATAAATAAAATAATACATATTGATTTGTAGGCCAGGATGTATAGCTCAGAAGTAGAGCAGAGCATTTGGCATACACAGCACCCTAGGTTTGATCGAGCACTGCTAAATAAAGGAGTAAATAAATGAATCACAAAGTACTTAGAATGTGCATGGCACATGGTACATCCTCAACAATGCAAACTTTTTTGGAAAGAAAGTTTATTTCATTGAATGATGAGAGAAGTAGCAGAGATAGCAATGGAGAATGTAACTGAAATGAAAATAAAAAAAACAACTTTGGTGTTAAATTATTTTGTTACTAAGTTTATGGGGGTGGCGGAAGGAAATAAGTATATATATTTATAAGCAAGGGGTGTCTAAGGCTTGAACTCAAGGACTAGATGCTGTTTCTGAGTTTTTTTGCTCAAGACTAGTGCTTTTTTGAGACACAGTTTCACTTCTGGTTTGTTTTTGTTTTTGTTTTTTTTTTATGGTTAATTGGAGATAAGAATCTTGTGGACCTTCCTGGCTGTGTTTGGAGGGTTTTGTTTGCTTGTTTGTTTTGGTTTTGGTTTTTTGTTGTCGTTGTTTGCCAGTCCTGAACTTGAGCTCATAGCCTAAGCCCTGTCCTTGGACTTTCTCAAGGCTAGAGCTCTACCACTTGAGTCTCAGCACCATTTCTGGCTTTTTTTTTTTTTCCCTATGTTTGTGGTACTAAGGAATTGAACCCTGGTCTTCATGCATGCCCATCAAGCACTCTACCACTAGGGCAAACTCCTGGCCCTCCTGGCCAGGTTTTAAACCATGATCCTCAGATCTCAGTCTCCTGAATTGCTGGGATTGTAGGTATGAGCCACTAGTACCCAGCTCAGAAAAAAATATATATACATATTTTTTGCCAGTCCTGGGGCTTGAACTTAGGGCCTAAGCACTGACCTTGGGCTTTCTCCAGGTCTGCCACTGAGCCACAGCACCATTTCTGGCTTTTTCTTTATGTGTGGTACCGAAGAATTGACCCCGGGTCTTCGTGCATGCTAGGCAAGCACTTGACCACTATGCCAAACTCCTGGCCCAGGAAAAGATTTTGTGTGTGTGTGTTTCTGTCTTGAGTATTGTCCCTAAGCCTTTTTTTGTTTTGTTTGTTCTTTTCTTGCTCAGGACTAGTGCTCTATCACTTGAGCCATAGCTCCATCTCTGGCTTTTTGGAATTTAATTGGAAATAAGAATCTCATGAAATTTTCCTCACAGGATGCCTTTGAACCTCGATCCTCAGGTCTCTATCTCCTGAATAGCTTAGGAATACAGGTATGAGCCATCAGCACCTGGCAAAGATTTTTTTTTTTTTGGTTGGTCATAGGACTTGAACTTGGCCAGGATGGATAATTTTTTTAATTAATAATTTTTTTCTTTCTTTTCTTTTTTCTTTTTTGGACTGGTCATGGGACTTGAACTCAGCTTGGGCATTGTCCCCGAGCTTTACTGCTTAAGGCTAATGCTCTACCACTTGAACCACAGATGTATTTCTGGCTTTTTTGGTACTTACTTGGAAATGGGCTTCTTGTAGACTTTCTTCTCTTGAGGTTGGCTTCAAACCAGGATTCTCAGATCTCAGTCTCCTGAGTACCTAGGGTTACAGGTGAACCACCAGCATCTGACTGATGAGCAAATTTTCATAAATAAAAACTTGTATTACAAGCTGGGCACAGTGGCGCACGCTGTAATCCTAGCTACTTAGGAGGCTGAGATCTGAGGATCAAGGTTCAAAGCCAGCCCAGGCACAAAAGGACCTGAGACTCTTATCTCCAATTAACCTCTAGAAAACAGTGGGGCGGGGCCGGGAGTTTGGCCTAGTGGTAGAGTGCTTGCCTAGCATGCACGAAGGCCTGGGTTCGATTCCTCGGTTCCACATACTTGGAAAAAAAAAAAAAGAAAACAGTGGGGCTTGGCTCAAGGATAGGGCTTGGCTCAAGGACATTGCCTAGGCCCAGGGGTAGGGTAGTAGCCTTGAGTTGAAGAGCTCAGAACAGCACACAGACTGAGTTCAAGCCGCATGACCCACCCAAAAAAACCACAAACAAAACAAACAAAAAAACCTCCAAAACCTTGTATTACAATTTAGTGTGGAGTAATTGTCATCGATTCATAATACAGCTATGTTGTGTAACCACATCTGGATGATTATGACCTTTTAATCTTTGTTCCTTTATCTGAAGATTTACTGAGGATGATTTTGAATGCTTCTGAGATCTGAGGAACATGTTCAGAGCCAGCCTGGGTAGGAAAGTCTGTGTGATTTATCTCCAGTTAACCACTTGAACTGTGGTTCTAGTGATAGACGCTAGGTTTGAGCAAAAAATCTCAGGGACAGTGCCAACCAAGGCCCTTTAAAAAACTAATTTGTAGGGACCGGGAGTTTGGCCTAGTGGTAGAATGCTTGCCTAGCATGCACGAAGACCCGGGTTCGATTCCTTGGTCCCACATACATAGAAAAAGCCAGAAGTGGTGCAGTGGCTCAGGGTAGAACTCTAGCCTTGAGGAAAGCCCAAGGACAGTGCTCAGGCCCTGAGCTCAAGCCCAGGACTGGCAAAAAAAACCAAAAAACAAAAAAAAAAAACCAACCAACTAATTAGTGGGCGCTGAGAATTTGGCCTAGTGGTAGAGTGTTTGCCTAGCATGCATGAAGACTGGGGTTCAATTCCTCGGTACCACATACATAGAAAAAAGCCGGAAGTGGTACTGAGGCTCAAGTGGTAGAGCTCTAGCCTTGAGAACGTCCAAGGAGAGTGCTCAGGCCCTGAGCTCAAGCCCAGGACTGGCGCACACACACACACCTAATTAGTAGAGCCGGGTACTGGTCTGGTAGCTATTTAGGAGGCTGATATCTAAGGATCAAGGTTCAAAGCCAGCCAGGGAATAAAAGGTCATGAAACTCTTATCTCTAGCTAAGCACCAGAAAACCAGAAGTAATGCTTTGGGTTAATGTGGTAGAGCAGTAGCCTTGAGCTAAACTGCTTAGGGACAGCACCCAGGCCCAGAATTTAAGCCCTACAGCTGACAAAACAGAAAACAACAACAACAACAAAAAAACCCAAAACTTATTAGTGCACAGTTTATACAAGAATAAAGTATTACCCTTTATAATAGCTACGTTGTGTATAGTTTTATATATAACAAGAAGGCTTATTTTGGCTATTTTTGTTTGGAGTTGCCAAGTCTGACACGTGAGTTAAGTTATATAAATTATTTTCTCACCTTTTTTTTTTCTGGGTAGGTTGTGGGTCTTGAACTCGGGGCCTGGGCACTATCACTGAGCCTGATGAGCCTCTTTGTGCTAGGGTTTTACCCACTCAAGCCACAGTGCCATTTCTAGTTTCTGAGTGGTTAATTGGAGAGAAGTGTCTCACAGGAACTTTTCTGCCTGGGCTGGCTTCAAACCACAATCCTCAGATCTCAGCTTCCTGAGTAGCTAGGATTACAGGCGTGAGCCACCGGCATCCGGCTATTATCTCACTTTCAAAATCTGAATAGTTCTTCCATTTGAACAAATTCTTTTCTTTGTGGCAGCCTGTTCATTTACTGTGTAAGTGTACACAAGGTACCTGCAATATGTTGCTAGTTCATGGACTAATTTCATTCAAGTTTTAGATGAGCGCTTGGATAAGAGAGTGGATAACATGCTCGCTGCTGGTCTGTTGGAGGAACTAAGAGATTTTCATAGACGCTATAATGAGAAAAAAGTTGCAGAAAATAGGTGAGTATTCAACTGTGACTCTACCTCTTTTTACCCCTGTTCTATGGTTGAGAGACTGGAGACAAATACTAGCTTTGGATCTTATTTGTTTATCAGTCTCTGTCCTTGGCTTTGGCAAGAGTTGGAAGACAGGGCTGGGAGTCTGGTGCTTAGCTGGAGTTTGGTAGATTGCTTACCTAGAATACACAAAGACTAGTTACAGTTGCAATTTTCTTCAGGCATTCTTGGGAGTTACTTTTCAAGGAAATAACCTAGGAGGGAAAGGGAGAATTTTAGAGTCAGAAACTGCTCAGAATCTCAATTTTCTCATCTGAAATGAAGTGACTCATGAAGATAACATCCAGGCCCTTGTTAGTTTTCAGAGGCAATGGCTCATCTGCTGATGTTCTCTCCCAGCCAGGACTATCAACATGGTATCTTCCAGTCAATTGGCTTCAAGGAATTTCATGAGTTCCTGATCACTGAGGGAAAATGCACACCAGAGACTAGTAACCAGCTTCTAAAAAAAGGTGTGACTTCATCATTCCAACTAGTCTTGGCCATCCTTGGGTGACAGACTGTTATGACCTGATCAAGAGCTGAGGCTAGAAAAAGCCCCCAAATGGCCTTCAGCTCAGAACCGAGATTGCCACCCTAGCAAGTCTTAACTCGATGCTGCTTTTCTCTGTTGGTTTAGGTGGGCCTTTTCTTAGCAAGGAAAATACTTACCTAAATTTTCCCATGTCTAACCATATCTTTCAGGTATTGAGGCTTTGAAGCAAGTAACTAAGAGATATGCCCGGAAGCAAAACCGATGGGTTAAAAACCGTTTTTTGAGCAGTAGGTCTCTTTTTTTATCATTATTCTTTGGGTCCTGAACTGTTTTTGGACCTGGCCTGGGGGTGGGGGAGTGGAAACCTGCTTATATAAATGATTGTTCAGGGTAATTTTCTTGTGATAGCTCAGAAAAACAAACAAACAAAAATGTAACTATTAAGTTTCCAGTAAGTAATCTTCCTTACACCCTGATGAAATGGTAAATGAACAGTGTATCAGAGTTGATGTTCAGGGTTGATTTTAGCTTCAGCTTTTTACCTAAAGAATACTTAGAAATGTATAGGGAGCCTTTCTAATTAAAATGTTTTTCTGGGTTAGGCATGGTGGCTTTCATTCTCCTAGGGAAGTGGAAATCAAGAGGATCATAGTTTGAGATTACCTGCAGCAAAACCCTGTCTTAAGAAACAGGCTAGCTGGGCGCAGTGGTTCAACCTATAATCCTAGCTACTCAGGAGGCAAATCTGAAGATTGCAGTTCAAAGCCAGCCCAGGCACTGAAGTCTGAGAGACTCTTATCTCCATTTTACCACTAGAAAGCCAGAAGTGGGGCTGTGGCTCAAGAGGTAGGGTGGTAGCCTGGAGATGAAGAGCTCAAGGACAAGGCCTAGGCCCAGGGATAGGGTGATAGCCTTGAACTGAAGAGCTCAGGGACAGTGCCCAGGCCCAGAGTTCAAGCCCCGTGACAAAAAGAAATTAAAAAACAGAGACTGGACATGGTGGTGCCTGCCTGTGGTCCCAGGCCTGTCTAAGCAAAGGTCAAGATCTTATCTGAAAAGGTAAAGCAAAAAGATCTTGAGTCAGGAATCAGGTAAAAAAAAAACCCAAAAAACTTGTCTAGTGAATATGAGGTCCTAAGTTCAAATCACAGGACTGCAAAAAAGTTTTTGACCCAAATGATTACATAAAAGGATAAAACCTTCAAGCCAGGTGCTAGTGGCTCATGCCTGTAATCCTAGCTACTCAGGAGGCTAACATTTGAGGATTGTGGTTTGAAGCCAGCTCAAGCAGGAAAGGCTGTGAGACTTATCTCCATTTAACCACCAGAAAATCAGAAGCAGCACTCTGGCTCAAAGTGGTAGGGCACTAGCCTTGAGCAGAAGAGCTTAAGGAGAGCACCAAAGCCCTGAGTTCAAGCCCTATGACCACAAAAAGAAAGGTAGGGGGTGACGAGAGCATAGCCTAGTGGTAGAGTGCTTGTCTAGCATGTATGAAGCCCTGGTTTTGATTCCTTGGTACCACATACATAGAAAAGGTTGGTAGTGGCTCTGTGGCTCACGTGGTAGAGCACTAGCCTTGAGCAAAAAGTGTCCAAGGAAAGTGCTTAGGCCCTGAGTTCAATTCTCAGGACTGGCAAAAAAAAAAAAAAAAAAAAAGCTCAGAGGCAATACCCAGGCCCTAAATTCATGTCCCATGACTGGCACACACAAAAGAACACATAACCTTCACCCATTCTCCCAGTATCTTATTATGGTCAGATATAGATTACTTCAAATGAAATTTTAACTGAGCAGAACTTTTTGCCAGTCCCAGGGCTGAAACTCAAGGCCTGAGTATTGTCCCTGAGCTTTTTTGTTAAGGGCTAATGCCCTACTACTTAACCCACAAGTCCATTTCCAATTTTTTGGTGATTAATTGGAGATAAGAGTCTCATGGACTGTACCAGGCTGGTTATGAACAGTGAGTGATCTCATATCTCAGCCTTCTGAGTTGCTAGGATTACAGGTGTGAGCCACCAGCCCTTGGTTGAACAGATGTTTTTTTTTTCTTTTTTCGTTCTTACTTTTCCTGGTCCTGGGATTCGAACTCTGGATTTGGACACTATTCCTGAGCTATTGTGATCAAGGTTAGCACTCTACCACTTGAGTCATGGCTCCACTTCCAGCTTTTTTTGGTCAGTTGGTGAAAAGAGACTCTGGGACTTTCCTGCCGAGGCTGGTTTTGAATGGTGATGTCATATCTTAGCTTCCTGAATAGCTAAGGTTACAACCATGAGCCACCAATACCTGGCTGAACAGAACTTTTTTTTTTCTTTTTTTGCCAGTTCTGGAGCCTGGGCACTCAGGGCCTGGGCACTGTCCTTGGACACCTTGGTTTCCCCCACCTGAGCCACAGCTCCACTTCTGGCTTTTTCTGCGTATGTGGTACCGAGAAATCAAACCCAGGGCTTCATGCATGCTATGCAAGCATCTACCACTAAGCCACACTCCAGGCCTTTTAACGCTTTTGTTGGGGGGGAGGGGGCATGGTCTGGTGCTTAAACTCAGTGCCTGGGCACTATCCTTGAGCTTTCTTAAAGCTAGCACTCTACCACTTGAGCCACAGCACCACTTCTGGCTTTTGTGTGTGTATATGGTACCAAGGAATCGAACCCAGGGCTTTGTGCATGCTAGGCAGGCACTCTACTACTAGGCTACACTCCAGGCCCCAAGCAGGCCCTTAATTATTGTTATAAAGGTGATGTACAGAGGAAGTCAGGTAAAATGTACTTATCTTTTTAGACACCTCTTCCCATGCTCTTCTTTTTCCCTCTTGTCCCTACTTACAAGTTTTAAAGTTCATTTTCAACATATCTTAGTTTCTAGTGATTACCACCGCTGTGAACAGAACTTTTTTTTTCTTTTATTTTTTTTGTCATGGGACTTGAACTCTGGGCTTGGGCATTGTCTCTGAGCTGTTCAGCTCAAGTCTACTGCCCTACTCCTTGAGACACAGTGCCACTTCCTGTTTTCTGGCAATTAATTGGAGATAACAGTCTCAAGGACTTTTTTGTGTCCGGCTGGTTTTGAACCACAATCCTTAGATCTTAGCCTCCTGAGTAACTAGGATTACAGGTGTGAGCCACCGTGCCCAGCTGAACAGAATTTTTTTTGTTCTTAATAGTTTCTTTTTTTGTTGTTGTTATTGTTGTTGTGTTGTGGTAAAATATAAAAGGGTTACAGTTACATTTGCCAGGTAGTAGGTGCATTACATCTCACACATTGATACCCCTTCTCATGTTGAACAGAACTTTTTTTTTTGTTTTGGGTAGTGGGGGATGGAGGTTGTGGGGTTTGAACTCGGCCTGGGTGCTGTCCTTGAGCTCTTCAGCTCAAAGCTACTGCCCTACCTTTGAGCCTAACCCCACTTCTTGTTTTTTAGAGGTTAATTGGAGATAAGAGTGTCAGGTCCTTTTGTGCCTGGGCAGGCTTTGATAAGCTAAGATTAAAGGCATGAGCAATTGTGCCCAGCTTTGACAAGAACTTTTCAGGGAAGGAAATTTTCTAAGTTGACCCCATCGCATGTCTTTGCCTCTAAATTTGGTATTGTATGTATTTTGTTGAGCCTTCATGAGATATGGAGGTTGTGTGTGTGTGTGTGTGTGTGTGTGTGTGTGTGTGTCGTGTCTGTCTGTCTGTCTGTCTGTCTACCTGTCTACCTATATCTATTTTTGTCATTTGTGGGACTTGAACTCAGGCCCTGGGCACTGTCCCTGAACTCTTTTGCTTAAGGCCAGCATCCTACCACTTTGAGCCACAGCTCCACTTCTGGTATTCTAGTAATTAATTGGATATAAGAGTCTCACAGACTTTCCTGTCCCGGCTGGCCTTGAATCCCCAGTTCTTAGCCTCCTGAGTAACAAAGATTACAGGTGTAAGTAAATAACTTGTCACAAATTCCTCGGCTAGATTTCAGTAGAGATTGGAGGCAGCCCTGACTCAAAAATCTATACTCTTGCCAGGCGCCAGTGGCTCACGCCTTAATCCTAGCTACTCAGGAGACTGAGATCTGAGGATTGTGTTTTAAAGCCAGCCTGGATAGGGTAGTAGCCTTAAGCTAAAGAGCTCAGGGACAGGGCCCAGGCCCAGAGTTCAAGTCCCATGACTGACAGGGAAAAGAGAAAGAAAGAAAGAAAAAAAGAAAGAAAGAAAGAAAGAAAGAAAGAAAGAAAGAAAGAAAGAAAAGAAAAGAAGGAAGGAAGAAAGGAAGAAAGAAAGAAAGATTAAGTGTAAGTGAAACTTCAATAGTATTCTATGGATAACCCCCCCCCTTTTTTTTTTTTGGCCAGTTCTGGGGCTTGAACTCAGGCCTTGAGCACTGTCCTTGGGCTTTCTAAAGGCTAGAGTTCTACCACTTGAACCACAGCACCACTTCCGGCTTTTTAAACCTATGTATGTAGTACTGAGGAATGGAACCTGAGTCTTTGTACATGCTAGGAAAACACTCTACCACTAGGCTAAACCCGCAGCCCTCTGTGGACACTTTT
Source organism: Megascapheus bottae (assembly GCF_031878675.1). Lineage (NCBI taxonomy): Eukaryota > Metazoa > Chordata > Mammalia > Rodentia > Geomyidae > Megascapheus > Megascapheus bottae. Next base: position 59,292,935 of record NC_143514.1, read on the forward strand.
AAATATACTTCTGACTCATCTCCTATTTGCATTTTCTCAGTAGACTTCAACATTCAGTTACAAGTAAGGCCATCTGAAGTTTCTGCCCCTGTCTCTGGTACCTCTGGATACACGCACCTTGTTCCATGTTGTAACTTGGTTTGCTTTCTTCTGCTTAGCCTCTTTTCTCTGTACATCTTGACAGAGGGGAACACAGTCTCAGCTAAAGTTGACTTATTTCCAGCATAACTTCTCCCAAGTTTGACAATCAGTCTGAAACAAAAGGCTCCTTTTTGTAATAATTTGGAACTTCCTTCTGTGGTTACCCTTCAACTCCCCCATCTCTGAGGCAGGAGGAGTTAGTTGATGGCATAGTGTGTCATATGCCTGTTCCTCATTCACGTGTGCTGGCACAGTCCTGGTGCTAGAGTGAAAGGCACAGCTGCCCTGTAAGTCAGGAGCCACGTTTGATTGGTCATAGCTGCTCTTCTGGGATATGGTCTGGCATGAAGCCAGAGGGACTTCCCTACCCCAGCGTGGCCTTGGACCCAGGCCAGAAATAGCAGCTGGGAGCCGAGAACTTGTTGAAAGGTGCTTAGACAGGGCACAGAAGCTCAACAAAGGACTTAGAGAAGAAAGGAAAATGTAGAGTGTCCTGGAAACAGGTGCAGAGCTTAGCCAAGGCCAGGTGTGCTGTGGGTGCTACTTGCACCCTCATAGTCTCACCTTTCTGTGTGGTGGCAGGTGCAGCCCAGTCCAGTTTACGAAGACTCTTATTTGTGGTTGGTACAATCAAAAGGCCAGCACCTGCCAGCCGTTGGCATCCCCATGCCTTTGATGTTTTTGTCCATGGAGTGATGTTCTTTGCCTTTCAGTAACTGATTTTACCTGGCCAGGGAAGGCAAAGTGTGTCCAGTGGCTGGTGAAGCTATCAACAGAGGCTAAACTCTGGCAGCAAGGCTTACTGAAATGGTAAATGAATGCCTGAGCTGAATTCCTGACTACCTCCAGTCTCGTCCCTACTCACAAGAGTTGTTTGGGTACTCCACTAGATATAGCTAGCAAAGAAAGGGTTTAGTTCCATCAACTTAAGGGCCCTTTCTAGTTCTCAGGTTTGGTGGCTTATTGGCTCCTATTATTGTTCCCAGCCCACCATTATCAGCATGTTATCAGAGTTTCCTGAGCATGGGGTTGCCGAAGTGCTATGCAAACTTGAGGCTAGTGTCTACTTCTAAAGAAAGTCGTGAACTCTCTTTCTTGCCAGAGCACCATAGATGGCATGGAACTTAAAACAGGCACTTAAAGCTGTGAGTTTATTTCCTTCTATGTTATACTATTGTTAGTTTTTATTTAGAAAGTTTTTTTTTTTTGTTTGGCACTAGCTAGGGTTTGAAGTAAGTCCCTGGGCTTTGCACTTGGTAGGTGAGTGCTCTGACGTGAGCCACACCTCTAGCCTGTGTGCTGTCTTTATGTCGTAGTCCCTACATAAGGCTGCAGATAAGTCAGTGTTCTGGGTTTTTCTGGGATTGTGGTTTGTGTTGATAATAGAATGACCAATGTAGTCAATGTTCCTTCATTCTGTGTTTCTCTTCAGGGATTTAGAGTCTTGAGAGTAGAATAGATTAGATATTGGAAGTGACCTCACAACTTTTCTTTGTCTCTTTAGGACCTGGTCCCAATGTCCCCTCTGTATATGGCTTAGAGGTATCTGATGTCTCCAAGTGGGAGGAGTCTGTTCTCAAACCTGCTCTTGATATCGTGCAAAGTTTTATCCAGGTGATTATTAATAATGGTTGAGTCCATTCTCAGATTTTCAGAGCACTTTCATTTGCTGACACTTTTGTTACTGTGTCAGGAAACCAAACCTTGTTTTTTATAGAATGAAGCAGAAGGTCTGGCTGCTTTAAAATCTGGAGGCTGTGTTTCTTCTTTCACATTTAGAAAGGTTGTTACTAAAACCTGTTCACAGCCCACCTGCTTCCTGGGGTACAAAAAAGGAATCTTGGGAAAATCCTACCCCTCTTAATTTCAGAGACTTACATCCAGAGCTCTTTGAATATAATGTTTTACTTACTCTTGTTTTCTTAGGGTGACAAACCTGCTGCCACTCCAATAAAGATGTCGTACAATGAAACTGAGAACAAGAGAAGTTACCATATGTGTGACCTCTGTGATCGAATCATCATCGGGGACCGTGAGTGGGCAGGTAGAGTTCAAGGGAAGGGAAGGGAAGTCATAAGAGGGGGGAGAGTGTCATGCTGACTTTCTGAAATTTAAAGGTCTTAGTAGTTGAGTGCTGGAGTGTTAAGAGACTGCCACATTCCTTTCAGACCCTGTACTTGTCATTCTTTGGAGGCTTTCCAAACTAGGGAGTTGCTTCTATATTCTGAAATGCAAAGGAAGGATCTGTGACCTCTAGGTCCACCTGGCATAAGTGTTCCTTAGACTTCATGATCCTGCCCAAGAGGCATTTCCTGGCCTTTCATGTTTAAAATTTAGTGGAGGGGCCGGGAGTTTGGCCTAGTGGTTAAAGTGCTTGCCTAGCATGCATGAGGACCCAGGTTCGATTCCTCGGTACCACATACATAGAAAAAAGCCGGAAGTGTTGCTGAGGCTCAAGTGGTAGAGCTCTAGCCTTGAGAAAGTCCAAGGACAGTGCTCAGGCTCTGAGCTCAAGCCCAGGACTGGCAAAAAATAAATAAATAAATAAATAAATAAATAAATAAAAAAAATTTAGTGGAGGTGAGATACTATGATAATGGGAAGAAGGCAACTCATGCAAGAGACTGAAGAAGCAGAAGCATAGCTGGGAGGGTGCAAGAAGTACAGTCATTCCTCTAGAGCATGTTCTTTAGAAGCCATGCTTCTTCAGTATTTCCCAAGGTAGTTTATTGAACTAGTGTAATGGCTGAGATTGTGCTGAAAGATGGCAAGGGAAGTTTTAAGAGCCAACCTGCTAGTTATACATACTGAGAGTAGTTCCACTGGCACAAGGTCACCGCTCCAAGGCTCAGTGTCTCTGTTTAGGTCTGTGCATTTGTGCTCTCCTGTGGGATTTCTGTAATCATGTAGTGAAGGCCTAGGAGGTTTTGCCCATTTGAATTTAGTCACATTCCAGGGCTCACTTCATTTAGGTACAGTGGGGCTTACAGCTTATCCAGCAGCCAGGGATCCTTCTGCTTAGAGAACTGCTTTGCTTGGGTTCTCAGAAAAGGGTTTTTTTCTCCCATTATCCACCAGTAGAATGATTAGGTCTATTAACTGGTAACTCTGGCAAAATGAACTCCATTGTCAGAGACTGGGGATGGCTGTGATTGCCCAACCAGAAGAAGAAGCCACGATTGTTCTTGGTTTATAATGATGAAAGGGGAAGAGAAAGAGTGTCTGATTGTTTTGTATAGGAAACCTAGTGATTTGGTTTGTCAAATGTTCTTCAGAGGGCCTTAGAGAAGCAACATTTATGAGTCTTTGTAAGCTTGGCTATGTGAGGCCTTCTATAGTGCCATCTGTCAAGTCCCTGCTCCCATCCCCTGCTGCTATGGAGAACCAGTCCAGAGCCCAGTTTTTGCCTTAGGCTCTCGCTGGAGAACAAAACTGACTTTTCTCCCCAAGTCGATTTTCTTTGACTTCTAACTTCTTTATTTTAGGTTTGATTCTGATCCTTAAAAATGATGTTTTAAATACACACAAGAATTTAATCTAGCCATCCCTTTCTTTAGATATTTCCAGGTGAGATTTTCTTGGGTAAATGAGTGCAGACAAAATAGTGAAAATGAGACTGTATGAGTTAGTTAGAAGGTGAAAACTGCTAGGCACTGGTTGTCCTCATCTATAATATAGCTATTTAGGAGGCTGAGATCTGAGGATCATAGTTTGAGGCCAGCCTATACAGGAAAATCTGTGAGACTTATTCCCAAATTAACTACCAAAAAGCCACAAATAGAGCTGTGGCTCAAGTGGTAGAGTGTCAGCCTTGAGCAAAAAGCACAGAGACAGTGCCCAGGCCTTGAGTTCAAGTCTCAGGAGTGCATATCTATAATCTCAGCAGTTAGGAAGGTCACAGGGTCAAGGACAGCATGAGCTACATAGTGGGAGCCTGTCTCAAAAAAACAAAACCAACAGCTCTGCCACCATTGAGCTTGCTATTTGTGTGGTTTTTTGGGGTTTTTTTTGGTGGGTCATAGGTCTTGAACTTGGCCTGGCACTTCCTCTGAGCTCTTCAGCTCAAGACTAATACCCTACCCTTGAGCCAAGCCCCACTTCTCATTTTCTATAGCTTAATTGGAGATAAGAGTTTCAGGTTCTTTTGTGCCTGGGCTGGCTTTGATCCTCAGATCTCAGCCTCCTGAGTAGCTAGGATTACAAGATTACAGTTGTGAGCCAGCTGAGCCTGTTATTTGTTATGAAAGGATTATGAAGCTAAATTTAATTGATCTTTTAAGATTAATCCTGGAAAATCCTGAGTTTTGATTGTTTATGTTTTCTCAGCACATATGAAATCCAAATCTCACTTGTGCCACCTGAAGAAAAGAAGAAAGTTGGACTCAGATGCCGTCAGTACCAAAGAAAAACAGACTATTTCTCCAAATCAGAACATAGAGCTTGAGAAAGAATCTTCAGGACGGCATGATCAGGATCTACAATCAAGCATTTAAGAGATCAGTTCAGTGGCTTTTGCAAAGGAGGAAGGGATAAGTTCAGGGAGGAGGTTACATCTGTTTCTCCTGCCTGGGCTGCATAATGCTGGACAGAAAGCCCACCATATTCTTGCTTTCTGTAGTATGGTTTTAGGTCTCCCTGGCAGTGGGTCTTTTTAGCTCCTGAGTGGCTGGTAATGATGTAGTTCAGGGTGTTTTTTTTTTTTTTTCTTTGAACCTTACAGGTTTGATTTTAGAAAGACACACATATTGTACATTTAATACACGAGAATCCTTTTAGGGGAGAATACAAGGATCCACTATATCCCTTAAAAGAAGGTTTTTGTCCCTGATACTGGCTAAAAATATCTGATTTGCAGATGTTTTTATAGATGACTGAGGTATTGTAAGGCACAAATCAGGAGTTGTGGATTTGGGGACAGCATGAAAGGATGAGCCCCACTGAGATAGTTAAACGAGCCACATCAGCTCTTGGAATTCCTGAGGGGAGGAACCAGGATGAAATGGTTGTGACTTGGAGTGTAAAAGCTAAGGACTCAGAAAGCTATTGAGCTATTCCTGTGTGATAACTGCTGTCACCACTATCTTTCTAGTCAGATAGAAATCTACATTTTTATTGAAAATTAAAAAGTTTTTAAGGATTTCTATGATCATTGGGTATATGTATATATATATATATATCTTCATAGATCATGCTGTCTACCGATTTGTGCAGCAGATGTGTTCCTAAAGAGTCTAGAAATGGTCTTTCATTACATTACAGGTCTGCTGTCTGTTAAAGTCCTCTTTCTATAGTGATCTGATTTGTCAGCAGTATTAAATTTTTATTAACTTGTAACAGAATTAAGCATTTTTAGCTGTTTAATAGTCACCACTGCTACCTATTTCCAAAATGTTTTTCTTCCTTTCAAGCAGGAATTCGATTTCTGTGAGGTAGTACCTCTGACCTAAATGCATGTGTTCAGAATCTTGATATGAGAGGCTCTACACTAGGGACTACAGAGGTGAGATGTGACTCTGATTTCAGGGAGCTTATTTATTATCATATGTGTACATAAACAACTAGTCTAGGTAAGAGGGTATCAAAGTATATAAAAGCTGTGTAGAACGGGGTGCCAGTCCCTCACACCTGTAATCCTTAGCTACTCAGGAGGCTGAGATCCGAGGTTTCAGCCCAGCACTAAAGTCCACAAGACTTTTACTCTTTTTTTTTTTTTTTTTTTTTTTTTTTTGCCAGTCCTGGGCTTGAGCTCAGGGCCTGAGCACTGTCCTTGGACTTTCTCAAGGCTAGAGCTCTACCACTTGAGCCTCAGCACCACTTCCGGCTTTTTTCTATGTATGTGGTACCAAGGAATCGAACCCGGGTCTTCATGCATGCTAGGCAAGCACTTTAACCACTAGGCCAAACTCCCGGCCCAAGACTTTTACTCTTATCTCCAACTAACCACCAGAAAACAGGAAGTGTCACTGTGGCTCCAGGGGTTGGGCAGAAGCCTTGAGTCAGGGACAGTACCCCGACAGAGTTCAGATCCATGACTGAAAGAAAAATAAATAAATAAATAAATAGCTAGCTAGCTAGCTGTGCTGAATATCATTTTAGAGAGGAGAGAAAGGGATCTGGGAAAAAAAGAACATGTCTTCTCTACCTTAAAGCAGTTTTTGTGATGACATATATACCTGTAATTCCAGCATTTTGAAGGCCAAAGCATGATGATTGCAAGTTTGTTTGTTTGTTTTTTCTTTCTGTCTCTACCACTAGGTTGAAAATCTCTTGAGGGAAGCCTTGTACTTACCAACTAGCCCAGGGTCTTAACTATGTGGTATTTTAAGTGTATGAATGTATAAGTGAACAGAGGAGTGAATATACCTCCTTTGGAACTGATGAGAGGGAAAAGCATACAGCAAAAGTCTTTGGTAATCAGTTGAGTATTCAGTTCTCCATGTGGTAGTGTAATTTTTCCTATAGTGTGTATGTTTTGGTTTCTTGTTATTCTTAAAAGTGGAGAGAGAGGGGCTGGGAGTTTGTCCTAGTGGTAGAGTGTTTGCCTAGCATGCATGAAGACCCGGGTTCAATTCCTCGGTACCACATACATAGGAAAATAAAAAGCTGGGAATGGTGCTGAGGCTCAAGTGGTAGAGCTCTAACCTTGAGAAAGTCCAAGGATAGGGCTCAGACCCTGAGCTCAAGCCCAGGACTGGGGGGAAAAAAAAGGTGGAGAGAGAAAGGATAAATGTGTACTTTTGGAGTTATTGGTCAAGTCAAGTTGGTTTTCTTTAAGAAATTCTCTGTTCCTCAGTAAATTGAATCCAATCAAATATTTGATCACCTGCCTAGTTAACTCATTGAAAATAAGGGGTCCAGGGAACTTTTCAGATGTATTTCCTACTGTCTGTTAGCCTTTGGACTAGCAAGGGACTTTGGAAGGTTTTTGTTAGTATCAAGTCAACTATGGAAAGGTAAAACCTTGTTTTTCATTCACATCTTCAAGGAACAACATCTGTGAAAAGGTGTCAAGTAATGCATCTCTTTGGACAATTCCTAAGTTTACCCAAGATGCTCTCTAAACAAAATGAAAATCCTTGATAAACTAATACACCCAATAGTGTACTAGCAATTGGTAGCTATAGATGTATAATAGCCAAACTGTCTTTACAAATGTTTTAACAAGGGCTGAGAGTTTGGCCTAGTGGTAGAGTGCTTGCCTAGCATGCATGAAGACCTGGGTTCAATTCCTCAGTACCACATACATAGAAAAAAGCCAGAAGTGGTGCTGTGACTCAAGTGGTAGAGCTCTAGCCTTGAGAAAGTCCAAGGACAGAGCTCAGGCCCTGAGCTCAAGATCAGGACTGGCAAAACAAAAACAAAAACAAAAACAAATGTTTTAACAAAGTGGCAAAAAAGAACCATGCTGGGCCAGGAGTTTGGCCTAGTGGTTAAAGTGCTTGTCTAGCATGCATGAAGACCCAGGTTCGATTCCTCAGTACCACATACATAGGAAAAAAAAAAAAAAAAGCCAGAATTGATGCTGAGGCTTAAGTGGTAGAGCTCTAGCCTTGAGAAAGTCCAAGGACAGTGCTCAGGCCCTGAGCTCAAGCCCAGGACTGGCAAAAATAAAAAAAAAGAAGAACCATGCTTTGATCAGTTTGATCTGTACAAGTTAACAATAAAACTGTCATGAATATAGTAAGATTTATTGTCATGGGATGTGTAGATAATACGATACAATGGCATTTATGCTTTGCTTCAGTCAGCTTTTCTTTTTTCCCTTTTCCCATCAGAGACATCCAAAACTTTCCAGAACTCCACTGTTTTGGTTTCGTCAAGTTAGAGTGAAGGAGATAGTTATCTGTACATCAAGGATGGAGAAACCAGACAACAAATGGAAGGCAGGAGGGAGAAAGATTGTTCTGAACGTCACTAGGCTTACTGGCCTATAGAACTTAGATTGCATGTGTAGATCATCAAATGATGGAAGATAAAATAAAGCAATAGTTTGAAGGAGTTTTAGAGGAATGTGCCATAATCAGGAATTTTTGGGAGTGACTAGGAATGAATGAAGTAAAGGCTTCTACTCTGGATACTACACAGAAATTCATTTAATTCTTACTGAATTGAAATGGCAAAAATAACTATGTGCTGGGGTATGTTTGCCCAGCATACGCCTGTTAGAAGCTTGTGAGTGTCTGTGAAAGAGAGAGAGAGTGTTTGTGTGTGTGTGTGTGTGTGTGTGTGTGTGTGCACACTCTATTGGGGCTTAAACTCAGCCTGGGTGCTGTCCTTCCCTTTTTTACTCAAGGCTGGTGTTGTACTGCTTAAGCCATAACAGCACTTCCGGCTAATTGGAGGTAAGAGTCTCAAGAAGTTTTCTGCTGGCTTCCAATTGTGATCCTCTAACTCAGCCTCCTGGGTAGCTCAGATTGCAGGTGTGAGGTACCAGTATGGCAAGATAAGTATATTAGAAGTCCTCTTTTACATAAGAAAAACTGAGCTGGCTGTTACTCAGCTTGTAAGGAAAGGAATAGAACTGAAAACTAGGTTTCTGATTCCAGATCTCAGGTCAGGTGTTTCTGGAGCAGTGAAGAAGAGTAAGACCTAAGAAATTAGAGGATGGATTATAATATAGTCTGGGAAGAAAAGCAGAAAAGAAGGGAATGTTTTAAAAGGCTTTCTAGAATGGTTCCTACCAGCTGAAGTGGGGGAGGTGGAGATCAACAAAGGATCCCTAGTCTAAAGCCCTTAAGCTTTGATTTGAAAGTTGGCTTTGACATGAGTGTAAGGTTGAAAAGCCTGGGGAGATTCTGCAGCTATCTCCTTAAATAGAAAGTGCACATGGTCATTTTGTAGACGTGGGAGCAGAAGCACATGTGTTTGAAATGACTTCATCTTATTCATGATAACATATCAATTTGGGTCATTTGGGGAGGAGTTTGAGAGCCATAAGTCATATGCTACCCATATCAAATTATGTCAATCCTGGGAAAACAGGCTTGATTCTTAACATCTATGTGTTTAATACCTCCTCACCCTTCCCCTGGCTCTGTCTCACCTCTTCATTCACTGACCATGATTTTTGCAAGTTTGAAGCTACATAGTGAGATTTCTACTCCCACCCTTACCCCCTCACCCCCCACAAAGAAAAAAAAACACAAAACAAAATTAAAAATGCCCTAAAGGTTTTTCTCAAATTGCTGTTATGGGGACAGAGGCCCAACAAAGAGTACAGCCAGCAAGTGGCAGGGCTGGACTTGAGATGAGCCGGTAGACTGGATCTCTTAAGTGCTGGGTTAAGCTGGCTGCTTTTAAGGAGGAAGTTTAGTCTCTGAAACGTTCTTTACTCAAGTTGCTAAACATGTTTAACACTTTAAAAAAGTCTCAATGGACAAACAGGAAGAACTAGTTTTAATAATCCTACCTCCCAAAGCTTTTAATCCTTCCATCTAAAAGAAAAATATCTAGAGCAGTAACTTCCAACTGAATTCACTACTATCTCTGCCAGTTGGATTTCAGGAATCCTTCCCCTTTCCCATACCCTGCAAAATACATAAACAGAAGTGCCTAATATTTTTTATTAAATGTCTGCTGAATTAAAGGTATTGTGATTGAGCCCATTGCTCAGATTCTTAGACACTGTCAGATCAGCGAGGTGAGATTCCAGCACCATCACAAAAGCACCTGGGCAAGGTGAACACTAGTGATCTATCTGCTGCGTGTCCAGGTCTGAGACATTGCACTGAGGATGGGTCTCTCCCTGCTGCTGCTGAAGGCAGGAAGGAATTCTTTGTGCCTTGTGGTTATCTAGGGAGAGATGAAACCGTCCTTAGCATCTTGAATAGCTGGGAATGTGAAATCCAAGTAAATATGTCACAGTCATGGTAAAGTTAGGATAATCTTTCAATCACTTCCCTCCCTCAGCTACTAAATCTCATGCCAAGTTTTCTTTGATAACTAGGAATTGCCATTGAAACCTACTTTGGCTGTTTGCTCAGCCTGGAGTGAGGATTAGGAATGCACCATCTGGCCTTAGCTCGTCCCCAGAGAAGCAGAGACTTTCCGTCTCGGTACTCAGTTTCCAGGCCATCATCACCAGCCATGATATCTAGATGGCTCTAGGAACTCATTTCAGCATTTAGTGAGGCATTAGTTTCCTCCACCTGTGTCAGTAGAAATCTTGATTAGTCTTCTTGCAGATTGTACTTGCTATTTAAACGATGTCTCAAATGAACAAAAGAACTTGAGTCTCAAGAGTTGGTGTTTCCTTTTTTGTTGATGTTGATTTTTGTTTTATATGTATGTGTGCTATTACTGGTGCTTGAACTTGAGACCTGGGCACTGACCTTCAGCATTTTTAGGTGAACTCTACTACTTGAGCCACAGTTCCACATTCCAACTTTTGGTATTTAATTGGAGATGAGTGTCTCATAGACTTTCCTGCCTGAGCTGGCCTTGAACCATAGGCCTCAGATCTCAGTCTTGAATAGCTAAGATGACAGGAGTGAGCCGCTAGCACCTAACTGACAGTTGGATTTATAGTTTTCAAATATTTCACTTAATCTTTAGGCCTAAGCAAGTAGAGTTCATTTATAGTCCCCAGATCTGAACCTTCGTAACTCTCATTATTTGTACCGCTAGCCTTCCTTCCACATTTAGTAAAGAAGAATTTTCTACACACACATCTCACTACCACCACCACAAGGATAGGAGAGTAAGAGTAGTGTGCTTGCTTCTTTTGGCTAAAACAAAACTCTTAATAAAAATAAACAAGAACTGGGCAACAGGAGCCAATACCTGTAATCCTAGCTGCTCAGGGAGCTGAGATTCTGTGGTTCAAAGCTAGCCCAAGCAGGATAGTCCTCAGCACTTATCACCAATTAACTACCAGAAAACCAGAAGTGGATCTGTGGTTTAAAATAGTAGAGCACTAGCTTTGATCAAAAGAGCTGAGACAGAGGCCGGGAGTTTGGCCTAGTGGTAGAGTGCTTGCCTAGCATGCATGAAAACCTGGGTTCGATTCCTCGGTACCACATACATAGCAAAAAGCCAGACATGGTGCTGTGGCTCAAGTGGTAGAGCCCTAGCCTTGAGAAAATCCAGGGACAGTGCTCAGGCCCTGAGCCCAAGCCCAGGACTGGCAAAAAAAAAAAAAAAAGCTCAGAGACAGTGCCTGGGCTCTGAGTTCAAGCCCCACAACTGACAAGAAAAAAAAAAGGACTAGTTTTGATCCCCAGCTCTTCAAGAAAATGAAAGCAGTATATTAAAGGCCAAGAACAGAAATAATACATATCCATGTGTATATATGCACACACAGCATGTTTTTATGAGTGCAGTGACTGTGTCTTCAGCATCAACAGCTTAATATTGATGAAATTGCATAAAAGCTAAATAGGTCTCTATATAAGTGATCTGATTGAGCCATTAAATACTCTAACCAGACTGATGAAGTCTGGGTACAGGAGCCACAGGCAGGAATTTTAATATTTGATTATCACCTACTAGGTGGGTTAGGGTCTTTTTCCAAAATGTGGGCTAACACTTTTCTAAGTATGTACAAATATAGGTAAATGGTTGTTTTAGTTAAAGTAAAAGGCTAAGTTGCTGTAACAAAGAAACTCAGCAATGCAGTGGCTTCAGAGAACAAAGCAGTTGATTGTTTCTCCTGTAACAGCTCTGAGTTAGTTTTTCTGAAGAGTGGTTCAGGTCAGTGGAGCAGCTCTGTTCTAGATGGTCATTCAGGGACACAGGTTCCTTGTATCACATTGCTTTTCCATCCTGTAGATCATTATTCTGTTCTGTGCTTGAAGCTGGGTCATCCCTAGTCCCAGCCAGTGGGAAAGGGAAAGGGAGGAGGCAGGAGGTGTGCCTGCTGCCTGAAGGCCTAGACCCTGCAGTGGCATGCCTTCATACACTCACTTTCCATTGGCAGGAATTTAGCCATATGGCCACACCTACCTGCCAGGGAGGCTGAGAAAGGGAGTCAAGTCGTATGCCAAGAAAGAATGGGAGAACAGATTTTGGTGGACAACTTGCAATCTCCTCAAAATGGTATCAGAACACTGAATTCCAACCTCATTTAACTAATTAGCTGTTAGTTTGCTAAGGGCAAATCTCTCTATTTTCCCATCTGTGAAATTAGTGAGTCATATGAACTGACCTCTGAAATATTTCAAAAAATAAAGCTTGATAAAATCCTAGCTGGTAAAACTTGTTTAAAACAAGAATTGAAAAAAGCATGAACAGAGTCTGAGTCTGTGTGAGCCTCCAGGGTCAACGGTGCCTAGACCAAAGGAAGGGGAGGGAGGGAAGATGCAAAGTGCTTTGGTGATGTTGCGGAATAACCAAACTAGTGGCTAGCTGCCTGCCTCCAGATGTGTTTTTTTGTTTGTTTGTTTTTTGTGTTTTTTTTTTTGCCAGTCCTGGGCTTGAGCTCAGGGCCTGAGCACTGTCCTTGGACTTTCTCAAGGCTAGAGCTCTACCACTTGAGCCTCAGCACCACTTCTGGCTTTTTCCTATGTATGTGGTACCAAGGAATCGAACCCGGGTCTTCGTGCATGCTAGACAAGCACTTTAACCACTAGGCCAAACTCCCGGCCCCTCCAGATGTGTTTTTATGGGAGAAAACCCCAGTATTTGTAGCTACAAATACTGCAGGATATTTTCTCCTGCCTACTAGGTAGGTTATATAACCTTTGGAAAACTGAACCATCTCAGTTTGTTCCTGTGTAAAATGGAGTGATGTCTATTTCAGGGGATGTTGATTTGGTAGTGCTCAGTAAACAGTTGGTATACATTAGATTTATTTTCTCCATTGCAGGAAGTTTGATAATGCTGCTAGTATTGGTTTATGGTATGGTGTCTGTTCTCGAAAGTGACCTGCTAGGGCATCTCTGACTTAACACTGACTGGTTTTGCTAATGGTCAAAAATGGTGCCTCAGACTTTACTTTCCAACTGGGCTTCAGTGATAAGACTTGTTTGATTGTTTGGATGTGTGTTTTCTTCCTTGGTTCTGCTTACTCACTTGACTTCTTTTCTTCACCTGAACTGTCCGTTTCCTTCTCTTCACCTAGTGAACTGAACATCCTTCCAGATCCACCTCTGATGTCCTCTCTTAGCAAAACTTGTTGACTCTTCTAGAGCAGCTTGGTTTTTCCTTGCTGCATGATCCACAGCAGTTTATACAACATGGTATTAGTGTTAGTGGCTGCGTTATGTCACTCAGTGCTGTGTAGGGTTTTAAGTATTTTTGTGTGTATGTGTGTATTGGTGGGCGGAGCCTTGAACTCGAGATCTGGTTAGTGTATCTGCGCTTTTCTCAAAGTTAGCACTCTACCATTCTAGCCACAGTTCTTCCAGGTTTCTGAGTAGTTTATTGGAGATAAGAGTCTCACAAACTTTCCTGCCCTGGTTGGCCCTAAGATCCTCAGATCTTAGCCTTCTGAGTAGGATTATAGACATAAGCCACCAGCATCTGGCTTGTTCTAAGTATTTTTACACATAATCTCATTTAATCCTCACAACAGTCCCCATGAAAACAGGCAATACTGTCATTGTCCTTATTAGTTCCATTTAGAATTGAGGAAGTGAAGAAAACAGTTAAGTGAAAATAGGTGGCTCTATCTGCTTCTTCTGCCACAGTGCATAGCACATGGAACTATCTCTTGTTCCCATTGAACGGTAAATTCTGCAGGGTATAAGTCCTGTTTAACACAAATGTGCAACTGGAGTGGGTGCTCAGTAGATATGTGACTGCCAGCCTGCCCCTCTAAACATGATCGCTGGTCATTGAGTCTTCCTGCTAAGCTTTGTGTGGTGAGCGCGTGCCAACAGGCCTGACAGTTCACTAGCTCCATTTTATAAAAGAGCAAGCACATTCAGTCCTATTAATTGTGGGTATGTATACTGGGCTTGAAATCAGGGCCTGGGCATTTCTCTACCTTTTTTGTTCAAGGCTGGCTTTCTACTTCCTACCACTTCTGGCTTCATTGTGGTTAATTGTGATAAGAGTCTCATGGACATTACTGCATAGAATCATTAGCTCTCAGTCTTGTTAGCCTCTGGGATTATAGGCATGAGCCACCAGCACCTGCTCACATTCAGAGTTCAACAGTGTCTGCTACAGAGTAGACATGAGTAGATTTTCTAAGCACTAGAAATCTAGCTTTGGGAGGGCAAATATTTTTGTCCCATTCACTACTTTACCTTTGACACAAGAGCCTGCTTTTTGTTTTGGCCAGTCGTAGGGCTTGAGCTCACTGTCCTGAGCTTCTCTAGAGCTCTACTGCCTTTTCTGTTGATGTGGTACTAAGGAATGGAACCCAGGGCTTCTGCATGCTAGGCAAGCACTATACCACTGAGCCATATTCCCAGCCTGAGACTGCTGCTTGAAGTGAGCATTTGTATGTTTTGATTTTTACTTTAAGCTAGTCTTTATGTCTTCCCAGCTTTATTGAACTGTTATTAACAAAACTGTATTTAAGGTATGCAACATGATGCTTTGAAATGCTTACTATAACCAAATTTGTTAATGCATCCAGTAATGTCTGTTGTTGAACTAGGATTTGAAGCGAGTTTGGACTGACTCCAAAAACCTACACTAACCACTATAGTCTGCTTCTCCAAGCACATTCCTGCTTTTTGTTTTGTTTTGTCTTTGTACCTGTCCTGGTGTTTGAACTCAGGTTCTGAGCACTGTCCCTGTGCTTTTGTGCTCTATCACTTGGAGCTACAGCATCAGTTTCAACTTTTTGGTAGTAAATGAGAATCAGAAGTATTTTCCTGCCTGAGCTGGCTTTTTAACTTTTGATTATTTCTTATTGCTATTGTATACAGAGGGGTTAGGTTTGTATACGTCAGGTAAAGATACATTTCTTTATGTGCAATGTCACCCCTTCCCTGGCTCTCCCAGTTTTCCACTCCTATACCCACCCACAAGTTGTGTAGTTCATTTTCAACATGATGTCTAGTGAGTACTGGGCTAACTTTGATCCTGGATCCTCAGTGCTCAGCTTCCTGAGTAGCTGGTATTGCAGGCAGGAGCCACTGATACCTAATGCCTGTTGGGTTGGGTTTTTTTTGTGTTTTTTGTTTGCTTGTTTGTTTTAATGCCAAATTATTCTATATCCTGTCTACTTCTAAAAAGGGATCAGAGACACAAAAGCAAAAAAAAAATCTCTACAAAGCTGACTTTTGTCTTAGGATGGTGTTGATGGTAAAAACTCATGATTAAAGACTAACGGTTAATACCTGTAGTCCTAGCTGCTCAGGAGGCTGAGATCTGAGAATCCTGGTTCAAAGCCGGCCTAGGCAGGAAAGTATGAGACCTTTATCTCCAATTAACTACCAGAAAACCGGAAGTGATGCTGTGGCTCAAAGTGATAGAACCCTAGACTTGAGTAAAAGAGCTCAGGGACAGCACTCAGGCTCAGATGTCAAGCACCATGACTGACAAAAGAAAAAAAATAGTATTTCATGATTATACAAATGGAACAAGCCCAACTCAAACTAAGTAAAAAAGATCACCTTGACCCACCCTTTTCTTACCACTCCCAGGCTTTCTCCGCTTGGCGGAGGCACCTCAGCTTAACAACCCAAACAAGCTTGTGGTACTGATGCTTATTATAGTTCTGTGTTCCAAAGTCCCAGGACACCTCACATGCCAGGGTGATAGTAACAGATGTTGACAAGGATGCGGAGAAACGGAGCCCTGTGCAGCTGCTGTGGAAGACAATATGGCAGTTCCTCAAAAACTAAAAAACAGAATTACCATATGATCTAACAATCCCACTTGGGGGTGTTTATCACAAAGAACAGAAAGCAGGATCTCAGATACTTTTCTGCAGCAATGCGTGTGTAACCACGGAGTAGAGGCAGGCTGAGCGTCCCTCAATGGATGGAGGATAATATGGTGACTGTGTCCTGTGGAATATTCAGCCTTATAAAGGAAGGAAATTGACACATGCCGCAATGCAGATGAACTCTGGGAACAGTCTGCTAAATGAAATAAGCCAGTCACAAGATAACCGTGGTATGATTTCATCTGTCTAAGGTTTCATGTTCAGGCCTGGGATGTGGCTGTAGTGACTGTTAGGATACCTACCTGGTAAGCACAAGGTATTGAGTTTAGAAGTTTAACTCCCCAGTAAATCCCCCCTCAAAAATGGGGTAAAGTGCCTAGATATCAAGTTCCTAGAAAAGAAAGCACAATGGTGTTGCCAGGGTCTTGGGTGAGAGACAAATGGGAATTGTAAAATGGTATGTATAGGAACATGCCAGTTCAAGGGCTTGAACTTGGGGTTTTGGGTGCTGTCCCTGAGCTTTATTGCCCAACAATAGTACTCTACTACTTGAACCACGCTCTACTTCTAGCGTTCTGTTGGTTAATTGGAGATTTTTTTTTAAAAAGTCAGATGGACTTGAGTCTCTCTCTTTTCCAGGGCTGACTTTGAAACATGATCCTCAGATCTCAGCAATTTTGTTTCTGCAAAATGGGAAGTTCTGGAGATCCTACTGAACTGGAGACACTACTGAACTTTAAAATTAAATGGTTAAGATGGCAAATTTTATCTTGTATATAAAGCAATTTTTCTTTATTTTAGCTGGTCATAGAGCTTTAATTCTGGGCCTGCTCCCTGTTCCTGAGCTCTCTGAACCATAGCACCATTTCTGGTTTTCTGGTGGTTAGTTGGAGATAAGAGTCTTGTGAGCTTTCTTGCCTAGGCTGGCTCTGATCCTCAGATCTCGGCCTCCTGAGTAGCTAGGATGACAGGTGTGAGCATCAGTGCCTGGTACAACTTTTTTAAGTCTCAAGAAAAGGATCCATTACCCCAGCTTGGGTTTAGTGCTTACCCTGAAGCCTCTGAGTCAAACTGGGGTGGATTCCTGAAAGGTTAGAGCAGTTCCCATGGAAACAAAGGATGGGATGGAGTTGGAATGGTTCCCAGAAGAAGTTGGTCAGAGGGGAGGATAGCTGGACAGACAAACAGTGAGCCCCTTCTGTGGACTCCCAGCCTGTGAGACTTGTTCTAAGCCAATTTAAACTCCCTGTAGGTAGCACGTGTGGTTGTAGCACGTGCGGTTGTCTTCATTCTACTGTCTAATAATCACTCACTGCAAATTTGTGTCTCAGTGGAGTTTTCACAGAGCTGTGTATCTCATGAGTTCTTGCCAAAACTTAGAAGCTTTTTACAAATGAAGAAACAAACTCATCCTATTTGAGTGCTTTGACATAGGGCTGGTGTTGATTTCAGTTGTAAGGAACCAAAAGTCAGTTGGAACATTTTAGATATAAAAGATTTATAACTTCATGGGATCTAAGGAAGAGCAAAAATTCAGTCCTTCCACCGAACCCCTGGAGGGCAAGGCAGTGCAGCTGGTCCTCGGGAGCTTCTAGCAGGGGCTCGTGGCCACTGTCTGTCCCCTCTCTCTTCCCTGCCTGCTGATTTCATTTTCCTCTTCATGCAAATGAGCTCTCTACTGGAAGCTTCCATACTTTGCATCTCACAGCTTTCCCCCACTACAAAGAAGGAGACCTGAGCCCCAGGCTAAACAATCGTGGGTTCAAATGGTAGATCTGGATTCTGTTGTCTCCCCTAGAAGAAGTAGGAAAATCTGTCATCTGAGAAACACAACAGCTCCCTGTAGAAATCCGTGACTAGAATAGGGGCATGGGGAAGAACAGTTTTCTAAAAGAATGGGGGTGAGATTGGTGTCAAGCAGATCAAACACTGAGTGTCCTTAGAAGTGGCAAATGGAGAGAAGGCCAGGTCTGACTATAGCCTTCAGTAGCATGTGCTGCCTCCTATGGAAGGCTGGTAAGGCCCAGGGATAGTGTGAGCAGATGTGATGTCAGTCTGTGAATCACCAGGAGTGAGGTGGTGTAAAGGGAAAATGACTCCCGTCTGTGTCTTCTGTGTAAGCTTCTTTATCTCTTTGCAGTGTGCGGATCAAGCCCGGGGTTCTGTGCAGGCTAGGCAGACATTCTGCTGTGTTCCCCCTGCCTTCATCAATTCCAAGGAAGGTTGAGGGAGCTCGAGTATGCCTATGTAAATGTTATACCAATATCAGTTTTATAAGTTCATATCCTACTGCATCTGCATAATAAGGTAGAGTTTCATGGGGACTGATGAATCTGACAGAAGACTAAGAGTCAACCCTCCTTCTCAAGGATTTGCTATTTAAAAAAATAAAAAGCATATTTGACCTAATAGTCATTGGATCACTTGTAATCCTAGCTGCTCGGAAGGCTGAGATCTGGGGATCATCGTTCAAAGCCAGCCCAGAAAGGAAATGGTGAGACTCATTTTCAATTAACTAAGAAGTCAGAAGTTGAGCTGTCATTCAAGTAGTAGAGTGCTAGACTTGAGCAAAAAGGTCAGAGACAGTGCCTTGTCCCTGAGTTCAAGCCCCAGAACACACGTGTGCACACATACAACACACATGAATCTTCTTTTTTTTTGTGGGTCATGGGGTTTGAACTTGGCCTGAGTGCTGTCCCTGAACTCTTCAGCTCAAGACTGTCACCCTCCCCTTGAGCCAAGCCCCACTTCCCATTTTCTAGAGGTTAATGGGAGATAAGAGTCTCAGGGACTTTAGGGCCTAGGCTGGCTTTGAACCTCGATCCCCAGATCTCAGTCAGCCTCCTGAGTAGCTGGGATTACAGGGATGAGCAACCGTGCCTAGCTATCAATATTTTTTATTATTATTTTAAAAGATTTTTAGCATTGATTTTTACATCATATTTCAAATGTCATTTTAACAAACAGGTATTCAAGAAAGGAATCTATATGCAATCACTGGCATGTAGATTTTAGAACATAAAGTTAAGCTGAGTTTGCATGCCATAGATATGTACCGATCTATATAATGTAACATGTCTATAGAGCATATATCTCATCATAGATTTTTATGTCTATGGAGTTTTATTTACATTTTCAAGACTGTGTCAATGACCTTGGGTACCCAAATATTGAGTCATTGCTCTTGTACTGTTTGGATTTAATATCCACATATCAAGGCACAAATCTTTTTTTGTTGATCATGGGCCTTGGACTCATGGCCTGGACACTATCCATGAGCTCTTTTTGCTCAAGTCTAGTGCTCTACCACTTTGAGCCACAACGTCACTTCCAGTTTTCTGATGATTAATTGAAAATAAACAGTCTCACTGACTTTTATGGCCAGGATGTCTTTGAACTGAGATCCGTAGATCTCACCCTTCTGATTATAGGCCTGAGCCACAGTGCCCAACTTGTTGGTTTTTTTTTTTCCTTCTTTTAGTCAGTACTAGACAGGCTTAATGATACATTGTTCTTCACAAAGAATGTTAACAAGAATACACAACCATGCAGTGCAATCCTCTGGTCTGAGTACAGTGCTAGGATTACCAGCATCTGGCAGAAACTACTTTCTTATGCTAAACCTTGTTAGCTCATACCTATAATCCTAGTTACCTGGAGGCTGAGATATAAGAGGATTGAGATTTGAAGCCAGCCTGGGCAATAAAGTCCTTAAGATTAGATCTGTACACAAGTTTAGCAGGTACAAGACCCTGGATTCACATTCTGATACTGGAGGGGGAATAAAAAGGCAAAGAAACTACCTTCTTATTTTAGCACCATTCATGATTTTCAATGTTTATAAATATCAGCATATAAAGGGTACAGAGGGAAGTGGAAAAATGGCTCAAGTGGTAGAGTGAAAAAAACAAAAACAAAAAGCCAAGCCAAAGCACAAGGCTCTGAGTTCAAGTCCCAACATTGGCACACACACACACACACACACACACACACACACATACACACACACACACAATGGGTACACAGAATTCAGTGATCATCTGGTTCCATTGATTTAAAACATTTTAGTTAAAGATTTCTATTTTTCCCCTCAAACAAAACTATAGATGAATCCCAATATTGAGGCGAGGTCCAAATGGAGCAGTCTGGGCTATCGGGGCACAGTCTTCAGGCTCCTCTGCTTCCGTCTTCTCCCTGTGAGACTCATTGATTCTCCCCTGAGAATCATTGGCCTAAAATCACCACCTTAGATGGAGAGGAGAAACTGAGTCATGGAGAGACTAAGGAGTCAGCACATCACAAAGAGTTGATAAACAAGCCATAAATATCTGGGGCCCTGGTCTCCTCCTGCAGCTTTCTTTGCTGCACTGTACTGCTTCTGGCTATTTTGAAATAAGCCTTTAACAAAAGTAGTTGCGTTCTTCAGCTACATGGTAATTTGAACTGGACAAGTAGAGGACTTTGGGAGTCTAATGTAATCAGCAGATAAGAGCTTTATAATTAGGAACATGTTTGTTAATGTATCCAGCAGACTTAATGAGTGCTAGAGATGAGGGAACAAGACAATTCCTGTCTTCAAAGAGTTCAAGCCTCTGTGCTATTTCAGTGAAGGTGATAAATGCTGTGATAGAGGTGTTAAGGGAGCATACATGCTTTCTCCTGACCCACCAGCATTGTCTGGGAAGGCTTTCCTGAGGAAATAGCACCTCAGAAACATCAGAGCCAGGCAGGGGCAGAGAAAAGGGCCCAAGAGGTCTGCAGAAAGCAGGTCATTGAGTGCCTGCAACACACCAGTCCTAAGATAGCATCAGATGTGTTTATTGGTGAGATCACTGTACAGTGTGGGGAATGGATGGGCTGGAGACACCCTAGAGGAAGGAAGACAGTTAAGATACTTAGCAGGTAAAACTTGCAAGGCTTGAGGAAATGGTGATAAGAGAGGACAGCATATAGAAAGGAGGTTCAGGCTTCTGGCTTGAGCAGTTGGCCAAGATGAAAGATGAAGAGAAGGTGTGGGTCTTGCTGAGACTAAACTGTAGAGTCCTGATGGAAAGTACAGAAAGGAACTGGATAGTCAGGTTGAGTCCAGATTGCATCCTAGGTTGGAGATAGAATCTAAGTCATCAGCACTGATGGTATTTGAAGCTGCAGAAGATGAGGTCACTGGAGCAGAGAAACAGTCCAAGCAGAACCTTAAAGAATAAGACACTCCCCAGTTTATCTTACAACACTTATTACTGATTCACATAGAGATGAAGTATCATCCCCAGGAAAAAGGGCCCACTGCCGCAACCCACTTAAGAGAAGTAGGCCCTTAACTTGTAGGTCAGTGGAGGACCAGCAGGCTGGGCCAATTGGACTCCTCCTTGGAATTGAAAATTACATCTTAGTTGGGTACACTTCAACACATTTGAAATTGAAAACCTGTGGCTGGGCTATGCACAAAGCAAATGCTGGTTGTATGAACCCATGCCTTGCAAAAGAGAGAAGTCTGAGCTGCAGAGGAGAAACCCAGTAGATGTAGGAGTAAAACCTAGACAAGGAAGAGAGCGAGATAAATGGCTTCCTGATAACACCCAGTTCCCATTTCTAACTCTCCAGCTCTGTTCCCTTGGGTTCCTGAAATCCCTTGTGTTCTTATTTAAAAAACAAAAGCAACACACACACACACACACACACACACACACACTCCTTTTTTGCCTAACTGGCTTTTGAGTTCAACTCCAGGACCACCCTGATCTCACTCTGATAACTTTAAAGCTCCCATCCTTCATAGCTTTGTTGTCTCACCTGAGCTGCTGGAGCTGGCTTTCCACTGCCTCACCAACTTGGACTTTGTTACTGATTTTTGTCTCTAGTTTTATGATCCTCTAGGGTTATCTTAAAGGTAATTAAATTTGCATTTATTTCATTCTTTGGTCAGACCATCATTTGCCTGAGATAACATTAGAGCCATGTTGTATACATGTCAAGTCTAAGTAGAATCTGAGGGTTGCAGTTCAAAACCAGGCCATATCTGCTTTTTTTTTTTTTTTGCCAGTCCTCGGCCTTGAACTCAGGGCCTGGGTACTGTCCTTGGGCTTTCTCAAAGCTAGTGCTCTACCACTTGAGCCAAAGCACCATTTCTGGCTTGTTTTTCTAGTATGTGGTACTGAGGAATCAAATCTGAGTCTTTGTGTAAGCTAGGCAAGCACTCTACCACTAGGCTAAACTCCAGGTCCCTCATCTGCTTTTTTATAGGCATAATGGACACACCGTTTTCATATACTCTTTCATTTTTTAAAATAATTGACAGGTAAAATACAAATTCATTCAGAAACATTCCTTGAGTTCCTACTATGTATCAGGCCTGAGGATATAAAGATGAGAATTTCAGGGGTTCCTTCCTCTCCTTTTGCCTATTAAAGTTAGCTGCCTGAGGTGTCACCACACCCCAGCCCCTATTTGCCCAAATGATTCTGTCTATTATCAGGCTTTAGCTCTACCTGTTTAGCAGGGTGGACAGGATTTTAAAATCCTATGTGACTTTTACCCCATGCCCTTTGTATTCAGTGTTGGGATGTGAATCTTAACCCATGGAAGACCCCACTGAGGTATGTCTGTTGCTATCAAAATCACCCTGATAACTTGAGTTAAATTAGTTTACACAGGAAGAGGTATCTTCAGATAGACCCAGGAGCTAGGGTGACCCTTCAGGAATCATTTGTACTCATCAGAAGCAGCACAGCAGACCTGCTCTCTCTGGGCCCTTGGTTTATGAGCTGGCTCAGAAGCCCTGGTCCCTGTGAGGTCGCCTAGATTCCATGGCTTGTAGCTGTATCGTTTTAGTCTGTACTGATCTGTCATACCTTCCTCCCCCTCACTCTGATTTCCTACCTCTTTTATGTAAGGATCCTGTGATCATAATCTCCTCATCTCAGGATCCTTAATTTAGCCACATCTGTGAAATCCCCTTTGTTATATAAAATGGTACTCAGATTCTAAGGATTAAGATGTGGACATCTTTGACATCATCCCACTTATATAACCTACATCACCTTTCTGTCATCAGCTGCGTTTGTCATTGGACTTCAGGCCAGCTCATCTGGGCTGTCTTAACAGCCTCCTGATTAGTTTCTTCTCTGGCCCTGCTCCTCCCATCCATTATCCTCGTCGTGCGTCTTCTGTCTTGCAGAGTTTGTCCTAGGTCCCTTTTGCCATCAGGAGTTCCCTAGATAGCATCCAAAACTGCTTAGAGTGCCTCAATACTGAGCATTAGGAGTTTTAGGGCTACTGGAGCCACAATTCTTAGACTGGAATCCCAGCTTTGTCATTTGTCACAAAAGAATTCTTGGGCCACAACCAACCTCTGTGTCCCTTAATTTTCATCTTGTTAAAAATTTGGCTCTCAAAGGCTATTATGATTAAGTTGATTCTTTGTCATTGGTGGTGGTGGTTATGGGGCTTGAACTTGGGGCCTAGACACTGTCCCTGAGCATTTTTGCTCAAGGCTAATACTCTACCACTTTGAGCCATAGCATCATTTCTAGTTTTCTGTTGGTTAATTGGAGTTGAGTCTGACAGACTTTCCTGCCCAGGCTGGCTTTGAACTGCACTCCTCCGATCTCAGGCTCTTGAGTAGCTAGAATTGCATGAGATACCAGCACACAGTTCAAACTGATAGTTAAAGTAATTTTTTCTTTTGTCAGCCATGGGACTTGAACTCTGGGCTTGGGCACTGTCCCTGAGCCCTTTAACTTAAGGCTACTACTCTACCCCTTGAGCCACAGTGCCACTGCCATTTTCTGGTGGTTAATTGGAGGTTAAGAGTCTCACAGACTTTAGTGCCTGGGCTGGCTTTGAACCACAATTCTCAGTTCTCAGCCTCCTGAGTAGCTAGGATTACAGGCATGAGCTACCAGGCTCAGCGAAAAATAATGATTTTAAGTGTAAGACTTGGACTTGAACTTGGTACCCGTAGCTTTTGTTCATTGGCTCACACTCTACTGACTAAGCGACAACTGCAACCCTTGAATTGATTTTTTTTTGGTCAGTCGTGGGGCTTGAACTCTGGGCCTGGGTGCTGTCCCTGAGTTCTTCAGCCCAAGGCTAGTGCTCTACTATTTGAGCCACAGTGTTTTATTCTGGTGGTTAATTGGAGATAAGGGTCTCATAGACTTTCATGCCTGTGCTGGTTTTGAAATGCAATCCTCAGATCTCAGACTCCTGAATAGCTAGGATTACAGGTGTGAGCCACGAGCGTCTGGCTCTAAATTGGTATTTTAAAAGTAATGGGTAAGACAGTGCTTGGTGCACAACTTTTTCCTACTTCATCTGTGTCCTTTCCAGTATCATGGTTGCCTTTTGGAATGCTCTCCCCACACCTCTGGTTCCCTGGTAATCTTGCCCACCCATTTCAAGTCTCTGCACTGGCTCCCTGCTGTCCCTCCCATGGCTGCCAGAAGAGGTGGCTATTTTCTTCTTGAATTCCAAGAACTTTGTCGTCTCTGACTAGAGGCCCTACTACCTTGTAGTTATCATTATTTGGTAATGTGTGTAGAAGAAAAAACATTTCGATATACTAACATTTCTTTTTCTTTGCCCCACATCCTTGGAGGTGACCCTCCACCTGGTCAGCCAATGACATTTATGTAGCCAAACGATCTGTACTTTGGGCTAGAAGAGTAGCTTAAAGGTAGCACACTTGTCTAGCACACACAGGGTTCTGGGTTTGGTCCCTAGTGATATAAAACAATAATAATATTGGATTTCATAGCAAAAGTATCAGAAGAAACAGAACTTCAGTTTTTCATCTTCCAAAGTAGATTTCAATATGGACATCCACATGAATAGGTTTTTTGTTTCTGCTAGTTGTGGGGCTTGAACTCAGGGCCTGAGCATTGTCCTTGGGCTTTTCTCAAAGCTAGCACTCTGCCACTTGAGTCACAGCACCACTTCCAGCTTTTTCTATGTATGTGGTACTGAGGGATCAAACCAGGATCTTCATGCATGCTAGGCAAGCACTCTACCACTAGGCCAAACTCCCAGCCCACATGAATAGTTTTGAAAGCTAAGTGGAAGGCTGCATGGAGAGAAGGGGCTGCTCTGAGATCCAAAGGAGTATCCCTGAAGGAAGCGGAGATTCAATGGGCTGAAAAAGCTGTAGGAAGGAGTCTGGCCCATCTTGCTTACAGGGAAGCTGGTTTGGGATAATGGGCTAGAAACAGGAACAGGAGATGGCTCTGGAAGAAACCAGATAGGTCTGAGATGAAAACAAAGACATGAGGAGGAATGATGTCAGCATTAAGAGACTTCCCAGCTCTCTGCATCATGGCAGCCAGGCCAGTAGAATGGTCTCCAAGCGGTACTACCGCTGAGCCACCTCCCTGTGGCTGCTGAGGTCCTTGGCCGCTGCCCATTTATTGTCCCAGTCATCCAACAGAAGTCAACCCCCATTGCCAGGCCCCATTGGAGCCACTTCCTGTGGATACACACTTTTCCTAACAGCTCAGTTGTCTTGGGAGTTTCTTCACACGAAGGATGTGATCTTGGCACTGTCAATCTGGAAAGCAAGTCCCCAGCCTGAACTTAGGAGGAAATGGGCAGTGGGAGAGACACATGGGACTATAGGCCAAGCCAGACTGGGCTTCTGGGAAGGCAGTAAACCTGGAATGAGAGCATCTTTGCACTCTGACAGGACTGGTACTCTCTAGGTACTTCCTGGACTTAATGAATGAAAATCACAGTCTGGCAAGGAAGACAGGCACCTAAACAACACAGCCCATGTGCTGTGATAAAGGATTGTAGAAATTGGTGCAGGAACAGAAGCTGAAAGGATATTTCCCGTGATAATACCAGAACTAGTATGCAGGTGTCTTAACTCCTTCCCAGAGCACCGTTGGAGAGGATGCCCTCGAGGGTTCTGCTCCTCTCGAAGGCTAGCTGTAGTTAATGGAGCCCATTGGTCATTTTGCTATTTGGATTCAGAGATGCCAGTCTTTGTTTTCGTTGCTGTCACAAAATACTCAAGGCTACGCGATTTTGAAACAAAAGAGCTTTAATTTCACTTAGTTCTAGAGGTTGAAAAACATGGTGTTGGCTTCTTCTTACTCTGGTGGAGGTCTAATAGCAGACAGCACCACAGTGATGAAAGTCTGTGCTGTAGAGATGACATAGCAAGACAGGAAGCCAGATGGGGCCAAGCTTGCTTCTCCATGACACTCTGCTCAAGACAACCAACCACAGACCTATGAGCACTCCATTAATTCTTTGTCAGGGCAATTCTTCCAGTGACTAACTCATCTTGCTCTAGGCTTTACTATTTGTAGATCCCATCACCTGAAGGTGGGATCCAGTGTGGGATTCCCACACTGGATGGAGCTCCCAATAGAATGTGGAGGGTACACTCAAACCATAGGTCAGTCCCTGACCCAAGAACAGAGCTGGCGGTGTTTGACATATATTCAGAAAAGTGAAGGTTTTGCTGTGAGAGATGAAAGTAAAGTGGAAGCATGGAAAGGCCTGTAGGGAATGGTGAGGAACACACAGAGAGAAATGCTTATTTTCTTTTTTTGCTTTAGTATGCCTGAGAGTTTCCTTTTCTGCATCCAAGTGTGTGTGTGTGTGTGTGTGTGTGTGAACGTGTACATGCTCAGTTTTGAGTGTGGCTCAAAACTGGTGCTACTAAAGCCATAGCTCCATGTCTGGCTTTTTGTTGGTTAACTGGATATAAAAGTGTCATAGACTATTCTGCCTGGGCTGACTTTGAACTTCACTCCTCCAATCTCAGCCTCCTGAGTAGTCAGGACTACAGACATGAGCCACCAGTGTGTGGTTAGCATTCATCCCATTCATGTCAGAATCACAATCATAGCAAGCAGTTCCATAGCTTGTACTAGTCCCCGGACTTCTGAGAGCTTCACAGGTAATAACTTGTCCAGTCCCCACAATAACGCTATGAGATGGGTACAACGATCATCCCCATTTTTAAAACAAAGAAATGAGGCACAGACAGGTTGAGTAACTTGTCTATGTCCCACATCTAGTGAATGGTGAGGCAGGACTCCAATTTTATTGAGCAAGAGTTTGTATTTTTAACCCATTCCCCTGGAAGTATGCAGTCTGAAGTGTGCAGTCTGTCTCTAGACTCAGGGTCCTTGCCAGAGTCGTGGGCTGGGTGGGTTGAGAGCCTGGCAGACTCTCTTCTCCACAGGTCTTGCCTCTCACTTTGCCGGGCCTGGCAGTGGAAGCGCGGGAAGGAGTTGCTGAGCCAGGTACAGGGTTTGGCGGCAAAGCTGCTTGTGGGGCGGGAGGCCAGAGCCGCACCCTGGCATCTGGCAGGTAGCCCAGACCCGCCGTTGAGAAAATACCTGGTACAAAAGAGGCCTCCCGCCACGCTAGCCGCCTCTTCTTGTCCCTGTAGCACCTCGGCTGAGGAATCTGACCTCCAGGCCAGGCCAGGCTAGGTCCTTACATGACCTTAAAGGCTGCAGAAAAACCCGAGTGATGCTCAGCCTGGAGGGGCTGGCCTGGGGGGATCATGATGGGCTCCCCAATGTCACGCCATGGTGAATGGATTCTAAGTTGATCACCAACCAGCAGCTCTGTGAGGTTGTCTGCTCTTCCTCTTCTTCCCTCTTTCTCTTTCCTTTTCTTCTTCCCCTTCCCCTTCTCCTTTTCTTCCTTTCTGTTTTGCCTGTCCTAGGGCTTGAACTCTGGGATCTGGGCACTGTCCCTAAGCTTTTTTTTTTTTTTTTGCTTATGGCTAGTACTCTACCACTTGAGCTACAGTACCACTTCTGGCTTTTTCTGAGTGGTTTATTGGAGCTAAGAACACCATGAATTTCTCTGCCTCGGTTGGCTTTGAACTGTGATCCTCAGATCTCAGCCTCCTGAATAGCTAGAATTACAGGCATGAGCCACCAGTGCCCGGCTTGCTTGCTAGCATTTAATCATTACTCCTTTCCCCAGGGTTTCCAGGTCACTTGGCTTCACAGTTCTAGAGCCAGATGTCCACTTGGCAAATCTAGTTTGTTCGAGCACAGACTGGACAGGTATGTCTATGGAGAAGGAAAGGCCCTACAGAGGGATTTGGATACAAGGACACTTTGAATAAACCTGATGTCTGGAGAATGCAAAGTGGGAAGGCCTCTGGACCCCCAAAGGTTTGCAAGATGGTCTCAGTGAACATACCTGAAACATAGTACTAGAAGCTATGCAGACTCTCACCTGTTCCTTTTGTCTTCAGAAAAGAGTGAGGGGCATGCAGCTTGACAAGAGGCCATATCCCTGCTTTTATTATTATTATTTTGTGGGTCATGGGGCTTGAACTCAGCCTGGGTGCTGTCCCTGAGCTCTTCATCTCAAGGCTACTGACCTACCCTTGAGCCAATCCCCACTTCCCATTTTCCCTAGAAACTAACTGGAGAGAAGAGTCTCACAGGAACTTTTCTGCCTGGACTGGCTTCAAACTACAGATCTCAGCCTCCTGAGTAGCTAGGATTACAGGCATGAGCCACCAGCACCCGGCCCTGCTGCTTTTTCATTCAAGGAGAGCTGTCCCCAGAGAACCAGGCCAGCATCTAGCCCTGCTGCCATCAGCCTATGTGTTTTATACAGTGACTTAGATGAAGCAACCATTTCCTGTAGGTGGGCACAGCCTTGCTCCAGTGTCCCCCACAGTGCCAGGTAGGGCAGACTATGGAACTCAACTTCAACCCCCACTAGCCTCTCAGCTGTGGGACCTCTCATAGCCCTGACCTGCCCCATCCCATGCAGGGGAGGAGGTCTAGGATGGTCTAAAGCATGAGCAAGAGTCCCTGATCCCCTGCCAAGCTGTGCTTCCTAACAATGGCATGTCCAGAGGCTAAAAAAGAGGTCAACCCCTGTGGCCACTCTTCACTGGCCTCCAACCTCCAACAGGAAAGCCAAGACTCAGGAGTGGTCCTGGAGTACAGATTCTGAACCACTGGAAGGAGCCTTCTCCCTCGAAGAGTCTTCTGAGTTGAGGAAGTGTCCATGGGAGGGCAGGTGCCAGCCTGTGATTTGATGTGGAAGACCAGCAAATCCTGGTTAGCTGTCACTGGCACAAGCCACATTCTCAAACTTGGCCTTTGGTATCCTGGGCTCATTGTTCAAGGATTCTCTAGGCTGAAGGCCTGGTCTAACTTAGTTTGTTCAATTCCACCCTGTTCTCTTCAGGGTGCAAGGATGGCCCCTGGTACCCACCATAGGAGCGGCTCTAAGTGCCTCCTGTGTAAATAAATGCCCATCCAATGACCGAGTTAAGAGCTGTCAACAGGACCGAGTGCTTGTGGCTACTCAGGAGGCTGAAAGCTGAGGATTGTGGTTTGAAGCCAGCCCAGACAGGAAAGTCTGTGAGACTCATCTCCAAAAAAAGGAAAAGCCAAAAGTGGCACTGGGGCTCAAGTGTAGAGTTCTAGCCTTGAGCAAAAACAGCTCAGGGCAGCAGAAGGCCCTGAGTTCAAGCCCCAGGTTGGGGATGGGGGGGCGGGGTGGGAGGGAAAGAGTTGTCAAAGGAAAAAAGAGGCCATCCTGAGGCAGGGCAGGATGACACTACTGCTGGAGTGTGTTGGGGTCTCTGAATCTCTTACTCATGGCTGGCTGTGGGACTCAAGTCCTGTGTCTTCCCTGAGAAGTAGGTGTCTCAGTGGCTTCTGGGCAGCTCATCACTAAGGATAAAAAACAGCAGCAACAGCACACTACACTGGGTGCTGGGAATGTCCTCAGTGGTGGGTGCTGCGTGTCCAGCAGGGCCTTGCTTCCCAGCTCACAGGGATGTGATCACAATGAGCTGGACTCAGGAAATGGCAGCTGTGGCTATGAGCGTGGGTTGCACGGAGTCTGTGTGTCTCTGGGGTTCCCAGGTTGGGCTTGGGACTCAAGCCCACCACACCCCTCCCACCTCCCCCAGGCTCCAGGGCTGACAGGTTGGAGATCTGGGTGCTGGCCTAGGTCTACCCAGGATTGGCTCTTCCACTTGAGACCAGCCATGATCCCTCCCTGGGCCTGAGGGGAAGTGAGAATTAAAGGGGCAGACCCCTTGATCAAGATCTCTCACCACAAAGAGCAGCTCAGGGAAGTTCCAGGAGCACATGGGAGCCTGTGTGAATCCCTGGCCTCTCTCTGCCCCCTGGTGGCCAGCAGCAGGCTCACATCCAGGGGAGATGGCAGCTGAACACCGTGCTCTGTGACCTCTGCCTAGGCTCCCCTCCTCTTTTAATAGAGCTGGCAGTACTGACGTCATCAGGATGCTGCGAGGACTTTGTACTTTAACAGATGGGAAACCCTGGCTTCCGAACCACAGATGTAGGACGTGCCAGTGAGCCCTGCTTATTTACTTACCGTCAGTCACTGGGCACTGACTCTTCTCACCCCATTCCTTCCCTTTGCACCCAGATGGGCCTCACTCTCTCTATGTCTTTCCAGCCTTCTATGTCTCCACCCAGCCTACCTACTTCACAAATACTCCCCATCTCCATGGTGGTCCATGGCACTCAGCCTAGCCCTCCGGGACAGGACCACCTCCACCCTCTGCCTTTCTACACCAAGATGCTGCCTGCTTGTCACCAGCTGGCCTGCCCTCAGGCTCCCTGGTCCTGACTCTCAATTATTCACTGGAAGACTACTTCAGTGGTCTCTCCTGGCTCTGCCTGGGTTCAGAACCCTCCCTAGGCCTCTGTTTCCCTCTCTGCCAATTGGATGTCCGTAGGAATTAGAGGTAATACATGGAAGGCCCAGAGAAGCCACTCAGCAAGTCAGGTGCCTACATTTGGGACAGCAGGATCCGTTCTTGATTCCTTTAATTTTGATCTTTATCCTTATGTTGAATATGATAGGTTTTGATAGTTTCTTTTTAACCAATTAAGTTTCAATTGAGAGACTTAATCTATTTAAATTTAATATACATAGTGGTACAAGTTTGTATTTCATTTTAGTATTAAGTTTGGGATGATTAATATTAATGGTTAATATTAATTGGTACACTCTTTCTAGATAATACAAGAAGATTCCCTTCTGATTTATCTTCTAATTTGTATGTCATTCTTACTGTATCATTACGTGTATTTTATATGCTTACATTTTTATCTATTCTTCCTTCCTTTTTTTTCCTTTTGGTCACTTGTGGGGCTTGAACTAGGATCTGGGCACTGTTTCTGAGCCTCGACATGCTCCACATCCATGCTCTACCATTTGAACTATAGTGCTATTCTGGCTTTTTCTGAGTAATTTATTGGCAGTAGTCTTGTAGGCTTTCCTGCTGTGCTGGCTTTGAACGGTGATCCTCAGATCTCAGTCTCTGAGTAGTTAGGATTGTAGACTTAACCCACTGGTTCCCAGCATAACTTAATTTTTTATTAAATAATTTATTAACATTGATTTTTACCATCATATTTCAAATGACATGTTTAACAAACAGGTATTCAAGAAGGGAATCTCTATATACAATCACTGGCACTTAGATTTTAGAACATAGTCAAAATTAGGCTGTAACTCAATTTTTGAAGAATGTTTTTCCTTGTAGAATTCTTTTTAAAAAGCTTATACTGTTTATGTTATTATTATATATTATATATGAAAAGCCATACTCAAAGTATTTTTATTTTCTCAGTCATGGGGCTTAAACTCAGGGCCTGAAAATTGTCCTTGGGCTTTCTCAAGACTAGAACTCTACCCCTTGAACAACAGCACCACTTCTGGCTTTTTCTGTGTATGTGGTACCGTGGAATTGAACTCGGGTCTTCATGCATGCTAGGCAAGCACTCTAACACTAGGCAAAACTCCCCACCCCAAGTCTGTTGGACTTGAGCAAAATAGCTCAGGGACATCACCTAGGTCCTGAGTTCAAGGCCCAGGATTGGCACAAAACAAAACAAAACTAAACCCATGCCTGCTATTAGTCTCTCATTTCAAAATGACCATGTTTAGTCAGTGTTTGCATTACAAAGAGCCATTGAAAAATTCAGAATTGAAGGACTTGGAGGTTAGCCTAGTAGTAGAGTACTTGACTAGCATGCACGAAGACCTGGGTTAGATTCCTTGGTACCACATACATAGAAAAAGCTGGAAATGGTGCTGTCGCTCAAGTGGTAGAGCTCTAGCCTTGAGAAAGCCCAAGGGCAGTGCTCAGGCCCTGAGCTCAAGCCCATGACTGGCCAAAAAAAATTCAGAATTGAATTCCTAATTTGAATCAATTATCTTGACCATGCTAACACTTCTTCCTATCCATTTTCGAGCCTGTTATTGAGATTGAAAGCAGCGGAGCTCATGAATTGAGAAGTCCAGTCCAGCTTCTTTGGTTAGTACAGAAGCTACTTCACAAAAATATCCTTGCTTCAATTAACTGTAATGTACCACTGTTAATAATAAATTTGGGTAATACATTTAATGAGAATTCTAGTGCTAAATTTACCCTTATACTTTACACTCTCAAATGAGGGAAAGTCCTAATAAGAATCTCAGTTTTCTATGTTCTGATATAACAAAATGCTTATCTCTCTCTCTCTATCTCTATCTCTCTCTATCTCTATCTCTCTCTATCTCTATCTCTTTTTTACTGTTTTATGAAGGTGATATATAGCAGGATTACAGTTGCATGTCAGGTAAAGAGTACATTTCTTTTGGCCTAGTGGATGAGTGCTTCATGAACGAAGACCGGGGTTCGATTCCTTGGTACCAAATACATAGAAAAAGCTGGAAGTAGTGCTGTGGCTCAAGTGGTAGAGTGTTAGCCTTGAGGAAAGGACAATGTTCAGGCCCTGGGTTCAAGCCTTAGGACTAGCCAAAAAAAAAAAGTACATTTCTTTTTGGGCAATGTCACCCAACATGCCTCTTCAAATAATGACTGTATTGTCACTGGTTGAGCTGTGTCCTGAACACAGCATTCGAGACAGGCAGTGACTTCCAGCACATTGAGTATGTTATTCAAAGGCTTCTGGCTTACATTGTTTCTGTTGAGAAATAGGATGTCAATCAAATTAGTTTTCCTTCAAAGGCAAATTGTTCTTTCCTCTAGTTGCTTTATAGATTTGGGTTTTGGTTTACAGCTATTTTGTCCCATTGTGCAGAGGTGTAAGATAGACCTTCATATAGAATCTCTGTCTCTGTTGGGAAATGCAGTCTGCCCTGGACTTTGAGTGTTCCTTCATAACATTGTGTTAAATTTCAAGGCTTCACAGCCCCTAATACCTGGCAGGTCGTGTAATCACATAAACCTGTAAACAGATGGTGTCCCCAGAGTGGGGCTGCTCTGAAATAGCTCATTAGGAGGACTTCCCAGCTCACTGCAATATAAAAAGAGGATGTGCCTTTGCCCTGATCTTGTCAACTGAGGAGCAATCCTCTTCCTGCATAGCCTGTGATGGGTCCACAACATCACCACGGTGGGAAGAGAGGATCATGGAATGTCTTTCCTCTAGGGACAAAACTTGCTTTCTGATTCTCTCATAATCCTCTTAATTCTTGACAAATCACACTGCCTGTTGGATCATGTTTACCTCTGTTAGGATCCTCTGTAAAGAGCAGAGCAGTATGTGTAGCAGTCATTGAATCCTGGCTCTATACCAAAGTAAAGTCCTGTTCTTGTCAGCAGAGACTATGCTTTAGAGGCAATGGTCAGAAACATCTCCTGTAGCTACTACAGCAATGAGCTGGCACAAGTCCTCGATCAGCTGTTTAGTCCTGCAAGGCTGTGAGGCCAAGAGGCTGGCTTCACTCCACACCATGGAAGAAAGCATGTTCCATTGCCAATATTTCCTGTTATATTTAGAATAATGGTTTAATGGTTCATCTGTGCTGGAAGAAAAGATCCAGAAAAGTGGACTGAAACAATACCTATACAACCCCTCTACGACAGAGTTCAGTTAGAGACAAGGGTTCTGAGTGCATGGTAAGATAAATACAAGACCTTGGGCTTTAACTCAGGTCCTGGGTACTGTCCTTGAGGTATTTTTTTGTTTTTTGCTCAAAACTAGTGCTCTACCATTTGATCCACAGCTCCACTTTTAGCTGTTTGTTGTTCTTCTTGTTGTTGTTACTTTTGTCGTCAACTGGAGATAAGAAGGTCACAGACTTTCCTGCCTAGGCTAGTTTTAAACCTTGATCATCAGGTCTCAGCCTCTTGTGTAGCTAGGATTATAGGCATGAGCTGCTGGCAAAGCATTTTGTGCCAGTCCTGGGGACTTAACTCGGGGCCTGAGCACTTTCCTTGGGCTTTCTTGAGGCTAGAGCTCTACCACTTGAGCCACAGCACCACTTCCAGCTTTTTCTATGTATGTAGTACCTAGGAATTGAACCCAGGTCTTTGTGCATGCTAGACAAGCACTCTACCATCAGGCCAAACTTCTGACATCATTTGATAGTGATTGCTAGTGATTTTAAATTCCACAAATACATGTACTGATTCTTGCATCTTACCAATACTGAGATTTTTATATATCATGTGAAAGATTCTGGACTGTTACTCCTTATTGTTCTCCTTTTCTTTCTTCTTCTTCTGCCAGTCCCAGGGCTTGGTCTCAGTACCTGGACACTGTCCCTGAGTTTCTTTTGCTCAAAGCTAACACTTTACCACTTGAGCCACAGAGCCACTTATGGCCTTTTCTGTTTATGTGGTTCTGAGGAATTGAACCCAGGGCTTCATGCATAGTAGGCAAGCACTCTACCACTAAACTATATACCCAGTTCAAAAATTACCCACTTGATTTCTTCTTGGTCCTGGGGCTTGAACTCAGGACCTGGACACTGTGTCTGAGCCTTTTTGTGCTCAAGTCTAGTATTCTACCACTTGAGCCAGAGTACTACTTTCTCCACTTTGTCCTCCTCTTTCTCCTTTTTCAAGAGTACACATTAATATGTAGGATATTTTTAAATTAAGAAATGTATTAAAAATAATTCATGATTCATTTTGGTACTTGTTTTTAATGTTTTATACCCCTAAACTATTGACTGAACTAACCATATATTAAAAAATGAACCAAATAAGAGCTCAGCAGATACTAAACTACAAGAAGTAGCAATGAAATAAGTTGAGAATTATGATAAAATGTGGCTCTTAGGCTAGGGATTGTTGCTCAGTGATGGATCACTTGCATGGTATGCTTGGAGGCCTGATCTCCAACACTGGAAAACAGCAACGAAAACTATGATTCTCCTAAAATACCCAGGGTTCTGTAACCAGTGCTCAGAGAGTCATACTCTCATTGCTCATCCTAGCAGAGGCTGAAGTCTCTGAGAATCTTATTAAGTTTCTAACATGGCTCAGATGACTGCATGGTAGGGGACCATTGAAAAGTCCTTGAATTCCTCTAATCCTAGTTTGAGCTAGAGTTTAGAAGAGAACTTAATCACGAATTAAATGTACCTATTGTTCCAGTTTCAATGGTGCCATCTAGCAATCACTATCAAATGATGTCAGTCTTGTAACCGGGCCCTTAGCCATCCCTTTGATATGCCCACCCCCTCAGCAGTCCTGGGTGCTACTTGCATGAGCTTATTTATGTCAGTATTGTTGGTGATGATAGAAAAATCTGGAAAACCCAAAGGTCTATTACAAAGGAAGGAAAAGGCTAAATAAACAAGTGAGGATCCCAGTAGGGGTCGTTTATCCTAGGGATCTCAGTCCAATTTACAGCTTCAGTAAATGGCAGAGGTTTCCAATAACAAAAACCTCTTCTAAGCTGGTAGTCATTACGTTCTTTCACTGAAGATGGCCTGACTGGCCATCCTAACCAAGGATCTGCCTTCTGTAGACTGACTAGACTGATTCTACCTCTCAGGTACATTGTGTGTTTGGTCCTTGTTCACCTTCACAACAGCCTAAAGATACATATGTCATCATTGTCACTTAACAGATGGCCACTGAAGTCTATGGGGTAGGAGCCTTGTCATCACAGCATATCTACAAGTCTGACACTCAGTCTTTAGCTGCCATCACTCACCTGGATGCTAGGCTCAAGTTGACCACCAGGAGGCAGAGACAGAGAGGGAGGGGGAGGGAGGGAAGGAGGAAGGGAGGGAGGGAGAGGAGAGAGGGGGAGGCAGGGTGTCAGACAGGGCCTCTCTTTCTGGTGAGAGATCCTTGATCAAGAGGTCTGCCTCTCTAATTCTCCCTGGCTGCCCTCAGTGGTAGAGTTCATCAAGGGTAGACCTGGACCAGAACCTAGGCCTCCAGCCTGCCAGCCCTGGAGCCTGGGGGAGGTGAGAGGGAATGGCAGGCATGGATAGTGAGCTCAGCCTCGGAGCTCTACATATATACAAACCCTACAGACTCCACACCGCCTGCACATGGAAAGGCCATGGCTGCCATTCCCTAAGCCCAGCTCATTGTAGCCACATCCCTGTGACCTGAAAAGCAATGCCCTGCTGGACACCCAGCACCCATTGGTAGCATGCTGTTGCTGCTGTTTTTATCCTTAGTAATGAGCTGCCCAGCAGCCACCTGGGGCAGGTGTCTGTGACACCTGCTTCTCCGGAAGCCATGGCCCCTGTGTGTGGTGGGGAGAGAGGGGTGTTCTGGGACTCTAATGCCTATCCTGCAGTAGTACCCCATTCACCCACCCTCAGGAAAGCCTCTTTTGACAAATCTCTGCCTCATTCATTGGGTGGGCATCTGTGCAGCATGCATTCTGCGCCTTGTCCTGTGGCGGACACTGGGGCTCTGCCTGGAGGCCAAGGTGCAGCCAGGATGGCAGCTCTCTACAGATGTAATTGTAACCCCATCACACACATGGGGCATCAGATCCAGAGATGTAATGTGTCACGCAGTGTGGAGCTTGGGTACAAACGCCTGTCTGACTATAGAGCCCACGGCCTTTACTTAACAAGTACTTCCCTCTAAGGTGTGTCCATGTATTCAGTATTGAACTATAAGATGCCGAATGTCTTTAGACTTGTCTCTGCACTCTGTTTAATCCAGCTAGAGAATGACTTGGGTACGAATGTTCAGTGTTGGTCATGTTTTATTGTATGCAAGATTACTGTTGCACTATTACTATTATAGTCATTTTAGGGTACAGGTCAGTGGCATTAACTGTTTTCACATGTGCAACCATGCCCAGCCCCCCCTATCTTTAGAACTCTTCTATGTCTCCCAAGTGAGAAACTCTACTCCCTGAACAACTTCTCCTCTAGTCTCCTGAGTTGTCATAAGACTCACACAACCCCTTGGTATCCCTGTCAGTCACGAAGCCCTGTGGATTCAGCCACCCAAAAGGCTTTTTCTGGCCCTCTACCTCAGCACCATCAGAGGTTCAACCTCATACCCTGACGTCATTGCCGTCAGCATTGAGGCTCTATTCTCACCTTGAGCACTTCAATAGCTAATATGCGTCCTTAGGTTATTAGTTCCATGTCTAGGAGACGTGAATTCAGTGTGGAAATGTACTCACTGAGTAAAAAGGCAGGTGAGGCACATGCTTTCTGAAGTGCCGAACAAAAACCTTCACATGAAAATTTAGTTGATATTTAAACTTGGAAGTGGTCACAGCAAAATGTGATTTTAGGGAGCACGATACTGTAATTTGGAAGTTTACTTTTGAATCCAGGTGGGAGACACCATAATTGCTGAGTGTCCAAGGTCTTCATATATTTCCCTGCAAGCCCTTACTGCATCCATGGTCCCCCTCACCCTCCTCCCTCCACACACCTCAGGCTCCAATTAGTTTAGTAGCTAGCCAGCAGATGCCCATGAGTTCCAGCTCAGCTCCACTGTTACATGTTCTATCTGTGAAAAAAATCCTTAAATTTTCAGTATATGTAGTATATTTAGCTGTTAAAGAAAGGCATGTAAGCTGGATGTTGTTGGCTCAGGCCTATAATTCTATTATGCTGGAGCCTGAGATCTCAGGATAGCAGTTCAAAGCCAACCTGAAGCAGGAAAGCCCTCCAGACTCTTATCTCTAATTACTCACGAAAGAGCTGGAAATGGAGCTATAGCTTGAGTGGCAAAGTTGCCACCCTTGAGAGAAATAGCTAAGGGACAGTGCTCGGGCCTTGAGTTCAAGTCCGTATACTGGGGGGTGAGGGGAAGGAGTGTCGGGGCGGGGGGGAAGCGATTTCAGAACCGATAGGGGCACAAGACGGGTAGTTACTTGCCAGTACATCGTTCCCTCCATCCAGGCCTGACTCAAGCTTTGCAGGGCTCACGGCAGGGACCGGCGAGGACCGGCGTGGCGGGAGACCAGGACCGCCAGGGAGCGCACCGGGCCGCAGGCTGGGGACTTGTCCCAGCAGGAGGCGTCCGGTGTAGACCGCAGAGAAGTCCCGGCTGCTGCGGGCAGAGGAACGAGCCCGCCCTCGGGGCACGACGGGTACCGCCAGACAGACAACTGGATAACGTGGGGGCCCTGGAGTCGCCCGGGGCCGGGCGAGGCTGCGGGTCCGGGCTGCGGGACCAGGACTCAGGTCCCCGCCGTCCAAGGGCTCCTCCCCCAGGGCACGGGCTCCCCGTTTCCTGGGACGGCCGAGGCACTGGGGTCTCGGAACCCAGCCCCGCGCCGCCTCACGGTGGACCGGTGGGAGACCCGGGCCAACCCTGACGACCCCTGCTCCATCCGGGCCTCCACTCGCCCCCACCCAGACTCTGCTCTGCTCCGGGTGCAGCTACAGCTACCGGACCAGCCAGCCGGGGTCGGGGACCAGGCGGGAGCCGCACCGCCCGATGGCCACGCCCCCGACCTACCATTGGTCCGCAGGGAAGGGGCGGGGCCAAGCGCGGCGGGGCCGCCGGCCGCCCGCCCGGACGGCTCCGACGAGGCACCCACAGGCCACTCGCGGGTCGGCGCCGCGGCAGCCCCTCAGAGCCCGGCCGCTGCCCCTGCCAGCTGCGCGGCCTCCTTAGGACTGGCAGAGCCCGCGGCCACAGACCGATTGGCCGGTAGCCCCCAAACCCTCAAGCGGCCCCTGCTTCTCAGGGTGTCGACCGCCCGTGGCGGAGCCCTCACAGGTGCGGGGCGCGGGGCGCTGTGGGGACCCCGTGAGGACCCCGCTGAGGCTACGGAGGCCGCACCCGTCCCGTCCCGTGGGCCGCGGAGTCGAGCAGCCACTCGCCGTCGGGGCGTCCCTCGGCCCTGGGTTCTGGCCCGGCTGCCGAGTCGATGCGAGGCCGCTGAGCCGTCGGCCGGCCCGCCATGGCCGCGCGCCCGGGGCCCCTGTGGCTCCTGGGCCTGGCTCTGTGCGCGCTGGGCAGCGGTCCCGGCCCGCGACCCCCGCACAGCTGTCCCCAGCGTCCCCTGGGGGCGCGCGAGCGCCGGGACATGCAGCGGGAAATCCTGGCGGTGCTCGGGCTGCCCGGGCGGCCCCGGCCCCGCGCGCCCCCCGCCGCCGCGCGGCTGCCCGCGTCCGCGCCGCTCTTCATGCTGGACCTCTACCACGCCATGGCCGGCGACGACGACCACGAGGACAACGCCAGGACCCCGGAGCGGCGCCTGGGCCGCGCCGACCTGGTCATGAGCTTCGTCAACATGGGTGAGTGCGGCCCGGGGTGGCGCCCGGGCCCCGGGGAGGGCGAGCGCCCTCGGCGTCTGGGCGCGGAACCCCGGCAGCCGGCCACTGTGCACGTCCTTGGGTAGTGCCAGCCCCGGCCAGGACAGGGAGTCGGAGTGCAGCGGACACCACCACGGGGGCGTGGGGCCCGCGGTGGACGAGTAAGGACGGCCGCAGGGCTCCCTGAGCTTTGGGGCCCTAGGAACCCAAGTCCAGTTTCCAAGGGGCTGCGTCCGCGGACCCCGGTCACACCAGGAGGAAGTCTGGTGAGCTCCAGGCCACCTGGGCGGCTCCAGGAAGACCGTGGGTCCTGAGGAGAACGGTGAGCAAACACCGTGATAAGGGCAGGCCTGCGGAGAGGGACAAAGGTCAGCGTGGAAACCTGTGGTCACGTCACCAGAGTGACCAGAGCTGCCCCACATGCCGAGTCCACAGCAGCAGGAAGCCTTGGGTGGTGGGGGGGCGCTGTCAAGGAGAGCTGGGGAAAGACATACGGACAGCTCAGCTCCCTGGAGCGGGCACTGTGGGCTTCTGTCGGCAGCAATCCTCGTATCTGGGCACTGCTAGCCAGCCTGCCATAGAGTGAGGACCGGGCCTATGAGTTACCCAAAGGGCAGACTGTTCTTTCTCCAAGACAAAGCTTGGTTCTTTTCTGAGGAAGCTTCTAGAAACGAAGTATCCAATTACTCCCGAGGTCCCAGTGCTATTTTCTCAACACTGTCATCTACAGCCATGAATGATTTCTGTCTGTGGCTAGTGACAGGCAGGGGTCTGGTTGGGCTGGACAGCAGGCTGGGTCTGGGGACTAGGCAGTGGGGCTGAGAGGAGGGAGAAGGAGGACCTCTGGTCGTGGCCATGAGCCCTTCTGCCCATAGCAAGGTTCTTATCCTTCCAGCACCCCTGGGAACAGCCATCTCTCCCCAGGTCTCAGGTGAGGGTCCCAGGTGAGCACAGGGAGGCCTCGACAGGCAGGAAAGCCCAGGTTATCTGTCTCTACTCCCAGAGCTCAAAGAGGTGTCATTTCTGTTGGCAGGCCAGGCTTTCCTATGGGCTGTAGGCAGAGGAACACGAGGGACCTGGCAGCAGCAGGGCTTGTGAGTCCTTGCCCTTTGTTTCTATGGGGCAGGAAGAGGGGACAGCTAAGCCTTTGCTGTCCCAGCTCAGAGCTGGTAGTGGGTTGAGGATAAGGAGCTCCCAGCCAGAGACATCAGCTAACCAGCACTAGAGCCCAGGTTCAGCCAGAGGGATCTGGATGCTGTCCTCCTTAGAGGATAGGGTGGGTACCTAGAATAGAGGAGGCCAAATGTGGGACTGGAGTTCCATCCTCAGGACAAGCTGACTGGGCCTTCCCAGGATGGCTGGGTCTTCGTGGAGACTTGTCCCATGACCTCCCATGTGCTTTGAGCACAGAGGAACCTAGAAATGGTTTCTAGAAACCAACCAAAAGCAAAAGTGCTTGTACACCACTTGTGAGAACAACTTCCATGCCCTCCACTCCTCACCTAGTCCTGGCAACAGTGTGTGAAACTGTTTTGCTGGCTGCATTTTAAGGGTTCAGGTGGGAAATGGTCAGCCCAGGCCTCACAGTGCATCCAGGGTGACATCCAGGGCTGTGGATTCCAAATCCCACTTCTACCCACACCGGCTCTGCGTGTTCCCCTAGGATCTGGGCCTCAGACGCTGTGGGATTAATAAGCAGGCCTTTGTTGGGTGGCAGCAGCTGTGGGCGGCACCTTCAGAAGGGCCCTCTTTATTCTGATGGACGCTTTGCACTGGTACAACCCCCCTGGTCAGAGTAGTTTTAATTGGTAGTTACCCAGGCTGTTTGTGGGGATTCAGACATGTACCAGTCCTGAAGGTCAGGGCCCCAGAACCAGCATGGGGCCTATGGTCATCACTATACCTGCTTCCCACACCTCTGACCTTCAGCTGCACACATCCACATCCTGTGGGCCTCATCTGGCCTCTGGGAAGCTGCTGATGGCAGCCTGGAGAGCCCAGAGCCACAGGCCCACCCCAGACTCATGCCAGGACTTATGCCCACGAGAAGCAGGTGACCTAGGAAGCCTGGCATGGTGTGCAGAGCCTGTGGTGTAAGCCAAGGCTATGGTCAGAACCACTACCTTGCCTGGCCTGTTTGTCCACCCATTCTAGACTAATGACTGCCAGGCCTGCCCAATCAGGGTGCAGTGATGGGGCTGTTACTGTGTGGAGCAGAAGGTCCTGTCGCTGGTCTCCCTGTGCTCGCTGAGCTGAGCTCCTGTCCCTGGGCTCCCCGTGCTCCCTGAGCTGAGCTGGTCCTGTCCCTGGGCTTCTTGTGCTCCCTGAGCTGAGCTGCTGTCCTGAGCTCCTGGATCTGCCTTTAGTTCCTACTCACCTATGTCCCTGGTCCTCTGCCTTCTTGTCCAGGCTACAGGGATGGTGTCAGAAAATACAGGTGTCCACCATCCCTAACCCTTAGCTCCTGCTCACAGCACTGTCCCCTGGTCAGCCAGGCCTGCCTGGCCCTCCTGAGGGCAGGAAGAGGCAGAAAGGACTAACTGCCTGTGCTTCCTGCCTCCTTCTCCTCCATCAGTGGACAATCAAGTGCTCTTGGTCCAGACTGAAACTGAGGTGCCAACAGTGCTAGGAGGCCAAAGTGAAGTCAGGATCTTCCCCTTTGTGCTGAGCCTGACTTATTTAGTCCTGGGGTCTCAGGTGCCCAAGGACAGGGCTGGTGGTGAGCTGAGCCTCTGGGGTCTGGAGGATGTAGGCAGAGTGGAGATTGGAGTTCTAACCTGGATCTTGCTCTGACATGCCCAACCCGAGACTTTGAAGGCTGATGCTTTCTCAGAGCAGGTGTTTTTCCCAAAGCCACGTAGCAGGTCATCTCCTAACCTCCACATCCTGAACTTGTCCCCTTCATAGCCAGCAGCTCCTCTCCCCACAGCCCAGGCCCAGGCCCATCATCAGATACAGCAAGTGCCGCTGAGCTGCGTCAAATATGAATGGGTGCTGTGCACTGATGATCTTGTTTTGAAAGCGCTGTTACTGTTTGGGGATCTACAGAAGTTACTCCTGCTCATTGCCTAAAGCTCAGAGCACACGAAAACTGATGGGGACTAGGAACCCTAGTCCTGGTGGCCAACTGCCACGTGACTGCTCTCTGTCACAGCCTGGTTTGGCCTTTATTAAACTTTATATAAATGTAATCATAAAGGGAAGAATCTTGTGTCTAGAGTTTCAATATCAGTTTTTCTTTTTTCTTTTTGCCAGTCCTAGGCATGAGCTCAGGGCCTGAGCACTGTCCTAGGGCTTTCTCAAGTCTAGAGTTCTACCATTTGAGCCACAGCACCACTTCTGGTTTTTTCTTTATATGTGGTACTGAGGAATCGAACCTGGGTCTTTGTGGATGCTAGGCAAGCATTCGTCCACTAGGCCAAACTCCCAGCCTATCAATATCAATATTTAAATTCATCAGTGGTATTGTTGCTTCTGTGCATTTGTTTCATAATTGGGTATATTCCATTACATATATACATCATGATTTGGGCTTATTAATTTGTTCCTATTATTAGGCATTCAAATGGTTATTAGTTTGGGGTTTATGAATAAAGTTGCTCTGAATATTGTGTGTGTGTGTGTGTGTAT
Source organism: Megascapheus bottae (assembly GCF_031878675.1). NCBI lineage: Eukaryota > Metazoa > Chordata > Mammalia > Rodentia > Geomyidae > Megascapheus > Megascapheus bottae. Next base: position 59,335,974 of record NC_143514.1, read on the forward strand.
GTGTGTGTGTTGTTTGTGTTTTCTCACATGTGCGTGCATACATGCAGTGTTAGGAATCAAAACCATGGCCTTGCCTCAAGGTGGGCTACTAAGCCACATCACTGGTGTAATAGGTAATAAACCCCTCAGTTTAATGTATTCTGTGGACATGTTAAACCTGGATTTTAATCCTGAATGCACTGAGGGTGGTGAGGTGTTGGACAGGGTTCTTAAAGTCTCTGATCCCCCATTTCCACACATTTAAAGCAAAAAGAAGTAAAGCTGCTGCCCAGGCTTATGTAAGACAAAGCAGAAGTGCTCAATGGCCAGCTGAGTGTGGACACTAGATAGGAACTCCAACACATGGGGCTGACTTATTATGCCATTTTATTAGCAGCCTCACTTTGCTGTTATTCCAGGTGTGGGGTATCTCAAAGAAAGAAGTGAGCAAGCAATCAGGTTCAGTGAAGTGGAAGTAGAAACAAAATGGGAATATTCTCCAGAGCTGGGATCTGGCCCAGATAAGAGAGCTCCAAGGTTCTGAGAAATGGCATCTGGGATAGTTTAAGGCTGATAGGAGCTGAAGGGAGGGGCCTTTCCTAGGAGGTTTTCTTTTCTTTTGTTTCTGTCAGTCATGGGGCTTCAATTTAGGGCCTGGGCACTCTCCCTGAGTTCTTTAGCTCAAGGCTAGTGCTCTACCTCCTTGAGTCACAGCTCCACTTCCAGTTTTCTTTAGTTAACTGGAGATAAGAGTCTCATTTACTTTCCTGCCTGGGCTGCTTTGAAACATTATCCTCACATCTCAGATTCTTGAGTAGCTAGGATTACAGACGTGAGTGATGAGCACTGGCTCAGGAGGTTTTGTTTCTGATGAATAGGGAGACCCGTGGGGGCTGAGAATGTAGCTTAGTGGTAGGGTGTTTGCCTAGCAGTACCACATAAACAGAAAAATCCAGAAGTATTGCAGTGGTTCAAGTGGTAGAGAGCTAGCCTTGAGCACAGAGAGGCTCAGGGACAGTGTCCAGGCCCTGAGTTCAAGACCCAGGATGAAGAAGGAGGAGGAAGAGGAAAAGAAGAAGAGGAAGAAAAAGAATAATAGTAGTAATAGTATTGACTGGTGGTAGTTATGTAAGTTTTTAAACTGTGTGTGCTCATTGCAATAATGTGTTCTGTTCTAATATTAATTATATGCAATCATGAGCTCTTAATTAGGATTTCTTTCCTGAAAGATTATGTAAAGACATACGGACAAACATTCAAGTTTTCAGAATGTAGCCCTCGTTTATTTGGCTGACAGTAAAAATTGTGTGTGTGGAGGGGGGCATTAGGATAGTATTGGGGCCTTCCTTTAGGTATTGGTAGATCCATAGGTTGGTCTTACCCTGTTTTATCTGCCTATCTTAGTCCCAGTTCAGGGTTTTTGCTTGTTTGACTCTTCCCAGATAACCTCCATTTCTACTTGTAAGAACTCCACTTTTGCTGGATGCTGGTGGCTCACACCTGTAATCCTAGCTATTCAGGAGGCTGGGATCTGAGTCAGATTGGGCAGGAGTCTTATCTCCAAAAACAAACAAACAAACAAACAAACAAAAACTGCGCAGAAAGGCTGGAAGTAACACTGTGGCTCAACTGGCTAGCTTGAGCACAAAGAAGCTCAGAGACAACACCCAGGCCAGGACTAGCAAAAAATTAAAATAATAATATAAAAAGAATCCCACCCTTTGCTGGGTCCTGGTGACTTACACCTATAATCCAAGCTACTCAGGAAGTTGAGATCTTGAAGTTGATGTTCAAAACTAGCCTGGAGAGGAAAGTCTGAAAGACTCTTCTCTTCAATTAACTACAAAGAGATTGGAAATAAAACTGTGGCTTTCGTGGTAGAGTGATAACCTTGAGCACAAAAGGTCAGGGACAGCACCTAGGCTATGAGTTCAAGCCCCAGAACCATCAAGTATACACACACACACACACACACACACACACACCACTCCACCCCTTTAAAAAGGGTATGGATATAAATCTGACAGTTCCTGCCACCCTTTATCCAGACAGGCTCACCTCTCTTAGATATCAGACTCACTCTGCCTGTCTAATTTAGCAGCACTTCCAGCCCCTCTTTCTTCTGGTCCATGGAAAATTGGACAACCTAATAACAGGAGCCAAATCTGACTCCTTGTGGCACCCCACCCTTCCATGTGCCCCAACCTCTGCCAGCAAGAGCTCAGAGCAGCTGCAAAGGTGAGGGGCAGGAAGCCAAGCATTGGTGGCTCTCACCTAATCCTAGCTACCCAGGCACCTGAAAGCTGAGGATGTTGGTTTGAAGCCAACCCCAAGCAGGAAATCCATAAGACTTCTATCTCCACTAAGTCACCACAAAAGCCAGAAATGGACCTGTGGCTCAGTTGGTAGAGTGCTCTCCTTAAGCAATAAGGCTTAGGGACAGTGCCCATTCCCTGCATTCAAGCCCCATGAACAGCTCAAAACAAAACAACTGGTGAAGGACAGGAGCAGTAGGAGGAGGCCCAAAGGCTCCAGAGCCTGGTGACAGAGGCTGTGTTGGGTGAGAAAAAAGTGCCCCATCTTCTTTATGGTGCCTATAATGGGTGCAACATCTCCCAAGCCCTTTGAGGGTCCTACATGGAGGAAGTCATTTTTCACAGGCACTCAATGGGTCCCTGCTTTTTTTTTTGTCAGTAATGGGGCTTGAACTCAGGGCCTGAGTGCTGTACCTAAGCTTTTTCACTCAAGGTGAGTACTCTGCCATAGTGCCACTGCAGGTTTTCTGGTGGTTAACTGGAGATAAGAGTCTTACAGATTTTCCTTTCCGTGGCTGGCATGGAACTTTGATCCTTAGACCTCAGCCTCCTGAGTAGCTAGGATTACAAGCATGAACTACCAGTGCCCAGGTTGGGGGGGAATCCCTGTTGACAGGTACCCACCACTCCACTATCACCCACCACTTGGACCACTCATTTCACATTGGCTCCAAGTCCACATTATAGGACCCAAACTCTCATGTGACTCCACAGTCATTTCCAAAGCATCTGGGCCTCAGTTTCCCCAGCTCTGCAGTATTGCCCTGAAGCTTCCTAAGTTTTGGCCCAAGAAGGTACCCACACCCTGCCTACTGATGGGGTTCCTGCACAGGTGAGCATGGGGTAGGGAGATTCAACAAGCCCGCCTCCTCACAGAAGCCCCTCTGTAGACAAGAGATGTGTCACCATGACTGTGTCTTTCTGGAAAATTCCCACAGTTCAATTCTTTCCCACTTTACAACAGAGGGAATCACATCCTTCTTGCTCACATCCCTTGGGACTATTTTTGGCCCTGGCAGGTTTGATGTGGTGGCCTGGGTGGGTGTTCCCTTTTAATTTAGAGTCTGAAGCCATCTAAGGCCTGGACCAGTAATTATGTGTGCAGAGTCACTTAGCAAAAGGGCTCTTGAGGAAAGTCAGTAATGAGCCTGGCTGGAAATACCTCACAGTGCACCTGGGCCTCCCGCCCACAGTATGGGTGTCTGTGGGAGAAGGGCCTTTGGGATGCTTGTGGCCCAGGCGCCTGGCTCTTCCTCCAGCTAGAAGGGGCGCAGGAGACCAGAGCCTTGTTTAAGGTGGAACTGGGGCCCCTTGGCCTTTGTTAGTGGCGAGAGCAGCCAGACAGGCTCAGCCTGTCCCCTCCCAGGTCCCTGGGGAGTCTGTCCCACCCAGAGGGGTCAGGTGGGAGAGGCAGCCAGTCCTACTGCAATACAAAAACAGCTGTGGCTTCCAATGAAGATGCTACGATGTGATGTGGGGCTGCTTCCTGACCAGCAGTGATGCCCCAGGCCAAGGGGCTCTGAGGCTGGATGAAGAGTCTCTGTCTTGGGACAGGCATCCCCAGAGAAGGACAAGTGGCACTCCCTCTCTCCCCTGGAGCACAGGGGTTTTACAAGCAGGCTGCTGAGAGCAGCCCACCCACATATTCTGTCTAAAGAGTGTGTCAGAGGCCAGCTAAGTCAGGGACAGGGACTTCTGGCCCCAGGAAGGGGGACAGATCAACAGCCTGGCCTGTGAGAGGTAGGAGAGAGGTGTGGAGGGAAAGCTGTCTTTAGAAGAGGCAGTGGGAAGCCAGGTATCAGTTGCTCATGCCTGTAATCCTAGCTACTCAGGAAGCTAAGTTCTGAGGACTGTGGTTCAATCCAAGTCATTCAATGCCAGCTGGGCAGAAAAGTACGTGAGACTCTGACCTCCACTAAACTACTTAGAAAAAGCCAGAAGTGGTGCTGTGGTTGAAGTGGTAGAATGCTAGCCTTGAACCCAAAGAGGCTCAGGGATAACACCTGGGTCCTGAGCTTAAACCCTGGGACCAGAAGGAGGAGGAAAGGAGGGAAGAAAAGGAGGAAGAAGTGGAGGAAGAGGAGGAGAAGGAGGAGAAGGAGGAGCAGGAGGAGGAGGAGGAGTCGGCTGCAGCAGCTGCCATGCAATGTAGGACAGTACAGCTGTCAAAAGGGGATTCCAGGGGGAAGGTGGCTGCAGGCAGAGAGTACAAGAGGGAATATAGACAGACCCAAGGCTGGGTCAGCTCAAGAAGAGCCTGGGATACAGGCCTGAGATGAGGCTCATCTTAAGGTTCTGGAAGGGGCTGGGAAGGATTTAAGGGGAGATGGGATAGATCAGAAAGCCCAATTTAAGCCAAGAATCAATGGCTAAAATCTGAGGATCACACTTTAAATGTAACATGGGGAGGACAGTACGTGAGTTATCTTCAATTAACCACCAAAAAGGTAGAAGTGGAGCTGTAGCTCAAGTGGTAGAGCACTAGCCAATGATAGCACACAGGCCCTGAGTCCAACCCCGCCCGCCCCCCACACACACAGGAAGAGAAGGGGAAACATAGCTTTCAAAGTCCTCTTTTGTTGAGAAACAAGACAGATTTAGGTCATCTAGGTGAGTCTGATTTTTGTCTAGGGAACCAATGCAGCAAATGCTTTGTTGGTGTTTGAACAGTTTGATATCTGGAGGTCCATCCTGTGAGTGGTGGGCCTGGGCACCAAATGTAAACAGACAGAATGAAGACAATGCCATGGCTGCCTCCTTCCCACAGTGCAAGCCTGGGCTCCATCAGACACTGGAGAAGTTTGCCCAGGGTGATTCATGATTGTTTATTTTTCTGGGAACCACATAAAGGCAAAAAGAAAGTAAATCCATTTGCTGTTCTCCACACAGAAGCTGGTTCACTGTCTGAACATTTTAGGCAGCTTTTATGATTTGTGGAAAGTAAACATTTAAGGGCGCTGATGGAACCAGGCATAGCTTTCCTGATGCCTAATGGGCTGCTTCCACGTGTCTTTTCATAGGGTCTCTAGGCTCTCTGTGGGGTTCTGGGGGCAGAATAGTAAATTTCTACAAAATTCTCCTAGGCAGAGCAAAATGCATCTTACTCAACATTGCTGTTAACAATCTGATCTAACATTTACTTTCTCAGACTTCTACCAGCCATACTGTGGAAAGCTCCTAACTATTCTCCTTCATTCTAGAGTCCATGATACTCTCTATGTCTATGACCCACACAAGAAATATGTATTTTATTTGTTGTTTTGTGTTGCTAGGGATCCAACCTAGGACTTCACATATTTATTTGATTTTTTAATGTATTATGTCTTCCCCATTTTTTCTTTGTCATTGTATTTTATCTACATTGTGTGTGCGTGTGTGTGTGTGTGTGTGTGTGTGTGTGAGTTATTTCTGAGGCTTGAACTCCTGGACACTATCCCTGAATTTCTTTGAGTTCAGGGATAGCATTCTACCACTTTAGCCACAGTGCCACTTCTGGCTTTTTCTGAGACTCTTATTGAAGATAAGACTATCATGGTCTGTAGTCTGGCATCAAACCACTGGTATTGAATGGCAACCCTCAGATTGCAGACTCTTGAGTAGCTAGAAGTATAGACATGAGCCACTGGTGTGTGACTGGTGTGTGACTTTATCTATGTCTTTTGATTTTATTCTGTGAGCTCTCAGTGCAGATAACTTACCTGTCTTTTTTACTGCAAGGTTTTCAAGAACACTGTTATATAAGAACAAATGAGTGAATAAATAAATCTATTTTGAAACAATATTTCTTGACCAGATTTTAAAGTAAAACTAAAAAACCAAAACAAAACATCCCAAGCTGCTATGAGACACTGCATGTTCCATTTCTTCTCCCTAGTGTGTGGATGGCGCCTCCCACCTGCTCCTGCCCAGCAGGCCTGATCCCAGTCCCTCCCAGCACAGCTGCATGCATGTGTCCATCCCTGGACCCCGTCCCCACCACTAGGACAGGAAGAGTTCCCCACATCCGCCTGGCAGTAGAGCCTGGTGCTTTTTAAAACCTGACATATGGTCAGTAAGGCCAGTAGTCAGAGATGGTTTCTAAAAGACACCCACACATATAATTAAAATCTCGGTTGTGTTTGGGTGGTTCCCACCTCTGCCATCCGGAAACACAGAGGGTTGGTGTTTGAAAGTGACAGGAGGCTAAAGTAACACTACCCTAAATATACCATCCCAGGCATTTCTATGCAGCTGCACAAACATAGAGTGTATTCCACCACCTTGGCCTTTGTCCAGACTGCTGCTGAGCCTGTCCCAGCCTGGTCTCTTGACCCAGCTCACACCCCTGCCCGTCCCTCATGCTCACCTCCATGTGCGCCCCTCAGGTCACTCTGCTCCCCACTGGCCACACACACAGCCTCACCCCCAGCCCTGGATTCCCTCCCCCTGCAGGCAGGCGCAGCCAAATGTGCGCACCCCACAGTATAGGTCTGTGGGCAGCTCCTGGTCCAATCACCTTGCTTAGCAGCTCCCCTCTTTCCAGAGTACCCCTGTGCTTCCTCCACCAACAAGATGCCTTCCCAGCCCTCAGGCCAGTATAGATGTCACCCCTGCCACCCTGTGATTTCCCTGGCTTTTCAGGGCATCTCCAAGAGCTTGTCATCCCTACCAGGTGTTCTTGTTCTTTCTCACCTTGCTCCTTCCTCATTCTTCTTGACCCCTAAAGGGAACTCAGGTACTCTGAGCTCTGTGGCATGGTTCTCCCTCCCATCCTCAGCTCCTCCACCCACTGCCTTGCTCTGCTGAGCTGACCTCTGATTACCCTCTTCCTGAACACAGGCAAATCCAATCTCCTTATACAGCATAGCTGCCAGAGCTGAGCTCCCTTTTCCACATCTCCCACTCTAGGCACAAGGTCTGGCTCTGGGGTGTCCCCTGTCCCCCTGAAATGCAGCTAATTATGGAGCATCCACCCAACATCCCCCTGCTATGACTGTGCCCTTTCCTGCCTTGGCTCTGGTATCTATCTCCCCTTTAGCCATCTCATCTGTGGGTCCTGGGCCCACAGAGGACTCCAGGAGGCTCACAAGTGGAGTGGGGGTTCAGGGCCTGTTGAGCACTCATGGAGTTCTCACTACACGTCTTCATGGTGCGCTGTCTATACCTGAATAGAGCCTGAAGCAAGCCGGTTTGCAGAGGAGGAAGCTGGCCTCCACCAGGCTGCCTGGAACCTTACTGGAGCCCAAGCCATGAGGGCAGCTAGCGACTGCCTGGCTCCCGCTTTGTCTTCCAGTGGAGCGAGACCGTGGCCTGGGCCCCCAGGAGCCCCACTGGAAGGAGTTCCACTTTGACCTGACCCAGATTCCTGCCGGGGAGACAGTCACAGCTGCCGAGTTCCGGATTTATAAGGTGCCCAGCACCCACCTGCTCAACACGACCCTCCACATCAGCGTGCTCGAGGTGGTCCAGGAGCACTTCAACAGGTGCCTTCTCTCTGCCCGAGCAGCTGTCCTGCCTCAGGGTCTCATGGTCAGGCCCTGCCTGACAGGGTGTCTTGCCCAGACCTTGTCATGGGGGGTGGGGTGTGGTCCCACAAAGGGGAGCCTCCTTAGAGAACAGCCTCAGAATGGAAAAATGGGAAAAATACTAAACCAGATGTCCTCACCCTCCCATTCTGCCTCAGGGACTGGGATGGGTCACTGAGCCTCAGTTTCCTCATTGTTCAAGGATATAGCAGCTGGTTTGTATGCCTGTTTTTGGTGAACTCTGGCACCAGAGGGCCTAGCCCAAACCAGGGCAGGGAGAGGTCCCAGGAGTAGCCCCCCAGGAGAAGCAGACACACACGGAGGCTTGGTGGCAACCTCGACACTCGGTTAATTGTTCTTTCGTGTCCACAGGGAGTCTGACTTGTTCTTTTTGGATCTTCAGACGCTCCGAGCTGGGGACGAGGGCTGGCTGGTGCTGGACATCACGGCAGCCAGTGACCGCTGGTTGCTGAACCATAACAAGGACCTGGGACTCCGCCTCTGTGTGGAAGCTGAGGATGGTGAGGCCAGGGCTTGGCTGGGAGCAGCCCCAGGACTAAGGGAGGTGGATTCAGCAGAGGCTCTGGGCACTGTGCAGAGCAGCCTCTCTTGGCTGTGAGCACTGTGGGGACTCTGGGGAGAGGTGAGGTCCTGATAGGTCTTGATAGGTCCTGGTGGGGTCTGCTCCCCTCCTCCTGGCTGAGGTGCACCTGAGCCAGTCTCTGGGGCTCCGCCCAGCTAATGGTGCCTCTCGCTGTACATGGGCCTGGGTACTGGGAGCTTCTGCACTGGAGGACACAGGGGAGAGGGGAGGGGCAGCACGCTCAGACTCTGAACGTCAGGGCCCTGGGTTAGAATTCTGCTAGATGCTGATGGCTCACACCTATAATCCTAGCTACTCAGGAGGCTGAGATCTGAGGACTGCAGTTCAAAGTTAGTCCAGGAATGAAAATTTGCAAGCCTCTTATCTCCAATTAACCACCAGATAAATGGAAGTGGTGCTGTGGCTCGAGTGGTGGAGCAATAGCCCTGAGCTGAAGAGTTGAGGAACAGTGCCCAGACCCAGGATTCAAGGCCCATGTCCAAAAAAAAAAAAAAAAAAGAATGAAGGAATCCTGACTTTGCAGTGTCCTGACTCAAGGACAGTTACTATTCTTTCTTTCTTTCTTTTTTTACTTAGAGCCTGGGCACTGTTCTTGAGCTTTCTCAAGGCTAGAGCTCTACCCCTGAGTCACAGCACCACTTCGAGCTTTTTCTGTGTATGTGTCACTGAGGAATCGAACCCAGGGCTTCCTGCCTGCTAGGCAAGCATTCTACCACGCTCCCAGCCCAGTTAGTGCCCTTTCTATGCCTATGTTTCCTGCTCTTCAGCCTGAATTTTACTCATTCACATACAGGTGTTTCAGACACAGACTGGCTTGCTGCTGCTGCTGCTCCTCCTCCTCCTCCTCCTCCTCCTCTTCCTCTTTCTATTTCTTCTTCTTCTTCTTTCTTCTTCTTCTTCTTCTTCTTCTTCTTCTTCTTCTTCTTCTTCTTCTTCTTCTTCTTCTTCTTCTTCTTCTCCTTCTCCTCCTCCTTCTCCTCCTTCTCCTTCTCCTCTCCTTCTTCCTCTTTTGCCAGTCCTGAGGCTTGAACTCAGGATGTGGGCACTGACTCTGAGCTCTTTTGCTCAAAGCTAGAACTCGACCACTTGAGCCACCAGTGCCACTCCTACCATTTTCTGCGTATGTGGTACCGAGGAATGGAACCCCAGGCTTCCCTCACACTGGGCAAGCACTCTACCACTAAGCTCATTCCCAGCCCCATCCTCAGCATTATTTTTTATACCAGCACGGGGGATGGAAAGGCCAAGGTGGGCACAAAACTGGCCTGTCTGTGGCCCAGCAAGACGTCCACACAGAGGAGCAGATGGAGGGAGGAGAGCTTGGAAGGAGAGGTCACAAGGCATTAGCAGAAGCTGCTGTTTGAGTTCGGGTCCCTCTGAGCTAGGCAAGGAGTTTGGAGCAAGGGGTGGGGTGCGTGTGACCAGATACGACTCCCATTTTAAACTCAGAAAGGTCATGTTTGAGTCAAGGCCGGCCCCAAGCAAAGCCTTAGACCCTGTGCGGCCATCGGTGTCCAATGCCAGCCACCTTGGATGGTGTCGGCAGGAGGACCCTGGTCCCAGGCTGGCCTCAGCCAAGATGCGACTATTAAGTGAAGCCTTTGCGTGGAAGGTCGGCGTCCGGGCCGCTGCGGCAGGAGGGGCTGTGGGTGTCAGCCAGCCTGGGCGCCTGGCGGTGGGCGCGGCCCCGCCCCCTGGGCGTGGGTGAGGACGCGGCCCCCTCCCTGCTTTGTGACGCGGCCGGCCAGGGCGCTCTCGCGGGGGCAGCGGGCTGCACGCGGGCTCTCCCCGGCCTGTCCCCCCGCCCAGCCCTGTGCGCAGACGGACGATGGCGGCCTTGCGGCTCCTGGCGTCTGCGGCGCTCCGGCGGCGCGCCCCGGCCAGCCGCTGGGGACCGCGCTGGTTCTCCACCAGCCCCCGCTCCCGCGTCCAGATCTACACCGACCCGGTGGAGGCGGTGAAGGACATCAAGGACGGGGCGACCGTCATGCTCGGGGGCTTCGGGCTGTGCGGAATCCCCGAGAACCTGATCGGGGCGCTGCTGAAGACGCGCGTGAAGAACCTCAAGGTGGTCAGCAGCAACGTGGGCGTGGACGACTTCGGCCTGGGGCTCCTGCTGGCCGCCAAGCAGGTCAAGCGCGTGGTCTGTTCCTATCTGGGGGAAAACGCGCTGTGCGAGAAGATGTACCTGGCCGGCGAGCTGGAGCTGGAGATGACCCCGCAGGGCACCCTGGCCGAGCGAATCCGAGCCGCCGCGGTGGGCGTGCCCGCCTTCTACACGCCCACCGGGTATGGGACCTTGGTGCAGGAAGGGGGCACGCCCATCCTCTATGGCAAAGATGGCCACAGAATCAAACTGAGCAAGCCCCGGGAGGTACGGGAGTTCAATGGCCGACATTGTCTCCTGGAGAAAGCCATCAGGGCAGACTTTGCCCTGATAAAGGCTTGGAAGGCTGACCGATCCGGCAACGTGATTTTCAGGGGAAGCGCCCAGAACTTCAACATGCCCATGTGCAAGGCAGCCGACATCACGGTGGTAGAGGTGGAAGAGATCGTGGACGTGGGCACTATTCCCAAAGAAGACGTCCACGTTCCCAACATTTACATAGATCGTGTGATAAAGGGGCCGAAGTTTGAGAAGAGAATCGAGCGTTTAATCACACGAAGTGAGAAGGATGATGGCAAAGCCAAAAAGGGAGAGGACATCAGGACCCGGATCATCAGGAGGGCAGCCCTGGAGTTCGAGGACGGCATGTATGCCAACCTGGGCATCGGCATCCCTGTGCTGGCCAGCAACTTCATCAGTCCTGATATCACCGTGTTTCTGCACAGTGAGAATGGACTCCTGGGCTTGGGCCCGTTCCCCTTAAAACACGAGGTGGACCCGGATATCATCAACGCAGGCAAGCAGACGGTCACCGTACTCCCGGGCGGCAGTTTCTTTGGCAGCGATGAGTCCTTCGCCATGATTCGAGGGGGCCATCTGCAGCTGACCATGCTGGGGGCCATGCAGGTTTCCAAATACGGGGACCTGGCCAACTGGATGATACCTGGGAAGAAAGTGAAAGGGATGGGTGGGGCCATGGATTTGGTGTCCAGTGGTGACAAGACCAGAGTTGTGGTCACCATGGAACACTGCTCAAAGGATAAGAAGCCCAAAATCCTGGAGAAATGCACCCTGCCGCTGACCGGGAAGAACTGTGTGGACCGCATCATCACTGAGAAGGCCGTGTTTGATGTGTGCAACTGCAAAGGGCTGGTCCTGATGGAGCTCTGGGAAGGCTGCACCATGGAAGAGCTCAAGAAGTGCACAGCCTGTGACTTTGCTGTGTCCCCGAAACTCAAGCCCATGCAGCAGGTGGCAATCTGAGGGTTGCAGCTCTGGGCCCCATGGGGGCCTCCAAGGAGGTCAGCTGGGGAGGAAGGAAGCTGACCATGCTGCAGTTTTCTTCACTTCAGCATGAAGACACTAGAATGCTGCTGGCTTCTCGGGCTTCTGCCACTAGGCAGACTGTGATCCGTCAAGAGTCATGTGTGTTTGATTAAAAGTAGAAGGAAAATTTCTAAGCTCAGATCCTGTGTCCTGAGTGCTGCCAGCCCCTGCAATGCTTGTTGAGGACCTGTCCCGCTCCCCACTCTGTGCAGGCAGCAGCGGGGACCCAGCCCACTTGCCCCCACGCTTCCCTCATGACTGAACCATGCCGTTTAGAGAAATGGGGAGGCAGCAGTCACTTCTGGCACCATTTTCTGCTGTCAGAAAAAAAAACAGGGAAGTTCTTCCCTTCAGCCCACCCCACCGCAACTTCTGTTCCCGGCTCACAGTTTTTTCTTATTTTTTCCTCCCATTCACTCTTCACTTCTGGGAGCGATGCAGGCGGGACTCCATAGGTCAGGACATGTATCTAGAGAGACCCAAGGAGCCAGTGGTGCTGGAATTCCATCCAGAAGACCCCTGTGTATATAACCTGTCTTTGCATTTGTTTCCAAAGGCTTTAGCTTGATATAGAGTGAGTTCTAGAAACAACCCCTGGCCTGGATGACATGACCCACTCAGTCCACACCACAATGGCATCCTTCATCTGTTCTGCAACCAAAGAGGCCATCTGTGTGCCCCCCTAACAACAGGGAATGTTGAATCTCCAGTCTAAAGTGAAGCAGAATTTGTAGCTCCATGTGGGGGGTACAGGGTGCACTTGCAGAGCCTCACTGTTATGGGAATGCTGCTCAGAGAGCAGATTCCAGCATCTCTTACCCCAAAGAATGGCTAAGTCTCAATGGAGAGACAGGAAGGGACTGCCTGAGTGCAGGGAAGTAACATAGACTCCAGTAGATGGGAAGCATGGACATAACTAAGTGCACAGCCAATGCTTTCTAGGCCTTCTTGGACACTTGCTCAGCCCTGCAGGTCAGGAGAAGTCTTTACAATTGGCAAGAAGAGGCAGAGGGATCTAGGGTGGGGAAAAAGGAAGATCCACCAGGAGCGAAATTAGGAAAGTGGGGAGAGGAAGGGAAGGGAAGGGACATGGTCCACAGGTAGCTGGCGACTCTATGTTAGGTGAGGCTGGGGCTTCAGGAAGGATCAACTGGCCCTACCACCAGGTCCATCTAAATCCTGCCACCAGCTGGAGGCAGAGGCCTGTCAATGGATAAGATGCAATGGGCAGAGCAATAGGGAAGGTGGAGCTGCATTCAGCAAGGGAGGCTTTCCTAAGCCAGTCAAATCCAGAGCTGTAAGAGAAGGAAGATGGCATCTGTCCCCTTGCCCTCCTGCCCCACATGGGTCAGGGATCTTCACCTGGGCAGGGAACAAATACAGTGCTTTGGGAACTAGGAATGTGGCTTAGTGGTAGAGTGCTTTCCTAGCATGCAAGAAGCCCTGGGTTCAACTCCTCAGTACTATATAAACAGAAAGCATCTGACATGGCGCTGTGGCTGAAGCAGTAGAGTGCTAGGCTTGAGCAAATGATGCTCAGGGATGGTGCTCAGGCCCTCGAGTTCAAGCCCCAGAACTGAGTAGCATAGACAGATATATATATATATATATATATAGATAGATAGATAGATAGATAGATAGAGCTATATATTTTTTTCAGGTCCTTGAACATAGGTTGCTCTCTGGGTCTTCTCTTAAAATACCCTTGTGTAAAATTGGAACCTCAAGCCGGGTGGTGGTTCACACCTGTAATCCTAGCTACTCAGGAGGCTGAAATCTGAGGATCAAGGTTCAAAGCCAGCCAGGGCACAAAAGGACCTGAGACGCTTAACTCCAATTAACTTCTAGAAAACACAAAGTGGGTCTTACCTCAAGGGTAAAGTGGTAGCCTTGAACTGAAGAGCTCAAGGATCAGCGCCCAGGTAGAGTTCAAGCCCTATGAATCATAAAAAAAAAAAAGGAACCTTAGCTTAGCTACATCCACGGGCCTTCTGTGCAGTTCATCGAACATAGATGCCCTGAGGCTCCCAGCATCCACCCATGCAGGTTCCAAGCAGCTCTGCGAAGGCCTGCTTTATAACTTAGCCTAATAAGTCAACTCCTGTGCCCGGCAGACCCTAGAAGACCCTTGAACACAACTGTATTAAAAAAAAAGTAGGGGGGCTGGGAATTTGTCCTAGTGGTAGAGTGCTTGCCTAGCATGCACAAAGACCCCGGGTTCCATTCCTTGGTACCACATACATAGAAAAAGCTGTAAAAGGTGCTATGGCTCAAGTAGTAGAGCTCTAGTCTTGAGAAAGTCCAAGAACAGTGCTCAGGTCCTGAGTTCAAGTCCCAGTACTGGTAAAAAAAAAGAGGTAGGTGAGAAGCTGGTGGCCTAGTGGTTGAGTATTTGTGCGGCATATTCGAAGCCCTCAGGTCAATTCCTTGGTACCACATACACAGAAAAAGCTGAAAGTGGTAGAGTGCTAGCCTTGAGCAGAACCAGCTCAAGGATAGTGCCCAGGCCCTGAGTTCAAGCCCAAGGTCTGGCAAAAAGAAAAAGTCAACAGGAATAGAGGCACTTAGGTCCTCCCTAACCAAATGATATCACTGGGCTGCACAGGAGACAACAGCGGCCCTCCCTCACAGGTCTAGGGAGCTATCCTAGGTCTAAGGCTGACCTATGTGTCAGCTGGTCCAGGGGGCCCACCCTTGTGCCTGGCACTGACTCTCATCCACTGTCCTGCTCACTGGTGCTCAGTATTCTCTGTCACTCCTCTGTGACTGACTCAGCCTCACAACTATGGCTTCCCTTTGGCTCTCCTTTCATGACCTACCAGCACCACTCTTGCAGCTCACAGCCCTGTCCCTGTGACTGCCACATTCCTGAGATGAGCCTCCAGGGTCCAGTGCATTTGTTTGGGGCAGCTGATGTCATGGGTCAAAGGTTGGTCTCCAGACTAATGGGTTGTTCCAGCAATAGGTCAATGGACACACATGGTCTGAGGCCTAGGCACTAAACGGCTGACCTCTGAGAAGACTCTGGGTGGGGCAGGCAGTGGCCTGGACCTGTGATATATAGCAGAGGATCTGGTAGGTTGCCTATGAAATAAACAGCCCAGAATGCGTAATACACACGTGAAAGTATGTCTGCCTAGGAAAATGTGGGTGTATACCTGTGTGTTGTGTGTTGGTACCTGTCACATGGAGATACAATGACTATATATGGTGCAGTCAACTGAGTGATGGTTCTGGCTAAAGAATTAAAAAAAAGCGCAGGCCTAGAAATGGATACCATTAATCTTGCTACTCAGTAGGGGAATTAGGATGATCAAAGTCAGAAACAGGCAAAGTGAGAAACACACACTATTTGAAAACCAAACTAAAAAGGATTGGAGAATGGCTTTAGTGGCTGAGCTGAACATTTGCCTATTAATTGTAAGTGCATGGGTTCCATCCTCACTACCAAAAAAATGAGTAGCATTGCCAGGCACTGGTGGCTCATACCTGTAATCCTAGCTGGTCAAGGAGGCTGAGTTCTGAGAAGCATGGATTGAAGCAGGCCGGACAGAAAGGTCCATGAGACTTCTAGCTCCAATTATTATTATCTCCACCCACAGCCAGAAGTGGAGTGAGGGCACAAGTGGCACAGCACTAGGATTTTTGCCCTGAAACAGGAAACACGTGATGCCTAAGAGCAACATCTAGGTAAGACAGGGATATCTGCTTATAGTGGTTTTATACATTGGAAAAATATTTTTATGTGGGTCCTGGAACTTGAACTCAGGGCCTTTCAGGCTTGCTTAGCTTTTTCACTTAAAGCTAGTGCTCTACCTATTGAACTACAGCTTCATTTTGGCTTTTTTGCTAGTTAATTGGAGATAAGTCTTTTGAATTTGTCTACCCGTTAGCTTCGAATTAATATCCTCAGATTTCAGCCTGCTAAATTAAGAATTACTCAACATTACAGGTGTGAGCCACCAACACCCATGTGCATCTGAAATGTTTGTTCTTGAGAATAATATTAAAAACAAGTTTATGTTAGAAAATTAAAAAGAGGGCCAGGAGTTTAGCCTAGTGGTAGAGTGCTTGCCTAGAATGCATGAAGCCGTGAGTCTGATTTTTCAGTGCCACAGAAGCAGAAAAAGCTGGAAGTGGGGCTGGGAATTTGGCCTAGTAGTAGAGTGCTTGCCTAGCATGCACGAAGACCTGGGTTCGATTCCTCAGTACCACATACATAGAAAAAAAGCCAGAAGTGGCGCTGAGGCTCAAGTGGTAGAATGCTAGCCTTGAGCAAAATAAAGTCCAAGGACAGTGCTCAGACCCTGAACTTAAGCCCAGGACTGGCAAAAAAAAAAAAAAAAAGCTGGAAGTGCCACTGTTGTTCAAGTGGTAGAATGCTAGCCTTGAACGAAAGATGCTCAGGGGCAGTGCCCGGGCCTGAATTCAAGCCCCAGGACAAATAAAAGAAAAAGGAAAAGAAACTCATCTGACTTGTAAAACTGTATGTCACCTTTATCATTAAGAAATAAAAAAGTTGAAAACAATTAGACTTCTTTGCTCATAGCTCTGTAAAACTTAAACCAACATGGTCTGGGAGTTTGGCCTGGTGGCAGAGTGCTTGCCTAGCATGCACGAAGACCCGGGTTTGATTCCTCAGTACCACATACATAGAAAAAAAAAGCCGGAAGTGGTGCTGAGGCTCAGGTGGTAGAGCTCTCCTCTTGAGAAAGTCCAAGGACAGTGCACCTTAAACCAACACAATGAGCCCCCAGCTCCTGTGGAGGAGCAGAGGCCTCTGCTAGATCCCTAGCAGGTCCAGCGCCCATGAGTGACTGTCTCCTCTCTGTCTCAGGACACAGTGTGGATCCTGGTGCCGCCGGTCTGCTGGGACAACAGGCCCCACGCTCCAGGCAGCCCTTCATGGTCACCTTCTTCAGGGCCAGCTCAAGTCCTGCCCGCGTCCCGAGGGCAGCAAGACCCCTGAAGAGGAGGCAACCCAAAAAGCCCAATGAGCTGCCGCACCCCAACAAACTCCCAGGCATCTTCGGTGAGGGCAGGGGCTGGGCTGGAGCCTTCTTCCCAGGGAGGAGCCCTGCTGCTGGGCTGGATGGAGCCCTGGACCCCCGGAGGGGTCCAGGCGCGGAGTAGGCAGGTGGCTAGAGGCAGCATCGGGCCCAGGGGAAAGGGAGAGAAGCCATGGGATGGCCGAGTGTCCTGCTGGGCATATATTGGAGGGCCTGGAGGCCCATAGTCTGCAAGACACAGGTCAGGTGCTAAACACAGGGCACTCAAGCAACATGGAGGCTGCTTGGCTGGGTCCCAGCCCCGGCGGGATCCAGGGGTGAGATTTGTGACGGCCAGTGGTGGTGTGTCCTCCCGCTCCTTGATTGAACAAATGTGCCCCACTCCATGGCAACTGCACAGAGCAGAAGCTCCAGAGCCAACCTGTACCATCTGTCCCCACAGACGACCGCCACGGCTCCCACGGCCGGCAGGTGTGCCGTCGGCACGAGCTGTACGTCAGCTTCCAGGACCTCGGCTGGCTGGTAACTTCTGCTTCCCCTTCTCCTGGGACAGTCCCCACCGCGGGCCCTGGGGAGGGAGTGGAAGCGTAGGAACATTCAATTCTCTTCTGAAGTTTTTCCTTCTGGGTTTCCCAACGTTTCTTCTGAGAATAGGCTGCTTCCACTGTGTGAAAGTCATTAAAAATAGATAAAAACTATGGAATCAGGGACTACCTCAGCCCCTGGCCAACTTAACTGCTAATACTGCCATGGGGAAACTGAGGCAGAGTAGGCAGAGCCTGGAGCATTTGCTCCGAGGGAGGGGGAGGGTTAGCAGGCGGGATAGGGACACAGCTCTGGCCCAGGCCTGTCTACCGAGGGTCTCCAGGAGGACTCCTGGAGTGAAGGCTGCCCGGGAGGGCCCGGGGTGGGGCATTGGGGCTCAGGGAGCACGAGGGCGCCCCAGGCATCCTGACGCTGCTGTATCAGGCCTAGGCTGAGGGGTGTGAAGGGGCTACGTGGACAGGACTGACCTTCTATCCCCCAGGACTGGGTCATCGCCCCCCAGGGCTACTCGGCCTATTACTGTGAAGGAGAGTGCTCCTTCCCACTGGACTCGTGTATGAACGCCACCAACCACGCTATCCTGCAGTCGCTGGTCAGTACCGCAGTGTAGCAGGTGGGACTCTGGGCCTGGGGGGTTGAGGTCAAGGCCTCTCTGCCAGGATGGCGGGGAGAGCAGCTGCTGGGAGGTGCTTTTTCCACAGGGACTTGCCATGTAGCCATCTGCCTACTCTGCAGGGCACCTGCATGACCTCTATATGTGCATGCTCACCAGCACACACACACTGTTTGTGGGATGTGCATGTGTGCTCACCGACCTCCATCCTGGTCCAGCCACATGGCAGTGTGCCCTGTGTTTCAGGGCCGGTGAAGCTTGAGTCCAGGCCTTTAAATGGTGGAGAAGCTTCTCTTAGCACAGTTGTTTGCTGCCTTGCCAAGGGTTTTGCATTGAGACTGGAGAGGCTATTGAACTCTAGAACTTTCTGCTAGAGTCCTATTGCCCAGTATCCTCCTTATGATTTTACAGTAGGAAGCTGGAGAGAGAGGGAGAAGTGGTGGGGGGGGAGGAGGAAGGGCGGGCTGTGGAGGTGGAGAGAAATGATTATGCACATCTTTGAGAAATGCTATTTTCCTGGTAGCGTGCATGTCAGAATGGAAGGGAATTAGTAACCCTGCGGGGCTGTCTAAACCCCATGTGTGGCCGCTGAGCGAATCAATAGATCTGAATGTATGCACCTGAGCAGAGAAGCCCAAGAAGGGACTTGGAATGTGAGGGCCATGGTGTGTGGCATGTGGAGGTCTAAGTCTATGTCTAGATGAGAGATGAGACTGCTGGAAAGAAGCAGCCAAGAGGCGAGAGATCAGGGGAAGCTGGGGTTGGGGAGGAGAACCTTAGGGTCCTGAGAGCCAAAGGAAGACAATGTCTTCCTTAGGCCCACCTGCAGTTCATGCAGCACCCGGTAGGCTCTCCCTAACATGGAAACCCACCCATGTTGTGCTGAGCCAAGAGACTCTGCATCTGCTCATTCTCCCCAGAGCAGCTGTGAGTTCTTGGCTAAGTACAGAGGCCTCTCATCATCCACCCTGCTCACCCATCCAACATCCCCAGCCAGGCACTCAGTGCTCACCCTGGCTCTCAGGTCACTGCAGGCCTATTTTCTTATGAGGTGATCCTGATGAGTTCATTGAAATGCTTCTATCTCCCCACCTGCCCTCTTCCCAGATGGTCATGACAACATGGACTCTGGCTGGTGTTAGGAATAGCGAGGCACATTTAGGGGGGTCACAGAGCTCCATGGGTGATTCCTGACTCTTGGCCTGCCAGGGGATGGAGGGTGGGACATGAATGGCTACCACTGGGAACCAATGGGGACTTAGTTCAGGTACAAAGAAGAGTGGAGAAGGGGGGTGCCAGGGACATCTGCGTCCCTTGGTGGGTGAGGGCACTTTTTAGAGGCTTAGGACAAGAATAGAGACCAGTGAGGATGCAGAATTGTGTGGAGAAGGGAGCACAGCTATAGAGGGTGCCCTGGGCAGGGTGTGTTGTGGACCAGCAGCCTTGTCCCTGTCTGGACAGGAGGGGCTGTGGTGTGGGAGGGGGTGAGTGCAGCCAGGGGGCTGAGATCTGAGACCGGGCTGGAGTAGGCAGACAGAGGCAGAAGCTGAGGCCATTCTGGGTGGGTCCTGGGGAGACCACTGGGCTCATAGTCCCCGCCTGTGTCCCTTCGCTGGCCAGGTGCACCTGATGAAGCCAGACACAGTCCCCAAGGCGTGCTGTGCGCCCACCAAGCTGAGTGCCACCTCCGTGCTCTACTATGACAGCAGCAACAATGTCATCCTGCGCAAGCATCGCAACATGGTGGTCAAGGCCTGCGGCTGCCACTGAGCCCCAGAGACCTCGTCTACTCACCAGCCCTGTGCCAGCCTCCTCCACCCCACAGGAAGCCCTTCTCAGGAGGCAGGAAGCCCTCAAACCTAGTCAGCCCCAAGGCCAAGGTGGCAGGAAGGGCCTTCAAACCTCATGTCCTTGCCCCTTCTTCCTTTGTGCCAGGGCTTAGTCTTCTCCAAGCCCTTCTGCCACTTCCTCTGTCTGAGTTGTTGACTGGCCTGCCCTTAGTGTCTGTGGACTGAGTCCTCAGCTGTAGTCCTGATCTCCCCCAGAGCCATGCACTCACTGATTCTAGGATTGGCACAAAAGTTTGGTTTATAGGGCCAGGAGTGTGGCCTAGTGGTAGAGTACTTGCCAGAATGCACAAAGACTTGGTTCGATTCCTTGGTACCACATACATAAAAAAAGCCAGAAGTGGTACTATGGCTCAAGTGGTAGAATGCTAGCCTTGAAGAAAGCCCAAGGACAGTGTTCAGGTCCTAAGTTCAAGTTCCAGGACTGGCATAAACAACAACAGAACAAAAATCTGGTGTACTGACCTACTCATTCCTCTCACAGGCCCAGACTGTGGACTGATGTGGGATGCCCTGAAAGGCACCTGGAGCTGTAGATTAGCACCTCAAACTCTTCACTCTCCACTACCATGTGTAACAGAGTCTAATCCAACCCCTGAGCTCTCCCAGTTCAGCCTGCCTTTCTCAGATACAAATGGAGTTTCTGGAGTTAAAAACTATGGACAGGGCTGGGAGTTTGGCCTAGTGTTAAGAGTGCTTTGCCTAGCATGCACGAAGACCCAGGTTTCGATTCCTCAGTACCACATTACTTAGAAAAAGCCAGAAGTGGTGGTGTGGTTCAAGTGGCAGAGCTGTAGCCTTGAGAAAGCCCAAGGACAGTGCTCAGGCCCTGAGTTCAAGCCCCAGGACTGGCAAAACAAAAACCAATAAAAAAACTGTGGACACATCTTCAGTATCAGCATTTATGGCTCTGGATTACCAAACTGACCCATCACAGGCCTTCGAGCAGCCCCTGGCCATGGATCACTCAATGGTCGCTATTGACATGTGAGTTGAGAATGACTGATGTCTTCTGCCATATTAAAGAGCAACGTATTCCCCCACAGTAATGAGTCTACCTTGTCTTAACACTGGCAGCCCGTCACCAGGCCTTGGGGCAAGGTCAGGGGCTTGTCAGTACCTGCTATGTCCAAGAGTTGTAAAAGATACGTTGGTCATCGAAGTTGGCATCACCTTAGGGACCTAGCAGTCCAGTTCTATTTCTGAGTCAAAGAAAAGACCTCTGTCCCAGGGGAGTGACACTGGTAATTAGAGGCTGAGTTGGGACGGGAAGACTGTCTTCACCTCTGCTGTTACCGGAAGTGCAAGTTCTCTATTGGAGCAGTCACTGGGAGCTGAAGTGTTTATCTGAGTTTGGACTAAGCCTGTAATTTACCTGCAGGAAGAGAGTCCAGCTGTATATACTATGTCATTAAGAGCAAGTTCTTCCCATCCGTGCCAGCTGAGGTGGACCCACCCAGAGGCCCAGGGATGAGCCCCTCTGAACTCAGGGCCTGAGCACTGTCCTTAGGTTTTCCTCAAGGCTACTGCTCTACCACTTGAGCCACAGCACCACTTCCAGCTTTTTTCTATGTATGTAGTAAAGAGGAATCGAACCTGGGTCTTCATGCATGCTAAGCAAGCTCTCTACCACTAGGCCAAACTCCTGGCTCACACTACACTCTTGGGTGGGTATCAGGGAGGCAGGTCTTGTTGCAGGAATGAGGCTGGAGCTTCATCACGGGGCAGCAGCCTCTGGGGCTGGGAGCACCCCTGGAGTAAAGAGGAAGAGACCCTCCCAGGAGCACAAAGGGTAGACTGAAAGACTTTCCATCTGCATGGTTCTTAGTGTAAGAAGACCTGATGGCTACCGTGTCTGGGAGCCTCTGGTGCTGGAGAGAACTGAACCTTTTGACTTTCTAAGAACCTTCAGCCAGAGACTCTGTCTACCAAGACTTGATGGCACTGGGCACGTATGCAGACTCACAATCCACACAGTGTGTAGCCCAAGTGACTGTCACAAGTCAGCTGGCATAACAGAAATGACAGTCCAGAACTTCTCTAACAATTCTGTTTCCGACATCAAGGATTGTCTTCTAGATAACCATAAATAATACATTTTATTATTGTATGCTTCTGGTGTCCTTTGTGTCCAGCCAATGACCTGGGATAGTTTGGAGCTCAGTGAGGCACAGCACCCATGAAGGAGCAGGATGCTTATCACCTTTTTTTGGTCAGTCATGGGGCTTGAACTCAGAGCCGAGGCACTGTTTCTGAGCTTTTTGGCACACGGGTTAACACTCTACCACTTAAAAGCCATAGCACCACTTCTATTTTTCTGGTGGCTAAGTAGAGATAAAAAGTCTCATGGACTTAACTTCTTGGGCTGGCTTTGAACCACGATCCTCAGATCTCAGCATCCTGAGTAGCTAGGATTACAGGTATGAGCCACTGTCACCCAGCAACCTTCTTAAAAAAAAAAATACAGAAAGGAAAAACAAGGAATTACCCATGTGGATGTGGGTGTACTGGGGGCTTGAACTCAGGGCCTGGACACTGTCCCTGAATTTGTTTTGCTCATGGCCAGTGCTCTACCACTTAAGCCACAGCTTCCCTTCTAGCTTTTTGGTGGTTTTGGTTTTGTTTTTTTTGTGGGTCATTGGGCTTGAACTCTGGGTCTGGGCGCTGTTCCTGAGCTCTTCAGCTCCAGGCTATTGCCCTACCCCTTGAGCCTCGCTTCCCATTTTCTTTTCTTTTTCTTTTTTTGGTGGGCCATGGGGCTTGAACTCGGCCTGGGCACTGTCCCTGAGCTTTTCAGCTCAAGGCTACCCCTCACCCTTGGGCCTGGGCATTGTCCATGAGCTCTTCAGTTCAAGGCTACTACCCTACCCTTATGCCAAGTCCTACTTCTCATTTTCTAGAGGTTAATTGTAGATAAAAGTCTCAGGTCCTTTTGTGCCTGGCCTGGCTCTGAACCTTGATCCTCAGATCTCAGCCTCCTGAGTAGTTAGGATTACAGGTGTGAGCCACTGTGCCCAGACTTTTTGGTGTTTAATTGGGGATTAAGTCTTGGACTTTCTTGCCTGCTGTCTTTGAACCTTGAACTTTGATCCTTAGATCTCAGACTCCTAAGTAGCCTACAGGTTTGAGTCACCAGCACATGGCTAGACTTCCCATTTTTGATGGTCACCAACTGAAAAATAGAAAAGCCCTTGAATAGCGTAAGAGTTGTAAATGGACACAACTATTTTTCGAGGAGTTTCCTATTTCCTGGGCCATGCACAGCAGCTGCAATGGATATCTTATCTGACAGCACTGTAATAGTACCATTTGTCCCCCTTTTTTATTGGGGGGGAGAGGGTCTGTTTATCCAGTTGCCCCAGGGTAGGAAGTAATATAAAGGTATTCAGACCTGACAGAAATGAGAAATCAGTGACAGGCCTATGTGTTAATACCACTAGAGGATCAGTATTCACTGTGTGACTGTGCGCGCGCACGCACGCACGCACGCACGTGTGTGTGTGTGTGTGTGTGTGTGTGTGAGAGAGAGAGAGAGAGAGAGAGAGAGACACACACACAGACAGACAGACAGACAGAGACAGAGAGACAGAGAGAGAGCATGCCAACACTGGGGCCTGAATGTCAGACCTCAAGCTCTCCCTAATTTTTTTTGTTCCTGCTTGGTGCTCTACCACTTGAGACACACTTCCACTTCCAGTTTGCTGGTGGCTAACTGGAGTTAGGTCTCATGGACTTTACTGCCTGGGCTGACTTTGAACCCACAACTTTTTGCTAGTTAACTGGAGCTAAGAGTCTCTTGAATTTGTCTACCCAAATTTGTTATTTGGCCCTGAACCTTGATCCTCAGGTCTGACTCCTGAGTATGTAGGGTTATAAGCATGAGCCACAAGCATCCAGCTATGTTGACTGTCTTTTAAGGAAAGAAAACAGTATGTCTGAAAAATTCCTATGAAATAGGAAAACAGTTGATATAGGAAGAAATGGAACTATAAAAATTAGATACCTACAAACATTTGGGATGTCTGGCATATAATAAACATTTTGTACCTGTTGTCACTATATCTTCTCATTTGGAGCTACTTCTGTTCAAAAATGTGATGTGAAAGAGACAGTGTAGCTCAGAGCTGTTCTTTTTCAGAAACATGCACACTGCATTCCTTCAGAGCAGGATTTGCCTTCTCACTCTCTTTAAAGACCTGGCAGACATCTGGTGAGAAGGTGGAGGCCGGGCTGTGAGCCTTCCATTCCTGTGTTACCAGACATGGAGACCCACACGTGCTGAGGGCCATCTGCACCCACAAGGCCCCCACAGCAATCTTGTTCCACCGGTAATAAAAACAGACCTTACATAAACACTTGACCCATTTTTATTGTGATCTTCCAGTGGTTGTACAAGGGGTTACAATTTAACACGTATGCATCCTATGCTTCTTGATAATCACCCTACTATGGCTCTCCTCTATTTCCCATCCCCTCCTTTCCCACATATGTACATTGAGTATTGTCACTGTATTTGTTCCCCATTCCCTTGCCCATTTATCCATTCCTTTCCCACTAGCCCCCTTTTTTCATTTTTTTGAAAAAAAAAAAAAACTGACGTCTGAGAGCATGGCTCAAGAGGTAGAGCACCTACCAGCAATTATGAGGACTTCAGTTAAAGCCCAGTATTGGTAGGGAAAATAAACTGGTTTTGGAAGTGAATACAAAAAAATAACATGTGGCCAGGAGTGCTTGCCTGGTATGCACGAAGCCCTGGGTTCAATTCCTTGGTACCACATATACAGAAAAAGCTTGAAGTTGTGCTATAGCTCAAGCGGTAGGGTGCTAGCCTTGAGAAAGCTTAGGGACAGTGGCCAGGCCCTGAGTTCAATCTCCAGGACTGGCAAAACAAAACAAAAACAAAAACAAAACCACGTAATTAAAATCACTAATAGATCGATCAACTTATTTCTAGGCTGATTTCTCATACATATATATCGACATATTAGATATCATTTTTATGAAACTGGGATACCGTATTATATGAACTGCTTTTGCTGTGCCTTTTTTTGCTGTATTACAGAGTGAAAATGACCCTGTTAATAACCTTTTTGAAAACATGATTGCCTGTTTTCCCATCACCTAGACACTGTCTGCATCACTGAAAATGTGGTCCATACTTCCATTCCTCCCTCACAGCTGCTAGGGCTGCTGGACCCAGCCCAGTGCAGCAGAGCTGGAGACAGTCATCATCACCTGAGAGGAAACACCAGTGGTTTCCTGGTGGAGGAGCAGCCTGCTCTCTGCCTTGGTCCATCCATCACAGGCTGGGCACAGAGGTTCCCTACAAGGCCCAACTCTGTATGAGTGAGCAAAGAGGAGCCTGGGCTCTTATCATAGCTAAGAGCAGTGGGAGTGCTGTGAGAAGAACTTGGGATGGGAACCAAGCAGTTCCAGGGACAGCAGCTTGCCTTTCTGGCCCGCCCGGGTGCTCCTGGATCCACAGATGGGTGAATCCCTCCAGACCAGGGGCTGGTGTGTCAGCAGCCAGCCTGCCGTGAGGCAGCCAGGTTCCTGGACCATGATGCTCTCCAGGCTCTAGGGCCTCTCTTCCCTCCTTCCTGACAGAGTAGGATGTGTTCCTGTCTACCTACCAAGGGTCCAGGCAACTATGGAGTCTATCACTGCGTCTCCCCTCCAAGGCCTTGGGTCCCCTCTATCCTGCAGCAGACTGTGGTCCTCAAACTCCAATCCCCCACGTGTGGAGGCTGAGTCCAGTAAGTCTCCCAGGACGCACTGCCACTGGCAAGGGGCAGGCTAAGCTTTTACATGGGCTCTGCCACACCATTCTGTATGCGCTTTGGTAATCATGTCATGTGAACTTCAGTTTACCTGTGAAGGGTTCCAGTATGGATTCAATCTATGGACACTCAAGTACTGAAGAGAAGAACCATCAACAGCTCCAATTCTGCTGAGCTGTTGGAACTATCTCAGGCCTCACCTCCCCATGCTGCGAGGGGAGCAGTGACTGGACCAGCATCACAGGATACCATCTGCTCAAGGAGGGCTGACTCTGCTAACCTCTTTATACACATCCTATCACGGTTTAGCTTTATTTTACTTTCTGGTGCCAGTACTGGTGCTTGAACTCAGGGCCTAGGCACTTTCCCTTATCTTTTTTGCTTAAAGCTGGTATTCTACCACTTGAGCCACAGCAACACTTCTGGCTTTTTAGTTTCACAAACTGGGATGGCTTTGAACCACAATCCTCAGATCTCAGTCTTGTAAGTAGCTAGAATTAT
Source organism: Megascapheus bottae (assembly GCF_031878675.1). Lineage (NCBI taxonomy): Eukaryota > Metazoa > Chordata > Mammalia > Rodentia > Geomyidae > Megascapheus > Megascapheus bottae. The sequence goes on from NC_143514.1 coordinate 59,362,105, forward strand.
AAGTGTAAGCCCGGTCAATGCTGTAGTCCCCAGCTTCAAGCGCCTACCCTACAGCTGGTTTCTGTCATCTGAGATTAACCTCTGTACACAAAAGGCTTAACTTATCAGGGTCAACCTGACCACACCATGGTATGCAGTGTGGTCAAATACCATCTAGATATTATTGTGAAGGTAGTTTCTAGCAATCACTGGAAGAGCTCTGCCTCTAGACCCAGGATGGCAACAGTACCACTATCCCCTCCTACTCCCCGGCCTGCAGACTCAAGCCTGCTGATGGCTCTCAGATTTCAGACTTGCTGGTCCCTACAACTATGTGAGCCAGCCAGTCGCTTAAAACACATCTCTGTCTCTCTATACCCCTCCCATCCACACACTACTTAGTGTATATGACAGATACAGGGACTGTAGAGTGGCAGCCATCAACTACTCAACTCTGCTTTGTAGTGAGAAAGCACCTCAGATACAGGCAAACAAATGCATGTGACTGAGATCTAACTAGTCTTCATTAATAAAAAATAAGCCCTGGTAGTTTGCTGACCTCCTGGCTCCTGGTAAAAAAGGCCTAACTGGCAGAGAAGGCACTTTTGAGTCATAAAGTATCTTAAAAGCCTCTATAGGGCTGGGAGTTTGGACTAGTGGTAGAGTGCTTGCCTAACATGCACAGAAGACCTGGGTTCGATTCCTCAGTACCACATACATAGAAAAAAAGCCGGAAGTGGTGCTCAAATGGTAGAGCTCCAGCCCTGAGAAAGTCCAAGGACAGTGCCCAGGCTCTGAGCTCAAGCCCAGGACTGGCAAAAAAAAAAAAAAAAAAAAAAAAAAGCCTCTATATCTGATAGATACCAGTGCGTGCAACCCCTGCTATTTGGGAGGCTGAGATCAGGACTATGATTCTAGGCCAGCCAGGGCAGGCAAGTCACGAGATCTCTTATAAATGGAAGAAGCTGGGTGCAATGGTGGCACAAACTAGTCATCTAACTATGGTGAGAAGTCTAAAATATGAAAATTAGATCTAGGTTCCACTCCTGAATAGGAAATGAAATCACTTCTCAAAAATAACCAGTGTAAAAAAGGGCCGGAGGCATGGCTCAGCAGTGGAGCACATGCCTAGCAAGTATGAGGTCAAACTCTAATACTGCCTAAAACAAAAAGCCTGTAGACTGAGAGTGACAAGAAGCAGGGGCCATACAACTGCCAGCATGCCTTTAGGAGCAGAGGCAACTTTTACACAGAATTATACCAAGTCCTGACCTGGTCTAACACGGACATAATCACCCAGCATCAGGGAATTGGCTGGCCCAAGGGAGGAAATGACAGCTGTAGGGGAAGGCACATGGCCCTGCCCCACACAGCCTGTCTCCAGGAAAAAGCTTAGCCATGGATGCACTCTCCGTTGATAAGTTTCAGAACTCCCTGATGACCACAGTACAAAAAACTAGAATTTATTTTTAATCAAACAAACCACCTAGGAGCCTCAGGTGGCCCAAGCCAGGCCCTCGCATCAGAACCGAGGACACCCAGTGACTGGGCACAGCTGCCAGGTGGGGAAGACAACAGGTGGTGAAAAGAGCCCAGACGAAGGAGGTCCAGAATGTGCTGCAGAAGAGCTGCTCCTCAGAGGGCCCAGCCCACGGAGGGGCTCGGGCCGTAACACAGCTTACTGCACAGAGCACCCCGAGTGCTGGCTCCTTTTGGGATGTGCAGAGGGGGGCGGAGCACATCTCCTCACATGTACTCCCCACAGTCGGCGATGATCACCTTCTGCTTCGGCTTCCCATCCTTGCTGCCCTGGGCCTTTGCAAGCAGAGTGGAAGACAAGTCAAGGGATGAGGAGTGGTTCAGTCCCTTCCTGGCTAGAGCCCCCTCCAGCGTCTCACAGGGCTTGTACGAAGGGCCCAGTTGAAGAGAGGGCCATTTTTGGCCACCTACCTCAATCTGCCGCAACACATCCAGGCCTTCAGTGACCTCCCCGAATACCACGTGCTTGCCATCCAGCCAGTCTGTCTTGTCACAGGTCAGGAAGAACTGGGAGCCATTGGTGTTTGGGCCAGAATTGGCCATGGAGAGGAGGCCTGGGGAGAGTGACCCTGTCAGTTCCCTCACCCTACTCCAGCGCATGCAGACAGTAGACAGACAGCCCCCTGCAGGCAGGTTCATGCTCTGGAATGCACAGACCAGGCAGATGTGGCACTTTGTCTTCCACTCAGTAGTAAGACAAGATGAGCAGGGCTGTTCCAATCATTTCATACCCATTCACTCATTTATTCAGCAAATTAATGTCTACTTTGAACTACTTAATACTCTTGCTCAAGTGTTGTTTTTTTTGACAGTCCTGGGCTTGGGCTCAGGGCCTGGGCACTGTCCTTGGACTTTCTCAAGGCTAGAGCTCTACCACTTGAGCCTCAGCACCACTTCTGGCTTTTTTTCTATGTATGTGATACCAAGGAATCGAACCTGGGTCTTTGTGCATGCTAGGCAAGCACTCTACCACTAGACCAAATTCATGGCCCCATGTCTTTTTGGGGTATTTTTGCTGACTCTACCACTTGGAGAGACCCTCACATCCAGCTTATTGCTGTTTAATCACAGATAAGAATTTCTCGGGCTTATCGGCCTGTGCTGACTCTGAACCCTGATTGGGATTATACTGTCAGCTACCAGCAACTGGCTCTATATTATTTTCTTTTATTTATTTATGTTTGTGGGTCATGGGCTTGAACTAGGCCTAGGCACTGTCTCTGAGCTCTTCAGCTCTTGAGCCACGCCCCACTTCTCATTTTCTAGAGGTTAACTCGAGATAAGAGTCTCAGGTCCTGTGCTCGGGCTGGTTTTGAACCTTGATCCTCAGATCTCAGTCTCCTGAGTAGCTAGGATTACAGGCATGAGCCACTGCACCCGACTTTTGTTTTTATTTTTTTGAAGATTGATAGTACATCTTAGTATGCTGATGGGCAATCCAGCAGAAGAGGACATGGAAGCAACCAAGTTAAAAGCAGGGGGCTGTCCACAGATGGAGGGGAAGGGCAGAAGGCTGAAGCAGGAGTGTGCATGTGTGGAGAAGCAGGAAGAGAGGCATATGATGAGGCGGGAGGGTGACAGGAGGCCCAGGAGTGAAGATGGGAAGGAATCATCTCCGATTGGGATTGAGCACACAAGGGCATTCTGATCAGAACTGTAGCAACAAATTTCAAGTGGGGTCACATAGTCTGCTTCTGTCTCAAATGGGGAGAAGGCAACCCCTGAGATTTTACTAGATGAAGATGGGATGACAGAAAGGGTGAGAGTACAAGAGAGAACTTTCAATGGTAGACCACAGAACCTAAGCTAGGCTTCCAGCAAGTACTGTCTAACAGGGTGAGGTGGGGAACTGGACAGTATATGATTACACGATCATTGCAAGTGAATGCACTGCAGCTAGGGTGAATGATTCTCTTATGTTCAACAGTTAGTGTTTTTCCAACCCTTGACCTGCCTGCCTTTCCTGTCTGTACTGCCACTCTGCCCAGGCCCAGGCCCAGGCCCAGCCAGCATTACCTGGTCCTGTGTGTTTGAGGATAAAGTTTTCATCATCAAACTTCTTCCCATAGATAGACTTGCCCCCGGTGCCATTGTGGTTTGTGAAGTCACCGCCTTGGCACATGAACTGGGGGATGATCCGATGGAAGCTGCTCCCCTTGAAGCCGAAGCCCTTCTCATGGGTACACAGGCAGCGGAAGTTTTCTGAGGGTGGACAGGAAAGGATTCGAAGGTTAAAAGACAAAACAAACCAAGACAAGCAAACAAAGCCACTGAAAAAGTGCTTTGTTTAATGTTTGTATAGTTGTCCTTGGTACCCATACAGTATTGATTCCAGTAATTCAAAATCTCGGTATGCAAAAGTTCCTTTGACCTACATACATTATGTATATATTGTAATATATTGTATGTATATATTTGCTACAATGCTGGGACTTGAACTCAGGGCCTGAGTGCTGTCCCTGAGCTTTTTTGCTCAAAGTTAGTGCTTTACTACCTGAGACACAGCTCTGACTTTTTGGTCTTATAGGGCCAGGAGTGAGGCCTAGTGGGAGAGGGCTTGCCTAGCATGTATCAAGCTCTGGGTTCCATTCCTCAGTATCACATATACAGAAACAAGCCATAAGTGGTGCTGTGGCTAAAGTAGTAGGTATAGTGCTAGCCTTGAGAAAGTCCAAGGACAGTGCCTAGGCCCTGAGTTCCAGCCCCAGGTCTGACAAAAAAAAAAAAGTCCTGCCCTCGCTTGCTCTAAACCATGATCCTCAGATATCAATCTCCTGAGCAGCTAGGACTAGACACATGAGCCACATGTGCCTGGCATCATCTTCCTATATTTTACATCATCTCTAGATGACTTATACCTTATACTGTATAAATGCCATGTAAGTAGTACTTGCTATATACCACACTGTCTAGGGAATAACAACAAAAAGTTCAAACACATTCCGCACAGATACAATATTTTTCTCCCCAGTCCTGGAGCTTGAATTCAGGGCCTGGGCACTGGTCCTTGGACACTTTTTGCTCAAGGCTAGCACTCTGCCTCTTGATCCACAGCACCATGTCTGGTTTTTTCTGAGCATCGTAAGGAAGAATAGAACCCAGGGCTTCGTACATGCAAGACGAGCACTCTACCACCAGGCTATGCTCCCAACCCAAACGACAATTTTTTTTGTCTTTGCCAGCCCCGGGGCTTGAACTCAGGGCCTGGGTACTGTTCTTGAGCTTTCTCAAGGATACAGGTCTACCACTTGAGCCACAGCACTATTTCTGGTATGTATGTGGTACTGAAGAATTGAACTCAGGTCTTGATGCTTGCCAGGCAAGCACCCTACCACTAGGACAAATTTCCAGCCTATAATTTTTTTTGGTCTTTTCTTTTTTGGTACTGAGGAGCAAACCCAGGGGCACTATATTGGCTAGACAAGTGCTTACCACTGATCTACATAACAGCCCCATTTGCAAGTTTTCCTACGTGTGTGTGTGGATCATGGGGCTTGAACTCTGTCTGGGCACTGTCTCTGAGCTCTTCAGCTCAAGGCTACCACCCTATCCATGAGCCAAGCCCCACTTCCCTTTTCTAGAGGTTCATTGGAGATACGCGTCTCAGGTCCTTTTGTGCCTGGGCTGGTTTGAACCTTGATTCTCAGATCTCAGCCTCCTGAGTAGCTAGGATTACAGGTGTGAGCCACCCACTTCAGGCTTCCTCCGTATATTTCTGCCCTGTATTTGGTTGAATCCACACAGTGGATTCCAGGGATGGGGAGGGCTAAATGTGTTTTCATTGTAAGTAAGAGGTGTTCATGTAAACCTCCTAAAGGATGACAGGGCACATTGGTTAAAGAAGGAAGACTCAATATGTACATTCTAGCTCTGTTGCTTCCCCAAGGGACACTAAAATGGTGGTGGAGTATTTCTTTCTTTCTTTTTCTTTTTTTTTTTTGCCAGTCCTGGGTTAGACTCAGGGCCTGAGTACTGTCCTTGGGTTTTTCTCAAGGCTGGAGCTCTACCAATTGAACCACAGCACCACTTCTGACTTTTTTTTTTTTTTTTTTTCTGTGTATGTGGTACCAAAGAATTGAATCTGGGTCTTCCTTCATGCTAGGCAAGCACTCTACCACTAGGCCAAACTCCTGGCCCAGAGTATTTCTTTTGTTTGTTTTGTTTTGTGCTGGTACTGGAGCTTGAACTCAGGGCCTGCATGTTATATCTTGGCTTTTTTGCTAAAGGCTAGTAGTACTCTACGACTTTGAGCCACAGCTTCACTTCTGGCTTTTTAGTGGCCGAATGGAGCAAGAGTCTCACAGACTTCTATGCTAAGTCTGACTTCTAACCACAATCCTCAGATCTAAGCTTCCTGTGTAGCTAGGATTACAGGTGCGAGCTGGCTAGTGCATAGCTGGATAAACCTGTTTTCTGATTTTTGTTTATTCAAAGAAAACCAAAGGATGTTGGAAGAAAACACAGAGCAATTGTTCATGACTTGGAGTTTGGTTATATATAACATCAAATACAAGGGTAATAAAAGAAAAATAGATAAATTATATTTTCTCAAAATTGAAAACTATGTATGTTGAAGGACACCAAAGACTGTGAAACTCTTATCTCCAATTACCCACTAGAAAACTGGAAGTGGGACTGTGGCTCAAGGGGTAGGGTGGTAACCTTGAGCTGAAGAGCTCAGGGACAGCACCCAGGCCAAGTTCAAGCCCTATGACTGACCAAAAAAAAAATTAACTCAGGTCAAAAACATTACTCAGCCACCAGCTTCCCACCAACCAGACCACAGGCCCCTGCTTACCTGCTGTCATGGGCACCACATCGGAACGCAGGAGCATCTGGATGCGGCCAGCTGGCTTGTTCCCAATCTTGATGTCCATGTACACCTGAGGATTTGACCGGGCCTTTTTTGCAGCGGGCTCTCCCTGGGTGCAGAGGAAGCTGCTAGTTAGAGGGAACTCCCGACTCCTCACGTATTAGCATGAGTTCTGCACACACTCAGAACACTACTGAACAGGCTGGATGAGGGGGCTGACAGGACTGAGACTTTTACATGAAGGTGGAGAAAAACACTGTGAGCTAAAGAAAAGGCAGAGAAGAAGACAAAGCTCACAGCACATACAGAAGGGAAACCCACACCGTGTTGGTTGGGGAGGTGTGCTAAGAACAAGGAGAAAGTCCAGGTCATTGTTCTCCTAGGAGGCGAGAACCCTGAATCCATATCAGCTTGAAGGAAAGCTACCAACCTGTCCTGTCTCCTCTATAAAAGGTGAGAAGACAGAGAGGCTGGTACAAAATCCTCAGTGCAGTGGTGTGAGGACCAATCTGGTTCCTCATCAGCCAAGTCACAAGTCTATGCCTGAGTAGAATACAAGAAAGCCCAAAACTTCTCCCTTTCTCACGCAACACAGCTTTTGTCAAAGGACAATGTTCATTGCCTATCCTTTCAGTTTTCTTGCAAATTTCCACAAAAACCTAGGCATAGCCTCTCCTCCATAAGTGGGAGACTTTGTTCTCACCTCATGGGTTTCAGCTTTGGGAGGTTCGGACCCTTCTTCCTCTTTATTCTCTTCAAGAGTCTTCCCAGAAAACTTCTTCAACCAGTCATCATCTGACCAAACTAAATGGGAAGAGGTGAACAAATGTTGAGAAATTCAAAGTATCAGCCAACAGCTAAGGAGATGCTCTGCTCAGTCACTTCCATCTGGAAGAAGTCACTGGAACCCTAGGCCAGCCGGATCCCCTTTGAGAACATCTCAGGTTAATTGCCCTTTCACAAGAATACAGTACTGAGAAAACAAAGAAGATCAAGAGACCAGGTAGGATTTTTCTCATAATATTGTTCTATCTGTGAAACCAGAATAAGCACATGCTCCTTACCAGTATTGACTACCATCCACTCTGTCCAGCAGAAAGTGGCATTTAGCATGCAGTTAGGTAGTGGTAACAATGTAGAAGCCAAACTGGAGGACAAGGAGCCCTCTCTTACCTGGTCTGGAAGAGCCCTCCTTAATTCTCATTGGTTTAGCCAAATTGACACGAATTGTCCGTCCAAAGAGTTCAGATTCATTCTGAAAGATCAAAAATCCAGCTGCTTGGGGCCAGGAGTTTAACCTACTAGTAGAGTGCTTGCCTAGCATTCATGAAGACCTAGGTTCGATTCCTTAGTACCATATATAGAGAAAAAGCCCGAAGTGGTGCTGTCCTTGAGAAAGCCCAAGCACAGTGCTCAGGCCCTGAGTTCAAACCCCAGGACTGGCAAAATAATAATAATAATAATAGTAAAGCATCCAGCTACTTAAACTGTCAAATTGAAAAGGCAGAAAGCATTCCATGTATTTTGAACTATGTTATTTCTCCTCCTTTAATCCAAGTCCCTAGCAAAAGCTTTGCCCTTACACAAAGCAGTTCTCACTAGGAATCTGAAGATAAATCCTTCCCTTAAATGGTCATATACTTCCTCTCTGTCAATACCAGCAAAGGTCTGCCTACCAACCCAGGTTCAGGGGACTTAGAATTATAAGAATAAATGCAGTTTCCCAGAACTGCTTTTCACCTTCACAAGCCAATATCAGCTTTGAGTTGATGAAACATGAGTTCTCTCTGACAGCAAAGGAATTGTGTTTGATGAACAGGTAACAGAGAACAAGGAATAAAGCACTTTATTATTGGGCTGAGAATGTGGCTTAGTGGTAGTGTGCTTGCCTAGCATGCATAAAGCCCTGGGTTCAACTCCTCAGTATCACATACACAGAAAAAGCTGGAAGTGATGCTGTGGCTCAAGTGGTAGAGTGCTAGCCTTGAGCAAAAGAAGTTCAGGGACAGTGCTCAGGCCTGGCCCAAGCCCCAGGATTGGCAAAAAAACAAAACAAAACAAAACAAAAACCCCTTTATTATCCAAAGATAACTGGCGTTTGGGGGATGGATAACTTAATATGAATACACTTAAGAAAATTCTAAAAATTTCATGGTAAAAAGTGGAAAAAATTATTTATACTAGCTACTCAAGAGGCTGAGATCAGGAAATCATAGTTTGAGGCCAGCTGGGGCAAAAAGTTCATAAGACTCCTTTCTCACTAACAGCACACCTGATATCCCAGGTACGGTGAGAACTGTTAAAACAGGAGCTCACAATTCTGGGCCATCTGAGTCTGAAAATAACCAGTGAGTGCTGTGTGCCAGTGGCTCACACCTATCATCCTAGCTACTTGGAAGGCTGAGAAGTAAAAGGTTGTTGTTCTAGGATAATCCAGGTAGAAAAGTCCACCAAACTTCATCTCAACAAAAGGACAAGTAGGTCACAATTGCACCTACCTGTAATCCTAGCAAGGCAGATCACAGTCCAGATAGATAGATAGACAGATAGACAGACAGACAATCTATCGTAAAAGGAATCAGTCAGGGGGCCAGGAGTTTGGCCTAGTGGTTAAAGTGCTTGCCTAGCATGCATGAAGACCCGGGTTCGATTCCTCGGTACCACATACATAGAAAAAAGCCAGAAGTGGTGCTGAGGCTCAACTGGTAGAGCTCTAGCCTTGAGAAAGTCCAAGGACAGTGCTCAGGCCCTGAGCTCAAGCCCAGGACTGGCAAAAAAAAAAAAAAAAAGGAATCAGTCAGGTACAAGTGTAACCCTACCTACTCAAGAGGCTGAGATCTGAAGATCTTGTTTCAAAGCCAATCTGGGCTTCATAAGTCTTTTTGTCCTTGCTAGGGTGACAAATAATGAAAGAGAGAGAAGGAGAGACAGGACCCTGTATACCACCAAAAAGCACCTTCAGTGAACTAGGGATTCCTGGTCATATCATACCATGTTGTCAATAGCTGCTGCGGCATCCTGCCAAAAAAAGACAAGCTGTAAGTTTGTTTGCAGCTGAATGCTAAATATACAGACACTCATTAGCGAAACCTCTACATAGCTTGCCTAGATTTTGTCCGCATATCTAACAAAAGTACCCTCTGGACCGGGAGTTTGGCCTAGTAGTAGAGCATGCTTAGCATGCATGAAGTCCCGGTTCAATTCGTCAGTACCATATATCCAGAAAAGGCCAGAAGTGGTGCTGTGGCTCAAGTGATAGAGTTCTAGCCTTGAGAAAGCTCAAGGGCAGTGTCCAGGTCCTGAGTTCAAGCCCCAGGACTGGCCAAAAAAAAAAAAAAAAAAATGCCCGTGCCTGGGGACTGATGTTTGAGCTGGTGGTCCTGTAATTTACTCTGTAGTTGAAAGCATAATAAATAATCACCAGCACTACGAGCCAAAAATTCTCAATAAACAGCACTGAAGGAGCTCTACAGAGGCAGAATGAGCAGGGTCTGTTAGAAGGTCCAAGGCTGAGACCTAAGGTTCTCAATGTGAAGCCAACCAAAGAAAAAATCTAAGACTTTTTTTTTTTGGTGGGTCATGGGATTTGAACTCTGGGCCTGGGTGCTATCCCTGAGCTCTTCAGGTCAAGGCTACTGCCCTACCTCCCTACCCACTGAGCCTTAGTCCCATTTCCCATTTTCTAATGATTAATTGGAGATAAGAGTCTCTTGTTCGTTAGTGCCAGGCTGGCTTTGAATCAGGATCCTCAGATCTCAGCCTCCAGAGTAGCTAGGATTTTAGGGCTCCAGAGACTCCTATCTCCAATTAACTACATAAAGAAAAAGGATAAACAAAGCAAAAACAATAACAACAAAAACATGGAAATGGACTTGTGGCATACGTGATAGAGCTCTAGCCTTGAGGGAAAAAAGCTCAGGAATAGCACTCAGGCACTGAGCTTGAGCCCCAGGACCAGTACCACTACCACCACCACCACCACCACCAATTTTCTCACCTCTGCCAACTCAAATTCAACAAAAGCAAAGCCTCGGTGCTTTTCTGCAAAAAGGAAAAACAAAACAAAACAAATGATTACCATTGGGGCAATGAGAAGAAACAGAAGCTCACACAATAAAGTCAGTTACATGTCAGATCCAGATGCCAGAAATAACTGTTTAGGCATCTCATTCTTTTTTCTTTGCCAGTCCTGGGCCTTGAGCTCAGGGCCTTAGCACTGTCCTTGGGCTTTCTCAAGGCTACAACTCTACCACTTGAGCCACAGCACCACTTCTGGCTTTTTTCTATGTGTGTGGTATCAAGGAATCGAACCCAGGTCTTCGTGCATGCTAGGCAAGCACTCTACCACTGGGCCAATCTCCCAGCTCAGGAATCTCATTCTTAAGAGTCCTCCTAAATAACATTTTACACAACAATAAGCTTTTTCATAAGCAGAGCTAGATATCAACTGTATTTTTCATATTAAAGAATGAGCATTCAACTCTCTTACTCAAGCCAAACTTAAAATGTTAACCTTCACATATGAGGCAACTAGAAAAATAAAGTCTTAATTTAACCTACTAATTATTAATTTAAATATACAATTTGAAGCTGGGCATAGCAGTGTGCATCTATAACACAAGCTGGTAGAAGGGGTGCCAGTTTGAGGCCAGCCCAGGCAACACAGCAAGACTGTCTCCAATAAAAAGGACATTAACCAGATGCATTGTACTCAAAGCTGCATTGTATCCCATTGTATTGTATTGCATTGTATCCATAAACTGTTGATAAAACCCCACTGTACAACTACTTACAGATAATAAAAAGCAAGAAATGGAGAGAGGAAGAGACAGAGACAGAAAGAACAAGCAAGCTAGCTGGGTGCTGATCTTAGCCATTCAGTAGACTGAGATCTGAGGACTGTGGTTCAGAGTACAAATCTGAAGAGATTCATATGTACAATTAACCAGCAAAAAGCCGGAAGTTGAAGTGGCTCAAATGGTAGAGTACCAGTAGTTACTGAAAAAGTTAAGAGACCCAGGAGTTTAAGCCCTAGTATCAGCACATACAGAAACAACAACAAAGACATCAAGCAAATAAATAGTTTGAATATCGTGTGCATAAAGCATGAATCATAAAACCTGATAAAACCAGCTTTTACTTTCAGGTAAATGCTGTTCTGACTAGAAAGGTCAGTTGCAAGCAAGCATTAGTTTTAGAAGTTAAACACTAAAAGGGCCCTTAGAAAGTCAATATAAGCAAACATATGAAAATATATATACATATATATTAAAAGACTTTCCTGCTGCCTCCTCACATAAGACACATCCAAAGAACTCACCTGTTTCATAATCAAGAGGAATCTGAATATCTGTGATGTCTCCAAAAGGAATAAAAGCAGCATGAAGAACTTTGTCGTCCACTTCTTCTGCCAGCCCACCTAGACATAGGCAGAGGGGATTGCCTTCTGAATTACTGCCTTGGACATTTAACCAAGTACCCGAGGCCAGATCCCATGCTGGACAAAGGAAGAGATCTTTGCATCCAGTCCTTTCGCCACAAAAGCAGCTCCCTCTCATCCACTCCCTGCCTATACTTACATGGTATGCTCCTCTCCAGCCTTCTTTCAGACCTTTAAGTAAATTGCTCTATAGGATTCCCTGCCTCACGTCACTCTGTCAGCCTCGCAAAGCCAATCTGAAGGATCTTGGTGAAAAGCGCAAATTTGAATCTATCACTTCTCGGAACCTCTCAGCCTCTAGGACTTTAAGCAATAAGGTGCAAACTATCCTTAGCAAGCTACACAAGGTCTTTGTAACCTGAGTTTTGCTCATTTTCCAGCACCTTACACGCTGCTTGATTTCTCTGGGTTTCCTGAAAACAGAACTCGCTTGCCACAAGTGTCAGGCTAGTTCGCACCTCGGGGCTTTCGGCTCCCTGGCAGTAAACGCCCTGGCCTCTGAGCCAGGCTGCCCGACCCCAGCCCCGGCGGCACCACCACCCCCTCCAGACGGGCGGATCGCGTTCTTCCAGCCCCTGGGCGTCTCTGGCCGTCCCGAGCACAGCGCTTGTCAAAGACCCACTTCCTCTTAACGAGTCTGGGAAGCCCCTCCTGCAGTGAACACTGAAAATGGGTGGGCGCAAGGGTCTGGGGCACCCCGACAGCCTCTACTCTCCTCCCGGTTCCCGCCGAGCTCAGCGGACTCCGAGGAAGCCCGAATGAAGGCTCGGCCGGAGGCAAAGCACCGCTTCGCAGACCCGGCCCTGACAGCTGTCACCCCTTCCCCACGCCCCCGGCCCACTAGCGGCGGGGTCGCTCGGAAAGCGCGCCTGCTCACCCACGTACAACACACGCTTGGTCGTGGCCATCTTGCTTCCGCACTTTTCCGCCGGAAGCCCGCGGTCTGCCCGCCCCCTCCGCTGCCGCCACGCCCCTCGCCGTAGCCACGCCCCTCGCCGTAGCCACGCCCACTCGCGTCCTGGTCTGCCTCTGCTTCCTGGCGCTTGCGTACTGTCTCATGGATCCGGTACCCCTTGGCTTCCTCCATCCCTTACCTACAGGTGATGAATGGACATACATGGGTAGGGCCCTTCCAGGGCTAGTGGGGTCCTGGGAAACAAACCTAATCAGCTAAGGTTTTATAGGTAAAAGATCAGCTACAGATTAACTGTGGGCCATCCTGGGCTGCTTGATTTTGGACAATCCAGGAGGGGAAGACTGGTTTTTATGCAGGATGGGGTGGCTCACAATTGTATCTCACCTACTTGGGAGTCAGAAATAAGAGGATTGCTTTCTGTGGGCGTTAGAGGACAGCAAAGGACCCTATCTGAAAAACGAGAGCACACACACACACACACACACACACACACGTGCGCATGCGCTGGGGCTGGGGACCCTTAGTCCAAACACTTACGACCCCTTTCCCCACCCCCCAAAAAAGAACATTTTATATTTACTTGTCCCTCAATTTTTCTACACTTTGGAGTCATAATCCTGTAGTCACATCAAGTCATAATATAGATTATCAATTTAACTGGGAACTGGTGATATATGCCAGTAACCCTAGCTACTCAGGAGATTGAGATCTGAGGCTCATTCTTTGAAGCTAGTCCTAGCAGATAAATCTGAGAAACTCTTATTTCCAATTAACCAACAAAAAGCTGGAAGTAGAGATGTGGTTCCAGTTGTAGAGTGCTAGTCTTGAGTGAAAATGCCAAACATGAGGCCTTGAATCCAAGCCCCACTACTACTGCAAGACAAAACAAAATAATGCTTTTTACATTTTTTCATTATCTTTATTCACAAATTCTAGGATGGTAAGTCTATTATATGTATGATAAAATAGGTTATGCAAATAACATGAAGACACAATTATTACGTAAGTACTCTCGGATATATAACCTCTTGAGATAGCTTACTGGACCCAATTCTACCCCTGAATGGGCCAATTTTATGACGCTCCTAGAGATTTGGAGTTGGGTAGCTTTTTTGATTCTCTTTTGTAAGATCCAAGGCTTAGTTGCAAGTCTGGACATCAGCCACTGGAAGCAGCCCTCCCGGGGCCTAGGGGAGGTCTGGTGTCTGGCGCTCTGGGGTGGGGTGGGGCCAGTCTGGAGCAGTACGTCTTCCTGCCACTTTTGTCCGTCCTTCTCTCACGCATCTGAGTTTGCAGGAGAGGGGCCACAGGGGGAGGAGGAAAGCTTCGGCTGGTGCTAGGGATTTCAGTGCTTCTGAAAGATGTGGGCTAGAGAACTTGACTAGACCCCCGGCGGGGGGAGGGGGCTCTTTCCGCTCAGCCAGGATGCCCCTGTTCATGTCACTCTTGAACCTGGTTTCAAGCTTAAATTGTGCAAATTCAAGTTGTGGTGGAGGACAGTCTCCAAAAGTTTCTTCAGTGATTCTTTGGACTCTCTCTTTTTCTACTGTGTTTTCATGAATGAGCCTGGGATCCACATTTCTGTCTAGTCCAGGGTTTCCATCTTGTAGAGGTGTTGTAGAGTTGTGATTTTCAAACACCTGGTTATACTGTTTAAAAACAATGGCCTTGAGTGAGTCCAGGTGTTGGCTTCTTAGGTCCATTTTCATAATCTGGTGGTGGTTGCTAGCCATTTTCAGGGCCTGACTCAGAAGGGGCACAGTGCTCTTCAGGATGGAGAGGGGTGCCAAGGCATACGGAGTCTGGGGATCATACACCACGTAGGTAGGCCTTGAATTCTGTGTTCCCCATGCAGTTCGAATCCAGACTGCACTCTCCTCTGCGACTCTGAAGCTAACCGTCACATTCCTTAATGCTCTCTGAAGAGTTTTCTTAAAGGAACTTTTGAATTGTTCCACATCGAAAAGGTCAACATCTTCATCTGGTCCTTCCCTCATCTGAAAAACATCCCAAACTTTCTGGTGCCGATGAACTTGAGTATAAATGATCTCTAAAAGGGCTGCATCATTGAGACTTGCAGACTTCTCAAAGAGCAGGACCAAATCCAGAGCTAGCTGTTCCTTTCTCTGCCGGAAATTTACAGTCTGCAGTTGGCTCTTGGAGAAAAAATCCCAGGCTTTTAGGATCGTCATCATTTCATACATGGGGATTTTCAAGACAGTCCTCCAGAAAAACTCGGCATCCGTCTTATCCATCTCTCGACCCACATCTCCAGTAGCTCTCCAGCAGCTGCTCCCGCGGGGGCGCTTTCAAAACCCCAATGGTCTGCTTTTTACATTTTGAAATAATTGAAAAAAAATCAAGGATCTTTCCTATGGACATAGACTCTGGCAGGATTGTCCAGGAACCTGGAGAGGTTGCATGTGAGCACAAAGGAAGGGACAACTTGAAGGTGAATACCTTCAGTGGTATCCACCATTGGTGGGAGAAGAAGCAACAGCATCTGAATGAATTCAATCCTTGGTGAGGAAACAGTGGTAATATACACACCAGACAGGCCAGGGCCTTACATATATTCCCAGGTCTAAACACTTGTAGCACATTTGGAAAGAGAAGGTGAAATGAACCCTTACAGAGTATCCATATGGTCTTCTGCTTGAAAGAGTTCTAGACAGAAGAAAGGAAGTTCTACTGTGTTGTCTACGTTGGCCTTGAACTTCTGGGCTCCAGCAATTCTTTTGCCTCTGCCTTGCTGAGCAACTGGGACTACATGCTTGCTGGCATGCAAACTTTTGGAAATAAAGGGTATCATTTCATTTCACATGGGACATTCATGAGTTAGCTCAAGCAGTTTGCTTGCATAAACAAAATAGTAATTCAGTTTGTTTCTGGAGTGTGCAAAGCTACAGTGGCTGTGTGTGAGTGTCCATTCTGGGACTTGAACTCAGGACCTGGGCTATTGTGCTTGAAGCTAATGCTCTACCACTTGAGCTACAGTTTCACTTTCAGATTTTTTTTTTAATTAAAAGAATTTTTTTTTTGGTCCATGTGGGGCTTAAACTCTGGGCCTGAGCACAGTCCCTGAGCTCTTCAGTTCAAGGCTATTGCTCTACCGCATGAGCCACAGCACCATTTGTGGTTTTCTGGTGGTTAATTGGAGATGAGACTCACCAATTTTCCTGCCCGGACTGGCTTTGAACCACAAAACTCAGATCTCAGCCTCCTGAGTAGCTAGGATTCGCACCTGGCTTTAAATTTTAATTTTATTGTTATTGAAAAGGTTATATACAGAAAGGTTACAGTTGCACAAGTCGGGTAATGAGCACATTTCTTTTTAGACAATGCTATCCCTTCCCTCGATTTCTTCCAGTGTCTCCCTCCATCCCTGCCCACAAGTTGTATAGTTCATTTTCCACATAGTGACTAGTGAGTACAGGTCCAGCTTTTTTGATGTTTAATTGGAGATAAGAGTCATCGATTTTCCTTCCCAGGCTGGCTTTGAACCACATTCCTCAGATATCAACCTCCTTAATAGACAAGATTACAGATGCATGCCACTAGCCCCCAGCTTACAGTAACTTTTTTTTAAACAAAAGTGCTATTATTATTATTGTTGTTGTTGTTGTTGTTTATTTTTTTCAGTCATGGGCTTGAACTCAGCCTGGATGCTGTCCTGAGCTCTTGCTCAATGTTAGTCCTCTACTATTTCTGCCCACAGCGTCACTTCATTTTCTGGTGGTTAACTGGAGATAAGACTCTAACAGACTTTCTTGCCCAGGCTTGTTTTAAACCATAATCTCAGCTTCTTGAATAGCTAGACTTATAGGCGTGAGCCACTGGTGCCAGGCAGGAGAATTTTTTTTGCCAGTCCTGAGTCTTGAACTCAGGGCCTGAGCACTGTCCTTGGGCTTTCTCAAAGCCAGTGCTCTACCACTTGAGCCATAGAACTATTTCTGGCTTTTTTTCTACGTATGTGGAAGCGAGGAATCGAACCAGGGTCTTCGTGCATGCTGGACAAGCACTCTACCATGAGGCTAAACTCCCAGCCCTCCTGGATACTTTTTGCTCAAGGCTAGTGCTCTGTCACTTGAGCAACAGCACCACTTTCTGTTTTTTTAATATGTATGTGGTACTAAGGAATCGAATTCAGGGCTTTGTGCATGTGAGGCGAGCACTCTACCACTAGGCTCTGCTCCCAGCCCAGGAGAGCTTTTTAAAAGACCACATTACCCCCTTTAAAAGGATTCTCGTAAGTGACTGAGCCAGAACGTACCAAAACAATAAAAATTGTATACCATGCTACCACTCTTACCAAGTGTTCCAAAAAAACTCAGTACACGATGTCACTGATGTCAATGACAGCCTCCAGCCTGGAAGCAAGTCTGAAGAAAATACAAGATTTATCTTTTCTTGTGGCAATACCTCGTGGAAATTTCCATCTTTAGCAGCGAGCCCGGATAGGTCAGTCAGTGAGAGAGTGAGGAGAATCATTTTCTCTCCTATACATGGATGAGTGCTATCGGACTTCACAAGTGCACATACACACCTTGTCCTTTTTATTGCTTTATTTGCCTGTGTGCTAGTCCTGGGGCCTGAACTGAGGGGCATGGCCGTTGTCCCCAAACTTTGTGCTCAAGACGAGTGCCCTACCACTTAAGCCACAGCTCCACTTCTGGCTCTTTGGTGACTAATTAGCAGTAAGACTGTCATGGACTTTTCTGCCCTAGCTGGCCTCAAATCTCAGCCCTTAGATCTCAGCCTCTACAAAGGTTTAGCACACCTTTTATTCTTAAATGCCTTATTTTGTTTGTTTGTTTATTTATGTTGGTTGTGGGGCTTGAACTCTGGGCCTCAGCGCTGTCCCTGAGCTTTTCATCTCAAGGCTAATGCTCTACCACTTGAGCCACAGAGCCATTTCCAGTTTTATGATAGTTAATTGAAGATAAGAGTCCATGGACATTTTGTGTCTGGACTGGCTTTGAACCATGATTCTCAGATCTCAGCCTTCTGAGTAGCTAGGATTACAGTCATGAGCCATCAGCACCCAGCCTAAATGCCTTATTTTAAAATTGACAGTATAAGTTGTTTGTTTTTCCTATTATACCTTCTAGTTTTTTTATTCCTATATATTAATATATTGATTTTTGTATTGATCTTGCTTCTGACAGCTCTCCTGAACTCTCATATAGTTATTCTCCATATTAGGTTTTCTAAATTGACAGTAATAATTGCATGCAAGTAAGGTTATTTTTTGTTATTTCTCTCTACTTCTTATACCTCTTGTTTATTTTTCTTATTATACTGGCTAGTAGCTCCAACATGCCTGTAATCTCAGCTACTCTGGAGGCAGAGATAGGAGAATATAGTTCAAGGCTCATCCAGACAAAGTTAGCACAAGAATATATCTACAAAACTAAAAGCAAAAGGACTGGGAATGTGGCTCAGGTGGTTGAATACAAACACACGACTGGTGTTCAATCTCTGGTCTATTTAAAACTGTGGGGAACTTGTTTGTAAAGGTATATGTGCTCTGTGTGTGTGTGTGTGTGTGTGTGTGTGTGTGTGTGTGTGTGTGTGACAGAGAGAGAGAGAGAGAGAGAGAGAGAGAGAGAGAGAGAGAGAGAGAGAGAGGAAAACTTACTTTTTTCCCACAGGAATTCATTCTCTGGTGCACTTCTGCCCTATAGACCCCAACTTTGTCTTCCTCGTTCCCTTGAGGAAGCCCAATTTTGCTATTAAAAGAGATTGGAAACAAGAATGACCATTGTTGCCAGGCATTGGTGACTCATGTCTGGAATCCTAGCTCCTCAGGAAGCTGAGATATGATGATCAAGGTTAGAAGCCATCCCAGGCAGAAAAGTCTATGAAATTCTTTTTTTTTTTTTATAATTTTTATTTTTTATTTTTATTTTTTTTTGCCAGTCCTGGGCTTGAGCTCAGGGCCTGAGCACTGTCCTTGGACTTTCTCAAGGCTAGAGCTCTACCACTTGAGCCTCAGCACCACTTCCAGCTTTTTTCTATGTATGTGGTACCGAGGAATCGAACCCGGGTCTTCATGCATGCTAGGCAAGCACTTTAACCACTAGGCCAAACTCCCGGTCCCGTCTATGAAATTCTTATTTCCAATAAACTATTGAGAAAAACTTGAAAGTGGTGCTGTGGTTCAAATGGTAGAGTTCTAGCTTTGAGTAAGGGAAGGTCAGAGACAATGCCCCAGCCTTGAATTCTAGGACTAGTGCGCATGTTTTTTCTCTCTCTCTTCCCCCCCCCCCATCACACACACACACACACACACACACACACACACACAGAATGATCAGTTGTTAACAAATCATGTGTCTTGCAGAACTACCAGCTTTTTGTTTGAGCAGTTTAAGAAGAAAAAGTTTATCAGTAATTAGTTATAGAATCAAAATTTTTAATTTTACCCCTAGGGGGCAGTCATGGATCATAGTTTGGTATAATATTTCTTTTTAATGTTAAAAGAATCAATCAAACACTTTGCCCTTTAAATATGTATTATTGCTTACAATTTTTTTTGTCCCAGGGCCTGAACTCAGGGCCTGATGACTGTCCTTGGGCTTTCTCAAGGCTAGAACTCTACCACTTGAACCACAGCACCACTTCCAACTTTTTCTGAATAGTTTATTGGAAACAAGAATTTCTTAGACTTTTCTGCCTGGATTTACGGCCTTTTCTATGTATGTAGCACCAAGGAATCAAACCTGAGTCTTCCTGCATGCTAGGCAAGCACTCTACCATTAGGCCAAATTTCCATCCTTATTGTTTACGTTTTGTGGGTATGGAACAGAGCCTTAAAAATGTTAAGTGATGCACCTTCTATCTGGTGAATATAATGTAACCCTTCTATTAATTAAAATAAAAAATATATAAAAAAGTTAAGTGATTTGATTAGCTCCTGTGCATTTGTTGTAAGTAGAAAAAATAGATGAGAGATATTAACCTACCTCTATTAACATGTCTCCTACATATTAATGTGTTGCTACCCCTAAATTTAACCCATTCCAATAAAAACTCAGCAGGATTTATTACATAAAAAAATAGAGCATAGTTCATATGAAAAAATAAAGACATGCCTAAGCAAATCCAGGCGACTTCTAAAACAGCAAAATATCAATTACAATGTGGCATTCTTTTCTTATTTTTCTTTTCTTCTTCTGCCTCCCCCTCCTCCCCTCCCCCCCCACCCCCAGCTTTGGTGCCTAGGCCTGAATTGGTTTGACTTGTGACCAGTCTCTGGAGCTCTATTTTCTCAGGGCTACTGTGCTCTACCACTTCAACCATAATGTGGTATTCTCACTTGGGGATGCTCTCATCTCTGTACCCCAACAGTCAGCACACTTGTGCAGGGTTATTTGTGAAAATAATAAATCTAGATATATGTTATCTCTTTCTGTTATTGTGACAAGATATATGAAAAACCCAACTCAATTAAGCATTGGTGATTCACATTTATAATCCTAGCTACTCAGGAGGCTGAGATCTGAGGATTTAGATTCAATGCCAGCCTAGGCAGAAGAGTCTGTGAGGCTTTTATCTCCAGTTAGCTAGCAAAATGCCAAAAGTGGAGGTGTAACTCAAGTAGTAGAGAGACAGCGCCCTTAATCAAAAAGCTAAGGAAGAGTGTGAGACTCTAAGTTCAAGCCTCAGTACCAGCACCCACACACAGAATCAATTCAAATGGAGAAAGACTTTGGCTGTTTCCCAAGTGTTGTTTTATTGTAATCTATTTTTGCCAGTCCTGGGCTTAAGCTCAGGGCCTGAGCACTGTCCTTGGGATTTCTCAAGGCCAGAGTTCTACCACTTGAGCCTCAGCACCACTTGTGGCTTTTTTTCTATATATGTGGTACCAAGTTTGTGCATGCTAGGCAAGCACTCTGCCACTAGGCCAAACTCCCGGCTCCCAAGTGTTGTTTTATGGGTCCTTGGCTCCATTGCTTTGGGCCTGTGGTGAGGTAGCACATCAGGGAGGGAGCTCATGGTAGAACAAAAGTGCTCACCAGGAAACAAAAGGAAAGAGCGATTTTTATAATGGGCTTTATAATACTAAAACCCATTACCCTTGAGTCCATAAGTGGGTTAATCCCAAGGTCAGAGCCCTCGTGAGCCAATTACTTCCCAAAGTCCCTGAACACTGCTACCATGAGCTTTCTTAAGACTATTGCTCTGCCCCTTGAATCACAGCACCACTTCTGCCTTTTCCTAGGTATGTAGTACCAGGAACTCAAACCCAGGGCTTCATGCATGCTGGGCAAGCTCTCTACCACTAGGCTACACTCCCAGCCCTGTACAGAAGCTGTTGTGTGATATTTAAGATCCAAACCACCCCCTGGTTTCTTAAATCCTTTGTCTTTTATATATTCTTTTCAAGTCTAAACCATAACATTCTTCTTCCTGAAATTCTTGCCTATACTTCTGCCTAAGAAGAGAGAACTGTTTTTCACACAGACACACCTAATTCTCTTTCCAAATGAGGAAATACATAGTTTTAATAATTGTGAGAGACATACCATCCACTTCTAAGGTATATTAATTGTTTGCCAGATTTGGTCACAATCCCTTTGAACATTCAAATGAACCATCATTTTCCTTCTATAAGCAATCTGGCACATTCTAAAGAACCCACTCTCCCCCACCCCTTGCACACACACACCGCAATCCTTGCAGCCTTGATGACTACGGGAAGTGGAGTCCTACTTTGTCCCTCAAGGAACTTTCAATGGTAGAATTTGGTTGTGTATGTGCAGGGGAGAGAGGGGAGGAGACAGGATGTTTAGAAAAGCCCAGCAGCATGGGCTTCCAGATGTACTGGCTGAGGCCTCACTTCAGGCCAGATGGTGGCACTGGACCTATTTACTTACTGGTACGCAGACCTTGTGAGGGTCCGTGATCAAAGGAATGAGTCTGATACAACTGCAGAGTTAAACAAATTTTTATTCCATGCCTAGCATGGAGAATCACACTGACCGGCCAGGGTCATCTCTAGATAACGAGAGCAGCCCCACCTAATCTCATAGGCTACTTTTATAGGTCACCAGCCATGTGGTTGGGCTTGGCCCCATCCAGGTGGCCAATAGAATCTCAACATCTATAGGAAAATTGTGAGGTCACGTAGGCCGTATGACACCACTGATAGCTTAGTTACTTCATGCTTACTGTTTGAACTGACCTATCATCTCGGTTGGTTTTGGCATGCTGCCCCGACAGACAAAGGGAGGGGGGAGGAGCTCTCCCCACTCTGGCAGACAAAGGGAGGAGGGAGGAGCTCTCATTCTTGGGTGCTTTTTACTAATTGCCTGTCTCTACCTGCCCCTGTATTCTGAGCTCTGTTATCAAGGAATTGCAGGGCAGACTTTATGGCTTTCTGTGCTTGTTTTCTCTGAGGTAACTTCTTTATGGACTGGGTTGGTTACTAAAAATGGGCTTCCTCTAGCTGTGTGGATCCTCACAACCTCAATCTCTAGAGCTGTATTCCTTGCTTTCCTGAACATTCCTTCATTGTCATTGTCATGGAGATAAGGAGAGAAGGAAGCATAGTGACCTTGCTTGGAGCACAACTGGAAGCATAGATAGGAGATCCAAGAAAGAAAGAAATGGCTTTCAAACATATGTAATATGTAGCATGAAATATGTAGCACGGCTAGTCGTTGAACTGAAACCACAGTAGTGAGCACATTTACGCGTCTGTTCCTCTTACACATGGACATCAGACTTTGACTTCAGCCTTGCCGTACGGTGTCATGCCAGTGACTCTCCATGGAGCTGCCAGGCCTTCTTCCTGAGACTGAGACTGCATCAGCTTCCCGGTTAGTGACTGGGTCTTGCTCTTCAGCATAGCCATAACCATTGTGGGAATACCACTTCTGATCCTGTGAGCCAGTCTAACACATCCCCTTTTATAATTCTGTGGATTATATCCATTCTGTTCCTCTAGAGAAGACTAGAAGCCTATAGCATACTTTGTCAGGCAGTGGGTACATCACTTCTTGAACATGGATACCTCTACAGCACGCTTTTCATATGCAACAAGGCATAACCTGTAATTCCAAACACCAGTTCTGTTGAGCTCTATTACTGGGCCACTATCCACTCACCCTATTAACCAGGGCCAGGTAACCGAACAACTAAGGACAGACAGCCCCCTGTGTCCCCAGAGCCTGCTGAAATTATTCAAACTGGCCACCCTACAACTATTTACCCAACTTCCTCTGGTCCTTCTAGGGGGAAAGACTTTGCCCACATTTCCCCCTTGCTCTTCCTTGCTTCTTTGTGTGTATCCTCTCCACTGCCACCAAGTGGCTTCCTTCCAGCTTCCAGGAAATTGCAAGGCCCTTCCTTTATGAGTGTCTTACCTAATGGAAAACACACCCAAAACCATCTATTTACAGGACTAACATGGAGCCTGTTAGCTTAGCAAAATGTGTTTTTTCATAGCCCTAGCCCCAGCCACCCAAAGAAGATTATAGAAGGGAGAGCTGGGAGTGGAGAGATCAAGTTAGATAAGGCCCACACTATTAAGGAGCTTATAGTCCAGGACAAAATGGTGTGGGACTAGAAAGAAAGAGTAGGAAACGTATCTTTTCTGAGGCAGGCCACCCTGAGACCACCATGCACAGAAGGCCAGCAGAGGGAGCCAGGAGTTTGGCCTAGTGGTAGAGTGCTTGCCTAGGATGCAGGAAGACCTGGGTTTGATTCCTCAGTACCACATACATACAAAAAAAGCTGGAAATGGTGCCGTGGCTCAAGTGGTAGAGCACTAGCCTTGGGAAAGCCAAGCCCTGAGTTCAAGGCCCAGTACTAGGGCCGGGAGCATAGCCTAGTGGTAGAATGCTCACCTAGCATGCACGAAACCCTGGGTTTGATTCCTCGGTACCACATACTCAGAAAAAGCTGGAAGCGGTGCTGTGGGTCAAGTGGTAGGGCACTACCCTTGATCAAAAAGTGTCCAAGGATAGTGCCCAGGCCCTGAGGTCAAGCCCCAGGACTCGCAAAATAAAAAAAGCAAGTACAGGAAAGAAGAAGGAGAAGGAGAAGGAGAAGAAGAGGAAGAGGAAGAGGAAGAGGAAGAAGAAGAAGAAGGAGAAGAGGAGGAGGAGGAGGAGGAAGAAGAGGAGGAGGAAGAGGAAGAAGAAGAGGAAGAAGGAGAAGAAGAAGGCCAGCAGAGGGGGGTCAGGATGTGGATGTGCTGGGCTGGAGAAAGCTAACAGTGGAGTGGACAGAGGCATCTACAAAACTCCAAAGGAAGTAAGCCAGCTGCACACATACCGTGGGGCCTTGTGGATCTCTGGGAAGAGAGCCTTTGAGCAGAAAGGAGGGGAGCAAAATGGTCCTTAGATAGAATTTATGGCAGTCTTCAAGGATGGCAAAGAGAGCATGGGATTTAAATTCCCCAGGGCTCCACATAGCCAGGCTGCGGTGTTCATCTGTCTGGTGAGACACTAGTCTAGCTATTACTATGAAAATATTCTTTTTTTCTTTATTTGATCAGCATTCGAGTCAATAGATTTCCAGTAAAGTAGATCCTTCCTGCCCTCTCCCAGTATGGACGGGCACTAAGAGCAAAGACTGAAGTCTTCCAAGAAACAAAGAGGCTGCTTCCTTGAGTGCAGCATAGAGATTCTAGTTGTGTTTCCAACCTTTCCATTTGAGAATGCAAAATCACCTTGGACCTGAATTCCAGCATACTGGCCTGCCCTGAAGATTTCACACTTGCGCATGTGCACACATGTGTACTGATACCAGGGTTTGAACTCAGGAGCTGAGTACTGTTCCTTAGCTTTTTTTGCTCAAGGCTAGTACTTTACCATTACAGCTCCACTGTGGTAGAGTTGACTCCATCTGACTTCTGCCAGTTAATTAGCAAAGAGAGTCTTACAGACTTTCCTGCCCAGATTGGCTTTGAACTGTGATCTTCAGATCTCAGCCCCCTGAGTAGCTAGGATTACAGACATGAGCCACAGCACTGCATACTCTGGTTTTATTATAAATACATGAAGTGTATAGAAGCAAGTGTGCAGGAATACAAACCAGTTCCAAGGCTTTTCCAGTTATCTGTGCAAGAAGTGGGTGGTTTTTGGAAGTAGAGATGCAAATGCTGTAGCCTGTTCACCCTTGGGTGTTCAACTTTAGGTTCTGGATCCTTTAAAAAATGTGGTAGTGTTTGCCTAGAATGCATAAAGCCCTGGGTTTGATTCCTCAGTACCATACAAACAGAAAAAGCCAGAAGAGGTACTGTGGCTCAAGTGGTAGAGTGCTAGTTTTGAGCAAAAGAAGCGCATAGGGGCCAGGAGTTTGGCCTAGTGGTAGAGTGCTTGCCTAGCAGGCACGAAGACCTGGGTTCAATTCCTCGGTACCACATACATAGAAAAAAGCCAGAAGTGGTGCTGTGGCTCAAGTGGTAGAGTTCTAGCCTTGAGAAAGCCCAAGGACAGTGCCCAGGCCTTAGGTTCAAGTCCCAGGATTGGGAAAAGAAAAAAGAAAAGAAAAGAAAAGCCAAACCCTGCACACTTACTACAAGTATTATAATGGGCAATCAAGAGAACCAAAGTGAAGGCTAGATTCTATAGAAGAACTGACGAATGAGTAATTTAGGATAAAGATAAACGCGTTGATTCCTCTAAAGCACTGAGTTTCTCATCAAGAATGAGCAATGCAGCGTGGCGTGCTGTCTGCCAGGAGGTCGTGGGCGAGGGAACGGGAGCGTTGCTAATGTTTCTCAAAGCTTGCTATTTTGGGAGACTCGTTTATCAATGGTCATGATGGTATCCTAATGAGTTTATATCATAGCTTAGAAATAATTACTTTTTTATTTTTTGCTATGCATCGCAACTTCTATTTACCATTTCCCCACCAGTATGTTAATACAGCAATGTCTTGTCAACCCTCCTACCTGCTTAGTTTTATACCTCCCCTTTTCCCCTCCTGGATCAGGGGAATGAGGGAGGGCAGGGCTGTGTTACTTAGTGACAGATCTCTCCTCACCTGTAAATTCTCCTTTCAGAATTTAAATTTCCTTGTTCTTTTTCAGTAGAAAAATCATTTCCGTTATGCAGTCAAACCCTGCGTCATCATCATCTCCCCCCCATGTATTTGACTCTGAAGCTTTTCTTTTCCACCCACTGCTCCTCACACTGCCTCTCCCTCACAGCCACACCCCAGGCTCATCATGTACCTTCCTGGGCTTCTCATTTGCCTTCCATTTCCTCTTAAACAAAATCACAGCTCTCAACAGTTATTGCAGTCCTAAAGCCTCCATCATCTAACACCTATGGCTCTTGCACCAACATATGACAGAATAATTTGGGACATAGTCACAGAATAATTACCACTACCTTAACAATCTCCCAGCCATCTCCTCTGGGAAATTGCTATCTTCCTATTTCTACCTAGCTCATACAAAAATGATTTCAAGCCATGTAAGAATAGGTTTTTTTTGGTGTATGTATGTGTGCTGGTCCTGGGGCCTGACCTGAGAATCTGGATTCTGTCCCTGAGCTTTCGTGCTCAAGGTTAGTGTGCCCACCACTTTGACCTGACTATGAATCAATTAAAAAAAATAAAAATGGAAAATTTGGGCCGGGAGTTTGGCCTAATGGTAGACTGCTTCCCTAGCATGCACAACGCCCTGGGTTCAATTCCTTGGTACCATATACACAGTAAAAATGGTGCTGTGGTTCAACTGGTAGAGCACTAGTTTTGAGAAAGCACAAGTACACTACCCAGGCTCTGAGTTTAAGCCCCAGGACTGGCAAAAAAAAAAAAAAGAAAAAGGAAAATATGACAGGTGCCAGAAGCTTATACCTAAAATCTTAGCTACCCAGGAAGCTGAGATCTGAGAATGGCGGTTCAAAGCCAGGCTGGGCAAGGAAGTCCATGAAACTCTTATCTCCAATTAATCACCAAAAAACCAGAGGCGGAGCTGTGGCTCAAGTGGAAGAGTGCTAACCTTGAGCAAAAAAAGCTAAAGGACAGCATCTGGCCCTGAGTTCGCGGAAAAATAAGATTGTATAGCTAGCTCACAACATATATTGAAATAAGTCTCAGTTTGAGCAAAGTCTAAAGATACAAAACACAACTATAAAAGAAGCCAGAAATAAATGTAGAACAAGATAACAGACTTTGCTACTTGAAATGAGAAAATTCTGTGCATCAAAAATATCCTAAACAAAACCAGGCACTAGTGGCTCACACCTATAATCCTAGCTACTCAGGAGGCTGTAAATCTAAGAAGCATGGTTCAGAGCTAGCCTGGGTAAGAAAATCTGAGACTCTTATCTCCAATTAGCCACCCAAACACCAGAAGAGGAGCTGTGGCTCAAAGTGGTAGAGTGCTAACCTTGAACGAAAAAACTTAGGGACAGTGGCCAGGAACTGAGTTCAAGCCCCACCCTGCCCCGCCCCACACACATATACACAAAAATCCTAAACAAAGCTAAAAGATACAAACTGAGAAAAAAACTTTGATAGCAATAGGATAGGCAAAGATTAGCTTACAGAAGACTTATACTTTATTACACTATATGTACAGGTTTAGTAAAGCAAGCTTGCTAGAAGTGAAAGTAGAAGGCAACTATAAGTATCTGTTTTGGTTTGTGCTATGATACTATAAACAAATACCCGAGGCTGAATAACTTGTACTTAAAAAGAGGCCTTTTTTGGCACACAGTGTTGGTCGAAGGCCAAGGGGCACACCTGACCAATGGCCTGGCTGGCAGTGTCCTAAGGCTGTGCAGGGCCTCACAGGACAAGAGGCGGGGATGGTGTATAGGAGTGTGTGTACCTCTTTTGCTTTCTCTTCATCATCTTATAAGGCTGCACTTTTCACTGATGGGGATTTGCCCCTGATCACCTTATGTAATCCAAATCAGCTCTCAAAGCTTCACTTCTAAACACCAAGGTCAGATTCAGTTTCCATCCTTCTAACAACTCACAATGTGAGTTACATTTCAGCATAACTCCTTTGGGACATACTCAAACCATATTCAAACCACAGTTATACCCATTTATAGGGAAACGGATTAAATGAATCAGTGTGTGTGTGTGTGTGTGTGTGTGTGTGTGTGTGTGTGTGTTTTGAAAGAATGTTCTAGAAGGGAGGAAAGATTCCTTGAGGAAGTAACAGGAAAAAAGACTTTTACTTTTCTTTTTTTTTTCTTTCTTTCTTCTTTTTTTTTTTTTTGGCCAGTCCTGGGCTTGAGCTCAGGGCCTGAGCATTATTCTTGGACTTTCTCAAGGCTAGAACTCTACCACTTGAGCCTCAGCACCACTTCCGGCTTCTTTTTTCTACGTATGTGGTACCGAGGAATCGAATCTGGGTCTTCATGTATTCTTGGCAAGCACTCTACCACTAGGCTAAACTCCCAGCCCAAGACTTTTACTTTCATATTTATTTATTCATTCATTTACTTACTTATTGTCACTCCTGGGGCTTGAACACAGGACTTGGACCCTGTTCCCTGAGCTTTTTTGCTCAAGGCTAGTACTCTACCGTTTCAGCCACAGTGCTACTTCCTGTTTTCTGGTGGTTAATTGGAGATAAGTCTCACAACCTTTCCTGCCCAGACTGGCTTTGAACCACAGTCCTCAGATCTCAGCCACCTGAGTAGCTAGAATTACATGTGTGAGTCACCAGTGCTCTTATATTATATGAATTTATTTCACTGAGCATGAATTGCTATATAACTAAAAAATGGAAAAGTGACATTACATTTTAAAAAGTTAAGCAAAATTTTAAAAGAAAGCAATATTAAAGTATGGCACAATTGTAAGACAGGAGTCTCTTCCAATGTATCCTTCCTGGAGAACAATGTGATGTTTTGTGTCAGTAACGTTGAATATGTTCCTCTTATGGAGAGGAATGGATGGTTGGAGGATTTATGTGGCAGTAGAAACTTCTATACTTAATTGCACCTTTTAATTTTTAAGAACATAGCTTATGATTAAAAACCTGATGAAAAATTCATAAGTAATAGTGGCTTATTCCTGTAATCCCAAATATTCAAGAGGCTGAGATCTGAGGATTTCAGTTAAACTCCAACCTAGGCAGACAAATCCTGGAGACTTTTATCCTAATTAACCAGCAAAAAGCCCAAACTGGAGTTGTGGCTCAAGTGGCTGAGCGCCAGCCTTGAGTGAAAAAGCCAGGCAAGTGGCTGAATCCAAGTTCTAGTACTGACCCTCCCACCTCATCCCCCCCAAAAGTCATTAGGAATTTCAAGCTCAGGTAGGGCACTGGTGGCTCACACCTGTAATCCTAACTGCTCAGGAGGATGCGATATGAGAATCACGATTTGACGTCAGCCCAGACAAAATCAGCCATGAGAATCTTGTCTCCACTTAAGTAGCAAAAAAGAAAGAAGTGGAGGTGTGGTTCAAGCGGTAGAGCACTAACTTTCAACAGTAGTTTTCAGGGACAGCATCCAGGCTCTGAATTCCAGCCCCAGTACGAGCAGGCGCGCACGCACGCACATGCACGCGCACACACACACACAGAACTTCTGGGTGGACCCTGTATAGACCACAAGTTGCATGTCCACACAGCCTGTCACATCTGGCCGTCTGTTTGGTCTGGAAACAGCTGTGGAAGTGTGAAAGCCAGGGAAGCTCAGCTCTGCTTCAACAGGGAAGAAAGAGTCTAAAATGTGAGTGCCATCAAGAAGCACCTGCAATCTAGTTCTCCAACTTGCAGTTGTACAGGCCTGAAGATGAGAGCACGCATGAGAGCTAAACCCTGTGGAATCTTGGTCATGTACCAGGTTTAACTGTTTTATGTGGACAAACACTTCAAATCCTTACGCAAAGCTTCCGGGGGACTAGTTTTAATAATGAATAATAGATGCTCAGAGAGGTTAGATGTCTTGGTGAGGTTACACAGCGGGTGAGTATGAACCTTGCTCTCTGTGACCACCCTAGAGACTTAATTTTAATCATTATTCTTTTCCTTTTCATTTCATTTATTTTTTGTTAATTTTTTGCTAATTTGTTCTAGGACACATGTGCTGGGATTACAGATGTGAGCCACCATACCTAGCTTGGATGATTATGCTAATATCCCAGCTCCTCGGTGCCTATCATAGACAAGGCTGTAACATTCAAGGAACCTGTTATGAATACTAGTTTTCTTGCTTGAAAATAACCCCAGTGTTCCCTTGGCCTCCAGCATATGCACCTCGAGGCTCCCTTCTAGCCCTCCGCCCCCCAACCTGTCAGTCAATGAATCCATCACTGGGCCTTCACAGCAAACTAGCAATCTCTGGAGACCACAGATGCTCAGAGGTGGATGCCTTTCCCAAGATGCTTCACACCTCCCTGTTGTGGCAAGGGGCACGGGAATGAATTCAGTTTCTTGGATATCCTTATGTTCTAGTTTCTGGAACTTTCCATTTACAGGACTCCCACAAACTCTTCCAAGAGGGCACTCAGCTTTAGAAGTACACATCTCAGGGCAACTGGAAGAGCTCCCGGATCTAAATCGTGACTATGTGCCATCCTAGGGCTCCAGCTGTGGCCCTTTGGTTCTGTGCTCAGTGACACGAGAGAAATACTATCCATAAAAATGCTTTAATGGCTGACGTGACAATGTTCTAAGCACTTAAGAAGCATTATTTCATCTGGTCCTACCAACCATCTTGTGAGGTTCTAGTTTTGTCCCCTTTTATAAATGGATGAAGTCAGAGGTTAGGCGACATGCCCGTGGTCACACCATAAAGGAAGTGGATGATGAGCTTGTGATTGGACCAAAGGCCATAGCTTTCCATCTCATTATCTCCTTCGTGTTTTCCTTGCAGCTACTAGAATAACATGCTAGTAGGAAAACAATCCTCTGCCCACTGCCTGGCTTCGCACTCATCTTCCCTTCCAAGGCCACAGAGGCCACTCAAAGGCCTCTTCAAAATGAGCCCACAGTCCCCTCTACTGGCAACTGCCCCTCACTGCACCTTCTGTTTCTGACCTGCCTTTGGCAGCAGGCCACAAGCAAACCAGCTCTGGCTAGCTTAAAGAGAAAAAGGGATGGAGATTGGGTGACAAAGGCAGGGGTTGGAAGGCCAAGAGAGCTGGGGATGATGTGTTAAGTTTATGAAATATCTCAGAGACCTTAGGAAGGGCTGGACAGCCAGGAAATTGTCACAGAAGAGAAGAGCAGGCCTAAGCCTCACAGCAAGAGATCTTTGGGCTTCTTCCTTGAGCATTACCATCCATGTGATTCTGTGCAAATGATGAGACTCTGCCTCCCATTCAAGTTCTAGACTCCTACCAGGTAACTTGAGGGGAGTGGTGGGGTTTGGAGAGATAAGGAGAATGGTGGAAGGGATGACATCAACCAAGATGCATTGTACGCATACATAGATATGTTGAGTTGAAACCCCTTTTTGCAACTACTTTTTTTTTTCTTTGTGCAGACCCTGATGCTTGAACTCGGGGGCTTGGATGCTGATTCTTAGCTTTTTGGCTCAAGGCTAGTGCTCTATCACTTGAGCCACATCTCCACCTCTGGCTTTTTCTGGTTAACTGGAAATAAGTCTCACAGACTTTCTCCCCAGGATAGCTCTGAACTTTGATCCTCAGATCTCAGCCTCCTGAGTAGCTAAGATTACAGATGTGAGCCACAGCGTACATCTATAGCTACAACTACTGAAAGATAATCATAACTTTTTACAGTTCCAGGCTTCCAGGACACAAAGTCTAATTGGTTCAGCTTGAGCCAGGCTACGGAAGTCTTGAGTGTCAGACATTGTGTAGTCATAACCCCTATGTATATTACCTTTACAATACAATAAAAAATTTTAAGAGTTGTCAGATAAGCTAGGGTGTGTGTGTAAAAATCCAAGGATGGTAACCATCCATCTGCGTGACAGAGCACCCCAGAGCCAGGATAAAGAAAGGGACTATGTGAGAGGCTGGTGAGGGTAGGCAGGAGACAGGGTCAGCCAGGAAGCCCACAGCAGCACCATGTGAGCTGACCCATCCCCACCCCAACCTAAAGCACACAATTCCAGGCTTCTGTGGCTGAGGACAGGACCGGATTCTTCCACACTTACCCCAAGCTGTGGCTGCTTCTCTGATGCCGGTTTTAGGAAGGAGGAAAGAGGACTGGGACTGCCTGCCTGTGGTGAGACCGGGCAGATGGCTTCCTGCAGGTCATAGCAGCCTCTCCTGCATGAGTAAGCACACATCCTAGGCTGCACTTGCTTTGCTCATGGTGGGAGTTCCAAAGATTTAATGACCAGAATGGCACTGGCACTGATACACCAGAAGTCACTGGCCTGAGACAGCTCTGAAAGCTGTGTGCAGATCCAAAGCAGGGGGCTATAGAGGACCTATTAGTTAGCTCAGAAGTCCAAGGAATCCTGGCATAGGAGCAGAATGGCTGGGTAGCAGGAGGCATTTGGAGAGGCAGGTGTTTACTAAGTACAGAAATGCTTTCAGGATCTTAAAAACCAATGTGACTGGTTTGATGGGAATTTCAGCCCCCTCACCCCACCCACTAACCCAATTTATTATCTTTACACAGAGCCAGCTCTGAGGTCTTTGCAGGCCCTTCTCATAAAGAGATTAATCCAATGCCATTCTCTTAGGTATTGATGGTCCCTTGAAACATAAATATAGTTATCTATATATCCTCAGTTGGCTCTACACCACCTGCTCCTTGCCAAGAATTCCAAAAAGCTGACAACTCAAGTCTTCTTCCTCCTCCTCTTCTTCTTCTTTCCTCCCCTCCTCCTCCTGTTCCTCCTCCTCCTCCTCCTCCTCCTCTTCTTCCTCTTCCTCCTCCTCCTCCTCCTCCTCTTCTTCCTCTTCCTCCTCCTCCTCCTCCTCCTCTTCTTCTTCCTCCTCCTCCTCCTCCTCCTCCTCCTCCTCCTCCTCTTCTTCTTCTTCTTCTTCTTCTTCTTCTTCTTCTTCTTCCTCTTCCTCTTCCTCTTCCTCTTCTTCTTCTTCCTCTTCTTTTTCCTCCTCTTCTTCTTTTTCTTCCCTTTTTTTTTCTCTTTGCAGTCTCTCTCCTATGGCAATTCAAACTAGGGATTCAACTCAGGACTTCACACTTGCTAGGCTACCACTCCATCACTTAAACCATGCTTCTTTTTACTCTTATTCTGGCTTTTGATATGGTCTTGTGCTTTGGCCCCACTTGTCCTTGAACATCATCCTCTTCTCTCTGCCTCTTGAGTAGCTGGGATTACAGACTGGTACCACCATGTCTAGCCTTCCAATCCTATCTTGCCTCTGGACCTTGTTTTTAAGTCTATTGCTACATTGTCCAAGCTATTCATCCAGTCTCTATGTGATTATTTAAATTTTCAATTAAACAGAAATTTGAAATTCAGATCTTCATTTGCATTAGCCACATTTCAAGAGCTCAGAGGCTGCATGTAGCCAGTCACTATCCTACTGAGTAAGACAGGTATAGGACATCTCCACCCTAGTGAAAAGTGCCATTGGGCTTTCAGGATCCATCATCAGCTTTCTAGTTTGGCATTGCTTCTCACCTTGTTTCACCTTTACCACTAAAACACAGAGGCAAATCAGCACTCTACAGGTCAGATGAGATATAACTGAAGAGTAAGAAACATTTGTCTTCCTGAGGGTACTCCAAAACTTCATTAGCTAATTCTTTGGTATGCTCCCAGAG
Organism: Megascapheus bottae; assembly: GCF_031878675.1. Classification (NCBI taxonomy): domain Eukaryota; kingdom Metazoa; phylum Chordata; class Mammalia; order Rodentia; family Geomyidae; genus Megascapheus; species Megascapheus bottae. The sequence continues at coordinate 59,395,439 of NC_143514.1, forward strand.
TTTAGGGAAGGGAACCATTGAATAGGCCCACAGGGAATGAGGGGAGGCCCTGAGTTCAAGTCCCAGTCCCAGCACCGAGAGAGAGAGAGAGAGAGAGAGAGAGAGAGAGAGAGAGAGAGAGAGAGAGAGAGAGAGAGAGAGAGAGAGAGAGAGAGAGAGGAACAAGAAGACGAAGGGAGAGGAGAGGACATCCTGTTTGGGCTTAAACTTGTGTGATTCTTGTGCTTCAATCTTCTTTGTGGGCATCTAGTGGCAGGGCTAGGAAGATGGCACGGCTAGTTCTGAAGTTGGGAAGACAACCCTGGGTATGCTGAAGGGAAAGCATCAGTCTTATCTGCACGGCTAGAGGCTGCAAGCATGCTCACTTTGCACTGATAATTCCTTTCCCAACTCACTACCCCCTACCCCCACTAGATTGTGCCACCACCTATAGCTGCCAAGAGTCTGGAAGGCAGAAGGGAGAAGCCAGCCATGGCAGGAGGAGTAACTGTTAGAGAAGCCGGGGCAGGAGGTGGGTGCCAGACATCAATGCTCTTGCAGTGTTTGTGGTGGAGGCAGGCACTCCAGGAGCCTCAGAGCATGTCCAGCTCTGACCAGGACAGCAACAGCAGCAGCTGGTTTCAGAATTACACACTAGTACTAGCAACAATGTGAGCTCCAGGCTTCCTGTGAGGCCGTAACCATGGTGTTTTTAGTGGTCTTAGGAGCTCCAACCCACTTAGGAATGAAATGCACTGGGACTCTAGATTTCAATGCTTTCTTCCCTTTTTGTCCTATCCAGCCTAGTGGTGTGACCTTCTACAATTGGACATCTCAGAGCAAGCAGGCATGGTAGTACATGCCTGTAATATCAGATATGCCTGATGATGATGAATTTAAGGCTGGCCTGGGCAACACAGCAAATCTTGTCTCAAATCTCCTGTCCCCTGCCAAGAGAATTCCTGGGTAAACTCACTCAGAAATTTGTATTCACAAAATTTACTCTGGGTGCAGTGACTCACGCCTGTAATCCTAACTACTCAGGAGGCTGAGATCTGAGGATCAGGGTTCAAAGCCAGCCTGGGCACAAAAGGACCTGAGACTCTTATCTCCAATTAACCTCTAGAAAATGGGAAGTGGGGCTTGGCTCAAGGGTAGGGTGGTAGCCTTGAGCTGAAGAACTCAGGGACAACTCCCAGGCCCAGGGGTAGGGTGATAGCCTTGAGCTGAAGAGCTCAGGGACAGCACAAGTCCAAGTTCAAGCCCCACAAAAAAAAATTGAATTTTGCTCCTGTAGCCCTTTAAACATGTTTGTACCCAATCCCTGGTATTACATCCCCTCTATGAAATAGAAGAAAAGATGTGTTATCTAGGCACTGGTGGCTCATATCTGTAATCCTGTTATCCTAGCTACTCAGGAAGCTGAGTCCTAAAGGCAGAGGTTCAAAGCCAGCTGGAACAGAAAAATCCATGAGACTCTTATGTACAGTTAACCAGCCAAAAGCCAAAAGTAGAGATGTGGTTCAAGTGGTAGAATACCAGCCTTGAGTGAAAAGGCTAATCAAGAACATAGGCTCTGAGTTAAGCTTCAGTACCACCCCCCACTCACAATACAATATTGATATGTGCCTCCTCTGCTCCCCAAACTACAGTAAGAAAGAGCTTATTGCCCTAAATCCCCACATAGAAGAGAACCTCCAGCACACTGACACTGTCAACTATACATAATAAATAATGATTCTATTGCAGTTGAATAATTGTAAATTTCGGCCTTATTTGTTACAGCAGCTCAGCCTTTGTCCGTTGACTATACTATCTTCACAATCATAATGAACATATTTGTGAAAATGCAGTGCTTACTGATGCCAGGCACTCCACCAAGCACTTTGAACTCATTGAATCCAAACACAGCAAGTAGTTACTTTTATTCTTCCCATGTATTTATAGACTAGGACAGCAGATTGCTGAGAGGTTAAAGTAACTCATCCCAAGTCTGTCTGACTTGAAAGTCCATGCACTTGCAGCTTATATCTTCCGTTTTTCTCCACTATCTACTGTAATCTACTCTGCCCTGTGTCCCAGGAGCCCACAAATGACAGGAACTAGACTTCGTTGCTCTCTGGCTTCTCCCTTGGATTAGGCCAGTGGGAAACCCAAACAGAAGAATGGAACAGTAAAACACAGAGACCCAAGGTTTTTTTTTCTACCCACTCCAATCTCTACAGCTACCACTGGAAATCTGTCTGTCACCATTAAGCTTAGAAACAGTAGTGGCTCTCCACTGTCCTCGCCCCAGTGTGCTGGACAATCCCTTGCTGATTTCTCTCAACCATGTCTGTCTTTAACCATCCCCTATTTGGAGTCAGCACCCTGAAGACACAGGATGTTTGTATCTCTGGAACTTGGCACCTCCATTGTTTTTGCCACCCAGCATCCGTTCCCCTCTCTGCTGATGGGAGAATCCACCTGCCTTACTCCAGCTACACGCTCTTTGGGAGGAGTTGACCCAATTCTAGGAGTAGGCAAAGGGCCCAACCTAGCTCATCAGGACAATACAGCCTCCTATCTTTAGTGATGGATTCTGAGTTCAGTATGGATCTGAATCAGGCCAGTGAAAACCAGCCCAGGGCTTTCAGTGGTTACACTGGGAAAAGATAGTGTCAGTTTTTTGTTTGTTCGTGAGACTCCAAACTGACAGCAGTTTTTTGTTTGTTCGTGAGACTCCAAACTGACAGCATGCTGGCCTAGAGTTGCTGGCAGATACCGTACCTTTATATGGTTCCCTGGAATGAATCCTATGTTCCAGAGAGCAAAGCCAAGCCCCAGAAAAGGTCAGATATTAATCACATCGGTTAAACCCCAGAATCCAACCATCCCTAACGTCCTGGATGTTTTTCCTTTCTTCTCCCTCTCCCCCTTTTTTTCCTTCACTTACATGGGCTGGATTTTCTGTCACTCATAACCAAGAGTGACAACTGGCAGATAAATAGATAACTAAAATCACATATGTTCTATTCAGGCAAATAGAAATCACCCCTAGATAACCCTGGAAACAGGGAGGAAAAAACATGTTTGAGAATCTTATGGAGGTAGTTCACAAAAGCAAAAAAAAAAACCCAAAAGGCAGAAAACCCAAGTTTTGGTAAGAACATGCCAGAGTGGTCCAGATAAATGAATGAATGGTCATTAGGTGCACTATCCTAGACAAAACCAACACTTCACACCATTACTCTTAAGAGCCTTACTCCATGCTCAGATTGGGCTTGGGGGATAGGGGATTTTCACATTCATATTTTCAGACTGAGTGATTGACTTTTAAAAAAAGGGCGGGGTGCAAGTTCTGCCTAGCCAATAAGGAAAAAGAAGGAACTCAACTCTGATCATCTGAATCACTTAGCCATAAAAGTACAGTGGGGTTTCTAGGACCCTGAGGAATTCCAGCTGTCACCAGGCTGTGCAAACCAAGGTGGAGAAAACCCAGGGGATCAGAGAGAGGCATTATTGGTCACACAGAGCTGGATAGCAGCGAAGAGGAGAGTGATGCTAGGCCCTTGATGAAACCAGTTGACAGGACCACTGCTTTGTCCTCACTAGAACCCTGCTGGGCTCACTTCCTACCATGACCCTTTCCTGAGTAGCCACACAATCCTTCTACATTGCCTTCCTCATTCTACTCCAAGAGGTGTTTGCCAAACTGGAAATAGCAAGGCCATGACAAAGGGCCAGAATGTAAGCCACTGTCCTCTGGCTTAGCCTTCAGCCACATAACAATAGGATTTCAACCAAGTTATGAAGATTGCCTCTTCCCAAATTCCCAGGGCAGGCCATGGTTAAGTGTGTGAGCTCTGGAAACAGACTTAGGTTGGAATCCCAGGTCTTGTTGCTAATAAGCTCTCTTATAATAGATTAGTTGATCTCTGTATCATGAAATGATACCAGAGCTGAAATTCTGTTTCTTGTGCAGATATGGGCGAACAAATTGGAAAAACACCTTCCAGATTGGTAAATATATAACCTTAGCTTTTAGCAACTTACTTCCCTACTCCTTCCCATGTGTCTCTGTACTTGATCCAACAATGTGTTGATTGTAGCTGAACAAAAAACCCTTAAGGCCTTGATCTAACACTAAGGCTACCAGTTAATTGTACTGACTGAACGTGTTGTTAGATGTTTTTTCATATGTATCAATCCTGGGGTTTGAACTTAGGGACTGGGTACTCTCCCTGAGATTTTCTTGTTCAAGACTAGCATCCTACCACTTGAGACACAGGTCCACTTCTTTTGGTAGTTAAAGGTAAGAGTCTCATTGACTTTCCTGGATAAGCTGGCTTTTTGAACCACAAGCCTCCTGAGTAGCTAGGATTATAGGCATGAGCCACTGGAACCTGGCCTGTATGATAGTTTTAAGATCACCTCTATCAGTAGTCATTTTTGGGATTAAGTGAGAAGACACAGAGAAAAGACATGATAAAGAATCTGGTTCAGAGTGAGCAGCTCAAGTGAGGTCAGCTGTTAGTGCTTTAAACATCAAGCCTATGGAGACAGGTCTCAGAGTAGAGCATCGTGAACAAGTACAGATGCGTTACGACCGGCAGTCCAGGAACTGTCACAGAACCTCAAGATGTCTCTCAGGCCAGGTGGCATGGGTGGCATTCCTGGCAGCAGGGATGGCCAGGAGAACTATTTAGTGGTCCCCTTGCAGTTCAGGACTTATTTTCACAACCATCCCTACTGGGATGGTGGGATCCCATGTCTTGTTTCCCTAAGAGAAGCTGCTGCTAGGCTTTGCTTTTCTAGTGACTTAAGGAATCAGAAATGGAAAGGAATCAGAATCTAAGAATTTGTTATGCTAAGATATGCAGCCTCCCCACAAAAGTGGAACTCCTGGGAACTAATTAGAGCATGAGAAGTGCAACTTAATCAATGGATCAATCCATTGATTATTTATAATTGAATGGACTATTGGCAGGTAGTGGAAACTCTAGATGATAAGCTCTATTGAAAGACACAGATCACTGAGAGTGCGCCTTTGAGAGATGCAATTTGTCCCCAGTCCCTTCCTTGCTGCCTTTCTCTGCTTCCTGGCTATCTTGAGTAGAGCAGCTTTATTCCAGCATAGACTTCTCTGCAATGATGTTCAGACTTATCTCAGGTCCAGTACAATAGGGCTCAGTGACCATGGACAGAAACCTATGAAACAATGAGCCAAAATGTCTTTCCTCTTTATGTTTGTCCAGTATTTTATCACAGTGATGGAAAACTAATGTAATTGCTAAGAAGGTAAATTCTAGAAGTCAGATGACTAGAGTTCAAATCCTGCTTTGTGGACTTGGACCAGTTATTTAACTACTCTGTGCCTCCATTTCCTCATCTGTTCAGTGGGAGTAACAATAGCACCTGTCTGAGTTCTTATGGGGGTTAAATTAAGTAATACATAGTTAGGTAATACTTCAGGTAATATAATCCTTGGGGGATGTATACTAATGTGTCCATTGGATGCCTGAACTTTAGATACCATCAAATCCTGTGTCTTTTTCATTTTAACTCAGCCATGACTTTTGTGGTCTGAGGTATGAAAGTAAAATTAGCACACATTTCATTTTCTTCTTTACAATTTTCAAGAAAACAAGATTAATTCTTACTATAAATCCTAGCAATCAGCATACGTTTTTGCTTCTTTCCTATTAAGGGTTTTCACCTGTTTCACTTACCGGAAGGCTTTTAGTTCTTCTTTTCAACCTACCCAAATTGCCAGCATCACTACTCTGGTTGGGGTTAGTATTTAGTAAAATAAGGGCTACTGAACACAATAAGAGAGCAGTGGATGAACAAATGTAAACCAGGTACTGATGCCTGTACTCAGGAATGGTGGGAAGTTTTATCAGGCTACTCAGACTAGCCTACAATTTAAAACTTAGAAATTCTTTACCTCCAGAATTTTCTATTTAACATTTTTGGACTGTGATTGACTGCCAGTAACTGGAATCGTGGAAAGCAAAGCCACAAATAAAGCCAGATTATTATAAAGTTCTAGATGAGCCACCAGCATAAAGCAAGCACTCAATATGTAAGCTAGTATTAGTGGCTCGGGAAGCCACTGATTCATGCTTACCCCACTCTACCCATGTGGCAATTTCTTCATCCTTCCTCTTGAATTTTTCCCCACTCCTCTACTGGATGTCCTGTACTAGCTCCACATTGTGCAGACAGGGAGATCCGTAGTGAGAGAAGGTGTGGACATAGGTGGAAGCACCAGCAAAAGTACCACTCCCTTTTACAGGTTCACATATGGCTTGCAGCAGCCCATACCTTCCTTGGGCCTTGGGTTAGAAACTATAAGCAGGACAGTGTCGTCGACAACCCCCCCCCCCCCTGCTCCATCCCCAGGGAGCAAAATGAAAAGCTGCTTTGGAAGGTTGGGCTTTCAAACATGTCTCTGGAGAAATGGCTCAGGTGACAGAGTGCCAGCCAATGGAGTCTCTCTCTGTCTTTCTCTCTGTGTCTCTGTCTCACTTTCTGTCTCCCTTTCTGTCTCTGTCTTTTTCTGTCTCTCTCTGTCTCTCTCTCTGTCTCTGTCTGTCTGTCTGTCTGTCTCTCTCTCTCTCTCTCTCTCTCTCTCTCTCTCTCTCTCTCTCTCTCTCTCTCTCTCTCTCTCTCTCTCTCTCTCTCTCTCTCTCTCTCTCTCCATCCATCCCGTGGGTGCCATGGATCACCCCTACTAAGATCCCCAAGGGAAGACATACCCTGCCACCGGGGAGAAGAATGGAACAGCAAAATCGGTTCAAGGAGAGATGGGGTGGGCTCTTAAAGAAGAGGACATGCGCTGTTTGCTCCCCAGGGAACCTGGCCGAGGAGTTTCTGGGGCCAGACTTTCCAGCTCGGCCTCCTGGGTAACAGGGCCACCCCCAGCCCCCAATATCCCCACCCTGTCCTCCATCCGATTTGCAGCATTGACAGAAGCCTGCCTCTCCACCGCTGCCCTAGAGCAGCCGGGCCAGCAGACCAATCTGCAGGGGTCCCGCCCCCACCCCTTGGATCTCACGCAGTCCCTCCTACACACACACACACACACACACACACACACACACACACACACACACACACACACCACACACACCACACACACCACATACACACCACACACACCACACACACCACATACACACCACACACACCACATACACACCACACACACCACACACACACACACCACACACACACCACACACACACACACCACACACACCACACACACACCACACACACCACACACACACACACACACCACACACCATACACACCACACACCATACACACCACACACACACCACACACACCACACACACACACCACACACACACCACACACACACCACACACACACACACCACACACACCACACACACACCACATACACCACACACACCACACACCACACACACCACACACCATACACACACACACCACACACACCACACACACCACACACCATACACACACACCACACACACACCACACACACACACCACACACACACACCACACACACCACACACACACACCACACACACACACCACACACACACCACACACACACACACACCACACACACACCACACACACACACCACACACACCACACACCACACACACCACACACCATACACACACACCACACACACACCACACACACACACACCACACACACACATACCACACACACACACCACACACACCACACACACACACCACACACACACACCACACACACACCACACACACACACACCACACACACACCACACACACACCACACACACACACACCACACACACACCACACACACACACACACCACACACACACCACACACACACCACACACACACACACACCACACACACACACCACACACACACACACACCACACACACACACCACACACACCACACACACACACCACACACACACACACCACACACACACCACACACACACACACACACACACCACACACACACACACCACACACACACACACACCACACACACACCACACACACACACACCACACACACACCACACACACACACACCACACACACCATACACACCACACACACACACCACACACACACACACCACACACCACACACACACCACACACACACCACACACACACACCACACACACACCACACACACACACCACACACACACACCACACACACACACACACCACACACACCACATACACACACCACACACACCACACACCACACACACACACACACACACACACACACACACACTCACCGCCCCATCCCTGAGGCGGCCACTCCACTTTCACCAGAGTTTGTCCTAAGACTCCGGGCGGGCAGACTCAGGCCGGCCCCAGGGCCTGGCACTGGAGGGCTCGGGAGACCCCAGAGGCCTGGAGGAGGTGCTCCTGGGCCTGGAGCTGGGGGCTCAGGGAGACCCCAGAGGCCTGGAGGAGGTGCTCCCAGGGCCTGGAGCTGGGGGGCTCAGGGAGACCCCAGAGGCCTGGAGGAGATGCTCCCGGTCCTGGAGCTGGGGGGCTCAGGGAGACCCCAGAGGCCTGGAGGAAGTGCTCCCGGGCCTGGCGCTGGGGGGCTCAGGGAGACCCCAGAGGCCTGGAGGAAGTGCTCCCGGGCCTGGCGCTGGGGGGCTCAGGGAGACCCCAGAGGCCTGGAGGAGGTGCTCCCGGGGCCTGGAGCTGGGGGGCTCAGGGAGACCCCAGAGGCCTGGAGGAGATGCTCCCGGGCCTGGAGCTGGGGGGCTCAGGGAGACCCCAGAGGCCTGGAGGAAGTGCTCCCGGGCCTGGCGCTGGGGGGCTCAGGGAGACCCCAGAGGCCTGGAGGAGATGCTCCCGGGGCCTGGCGCTGGGGGCTCAGGGAGACCCCAGAGGCCTGGAGGAGGTGCTCCCGGGCCTGGAGGGATCGGGGAGACCCCAGAGGCCTGGAGGAGGTGCTCCCGGGTCTGGTGCTGGGGGGCTCGGGAGACCCCAGAGGCCTGGAGGAGGTGCTCCCGGGGCCTGGAGGGCTCGGGAGACCCCAGAGGCCTGGAGGAGGTGCTCCGGGGCCTGGAGCTGGGGGGCTCCGGAGACCCCAGAGGCCTGGAGGAGGTGCTCCGAGGCCTGGAGGGCTCAGGGAGATCCCAGAGGCCTGGAGGTGGTGCTCCCGGGGCCTGGCGCTGGGGGGCTCAGGGAGACCCCAGAGGCCTGGAGGAGATGCTCCCGGACCTGGTGCTGGGGGGCTCGGGAGACCCCAGAAGCCTGGAAGAGGTGCTCCCAGGGCCTGGAGGGATCGGGGAGACCCCAGAGGCCTGGAGGAGGTGCTCCTGGGGCCTGGAGGGCTCAGGGAGATCCCAGAGGCCTGGAGGAGATGCTCCCGGGCCTGGAGGGCTCAGGGAGACCCCAGAGACCTGGAGGAGGTGCTCCCGGGCCTGGCGCTAGGGGGCTCGGGGAGACCCCAGAGGCCTGGGGAGGTGCTCCCGGGGCTTGGCGCTGGGGGGCTCTGGTAACCCCAGAAGCCTGGAGGAAGTGCTCCCGGGCCTGGAGGGCTCAGGGAGACCCCAGAGACCTGGAGGAGGTGCTCCCGGGGCCTGGAGGAATCGGGGAGACCCCAGAGACCTGGAGGAGGTGCTCCCGGGCCTGGCGCTAGGGGGCTCGGGGAGACCCCAGAGGCCTGGAGGAGGTGCTCCCGGGGCTTGGTGCTGGGGGGCTCTGGTGACCCCAGAAGCCTGGAGGAAGTGCTCCCGGGCCTGGAGGGCTCAGGGAGACCCCAGAGGCCTGGAGGAGGTGCTCCCGGGGCCTGGAGGGCTCGGGGAGATCCCAGAGGCCTGGAGGAGGTGCTCCCGGGCCTGGAGGGCTCGGGGAGACCCCAGAGGCCTGGAGGAGGTGCTCCCGGGGCCTGGAGGGCTCGGGGAGATCCCAGAGGCCTGGAGGAGGTGCTCCCGGGCCTGGAGGGCTCAGGGAGACCCCAGAGACCTGGAGGAGGTGCTCCCGGGGCCTGGAGGATCGGGGAGACCCCAGAGGCCTGGAGGTGGTGCTCCCGGGCCTGGAGCTGGGGGACGTGGGAGACCCCAGAGGCCTGGAGGAGGTGCTCCCGGGCCTGGAGCTGGGGGGCTCCGGAGACCCCAGAGGCCTGGAGGAGGTGCTCCCGGGGCCTGGAGGAATCGGGGAGACCCCAGAGGCCTGGAGGAGGTGCTCCGGGGCCTGATGCTGGGGGGCTCCGGAGACCCCAGAGGCCTGGAGGAGGTGCTCCGGGGCCTGGAGCTGGGGGGCTCCGGAGACCCCAGAGGCCTGGAGGAGGTGCTCCCGGGCCTGGAGCTGGGGGGCTCCGGAGACCCCAGAGGCCTGGAGGAGGTGCTCCCGGGCCTGGAGGGCTCGGGAGACCCCAGAGGCCTGGAGGAGATGCTCCGGGGCCTGGAGCTGGGGGGCTCGGGAGACCCCAGAGACCTGGAGGGGGTGCTCCCGGGCCTGGCGCTGGGGGGCTCAGGGAGACCCCAGAGGCCTGGAGGAGGTGCTCCCGGGCCTGGAGCTGGGGGGCTCCGGAGACCCCAGAGGCCTGGAGGAGGTGCTCCCGGGCCTGGAGCTGGGGGGCTCCGGAGACCCCAGAGACCTGGAGGAGGTGCTCCCGGGCCTGGAGCTGGGGGGCTCCGGAGACCCCAGAGGCCTGGAGGCGGTGCTCCGGGGCCTGAAACCTTCCAGACCCGCTCAGTGTAAACGCCTGGGCTTTGTGTCAACATCCGAGGCCGGCGTCTGGCGGCGGCCGAGACCAGCGCCGTCGAGGAGGGTGGGGGAATGGCGGGGTGGGCGGGGCGGTGGACGAGGGTCCTGGAGACGGGAGGGATGCGAACTCAGGGCGAGCTCGCCACGCAGGGCGGAGGCCGAGGCGGCGCGAGGCTCCCGCGGCCAGAGGAGTGGGTGGCCGCTGCTGCGGAGGAGGGCTGCGGACCACTCCACCCGGCAGCTCCCGGCGGCTGCGGGTGGGAGGCGGGCGTGGACCCGGGAACGCGAGGCTGGGAGAGTCGGCGGCGGCTCTCCCGTTTCTATAGCGACGGTGCAATTGTTTTTGTGAATCTACTTCCATCCTCGGTACTTTCTGCCCCAGACCACGGCCAGGGCTCTGAGTCTCCGAGTGGAGGGGAAGATGTGGGGAGGAGGGACAGTTCTCCCCACGTCCCGGAGACTCCGGGGAGGCCAGCGAGGGCGGGCGGGCGGGGAGCTCCGGTGGCTGCGCCGCCCGGGCCGCCCCATCCCCACCTGAAACCCCGCCTGCCACTCAGCCGCAGAGGAGCCAATCCACAAGCAAACTCCCCGGGATGGGGCGGGGCTTATGCAAATCGCTCGCCTGTGAGAGGCGCATAGTGATACAAGAGCTGGGAGGCGACGCGAGCGCGGACCCCGCAGAGCGCAGCTCCCGCCCGCGAGCGGCTCCATCCCCGCGGCCAGCCGAGGCTCCGAGCCGTCCAGCGACCGGCCAGCGGCCTCAGGTAACGCGGGTGGGGCTGGACCCCACGAGCACCCCAGCAGGGCGGAAAGCCCCGGTCCCCTCCCCCCTCGTTTCCCATCCTCATCTCCGAGCCTCTGCTCCTTCACCCCGACCCTGGGTCTGCTGTAGGCGGCAGGATCTGGAGGGCCCGGCCCTGAGCAGGGCTTTCATCCACTTCAGGTGGGGTCCCCAAGTCCAGGGAAGAAACCCTCCACTCAGGTAAGAGCAATCAGCATTCTGCTCCCCCCCACACATACACCTGAGGGTAGGGTGGAGACATCTGTCCCTCGGCCTCCTGTTGCTTTGGAGATGGGTAGTCTACACAGCCCCGAGGCATCCTCTCACCTGCGGATAAACCACTCCTACCCCAGCAGTTGCCAGACTAGGGGGCTTTGGCCTCCAAAGATAGCCCTACTTCCCTCACTTTGTCCCCTCTTCCCACGCCTCAAGCTCACTGCGTATCTGAGGGATGGAAGACAATTCTCCCACTCCCCACTGAAAGATTTCAACTCATAGACACCCCACAGCTAGGCACAAGACCCCATAAGTGTTCTCTTTTTGTCCTGGCTAGAGGAGAAAAGAGAAACTCCACTAGCCAGCAGACCACCCATGTACCGTGTTAGTGGCTGCCCAAGACTCCAGCCTCCACACCTACTTCTTCCTCTTTTCATTCCACACTGGCAAGCACCAAGTCCCCCTCTCAAACATCTTTTAACCCTTCCTGTGCCTACTTGTTCCCTCTCTCCACCTTCCTGCTGTTCCCCCTGGATTGTACGAAAGCTCCAGGTGGACAATGTGGCTCTTTTCTCTAAGGTGTCCTAAGCCTGGAACCAGAAGTGGGTGTAAATCTTATCTTTGTCTCCAAGGTTATTTGACTTTGGCCACATCTTTTCCTCCTCTGGTTCCTCGTGGATGAGGAAGAGAGCAGGACAGGACGGCATTGAATTGGATGAGATGGTCTTAAACAGACATCCAACATGGACACACTGTAATTGAATGCATATGGGAAGACAAAGCTCTGAACTTTTAGGACATTTCAGACTGGGGCTCCGGGAGAGCTTCAGTTCAAAGTGAAGAAACATTGCTTCTTGTCCAGGCCTAGACACTGGCCACCCCTCCTCCAGGCCCCTTCTCTTAGACCACCAACCCAACCTGGCATAGATGCTCCAAGTTGGAGGTAGCCAACAGGGCTCACCCCCTACTCTCATTAAACACTGGGAGAAGATCTAGCTGTTATTGCTGCTTGGAGAAGAGCAAAGGGAGGAAAGGAAAGAGAAAATCTCCTGGCCAGGGAGCTATTGTCACCATGGCAACTGCCTCAGCACCAGCTCCTCCGAAGCTGGGCGAGGGTGTGGGATTATTGCCTTTTTCAGTCCTTCCCACCCTCACTGCCACCTCTCCACTTGAAGCCCATAGCCTTGCACCTTCTAGAAAACCCCCTTGAGCAAAGAGGGCAGAGGTTTTATGCATGGTGTAATACCAGCTCCTCAGCCAGAGGACAGTCCTCTAAGAGGCGGCTACTCTAACAGAACATGCCCCTAGCTACATTCTGGCTTTCCTTTTGCTGCTGCTGGACTCTAGTTGACCTTGGGTGAACTCTTTCTTTTCCTGGCTCTTGATTCCATTGTCTCTGCAGTGGTTGTGATAGAAAGAGAGCACAGATAAACAAAGCAGAGCATAGTTCCAAGGTGAGGTGGGGGGGGGGTGCTGCTCCTCTCACGGAATCTTTGAGATAGTCACTGAACATGGCTGAGTTCTAGGCTCTGACTGTGGCCTTCCTGCAGACTGCTCCTGTGCTGGCACCATGGAGGGAGGGGAACCTGTGGACAGACTCAGAAACAATGGAACAAGCATTTTTTTTCATTGTCCACATGTTTGAGAGTACTCTGGGCCTTGTTAGGAGAAAAAAAAAAGTCCTTTTTGCCATTGAGCAAAAAGGGCTTGAGAACCCCTGGCCCAGGCAGGGGTTGAATGCACAGGCCTGTGCTGGAATCCTAGAACTACAGATGCAGGGCAGAAAGCTATGTATTTTAGGAGTTCCACATGCTTTAACTGTGCCAAAAGTTTTGAGATGTTCTATTTGACAAATTACTCAGACTGGAAAAAGCTGATTCCAAGGAAGCAGAAGAGAAGGGATGGACAGGAGAGGAAACTAGCTAAGCAGATAGGTGAGGTACATTCTGATTGTGCGAAGACTGGCTTGAAAGGAGGAATGGGTAACCATGAGGAGAGCAATGGGATGTGAGACTAGATAGCTAACACCTTCAGATCAGATTCTAGAGCATTCCATCCAAGTTGGATTTGGATAAGAAAAGAGGAAGGAGCATGTATATTTTAAGAGTGTTTTCTCCTGGCCCTGGCATGAGGGAGAAAATGAAGGGATGATGGAGGCAGATTGTCTCAAGTTGACGGTGAGTCTAGCTATTCCCATGCTTACTTAGAGGTACCACTGTGTACCAGCATCAGGATGGCTGTTTCTTAGGAATCAGAGACCTTGGCTTGGTGCTCAAGTAAGATGGTCCCACAACGGCAGAGTTATTTTTTTTTTTCCCAAAAGGCAGGTGTGGGTGGAGAATAACTTTGCGAGCCAAGGTAGCCATGGGTGGTGCTGTGGCTCAAGAGGTAGAGCACTAACCTTGAACACAAAAGCCCAGGGATAGCACTCTAATCCTGAGTTCAAGCCCCACGACTGGCACCAAAATAAATACATTAGCAGCCATCAAGTCTGAACATAACAGTAAAAAAATAGTCGCCATGATGTGGAGAGGATTGTCCAGGCAGGTGACAGAGGTTCTGCCTGGTGATTGTCACATCAGGACCTCTCTACTGGGTTCCCCCGAGCCACTGTTTTCCTGTCTTCACTGAAATAAGGGCATGTTCTCAATGGGCATTGCTGACTTTGACCTTCTTACTAAGAGCAGTAGTAGTAGTGGAGGGGGCTAGGACCAGATAGAGGCAGGTAGCCGGTAAGGCCCCAGAAAACAAAGTATGGGGAAGATGGAGTAGGGCAGAGAGGAGAAAGGGGGTAGAAAGAGAAGGCCACACAGACACCACGACACACACAGACGTGTGCATGCTGACAGATTTGCAGCCTCATACGCTGACACCCTCCCACACACAGACCCAGCCCTTCAGGCAGACACGCAGGCACATCCCACAAAAGACACTGCGGGAGAGCTGGGCCTTCCCCCATCAGCCACCTCTGCCTGAGTTCTGCTGCTTCCTTGCAGATCCTCCAGGCCTACAGAATCTTAGATTTAGGGAGGGGCTAGCTGGGATAGACCCTGCCTCCCACCCATGGGTATGGTAGACACACCACCGACTCCACCCCAGGTCCTCAAGGTGGTATTCATCTCCTTCCCGACTTCTCCCGAGAGGATCAGATTTCTGTTCATCTGAGAGGGCACAGTTCTGTGATCTTCCTCAAGGTCTTGTGGAGGAACCTAAGGCACAGTGATATCCAATATCCTATACCTAGCTTAAAGCAGATAGAACCAGTCCACTCCAAATCATGTGGTTTAGGGTTAGGGTGCTGATCAGAAGCCACCACTGGCCTGGGGTCAGTCAAAGGCACTTCCCAGGTATCCTGAAAAATCAAACCCTGTGGAGGCAAGGAACGGAGTCCATCTAGCCTCTAGTCTTTCTAGCCAAGTTTCTGGCTAAGAACCTGTGCCACCTACAGCAAATGTTTCTCCTGGCAAAGGCTACTTCGTGGGGGACCAAGTCCCCTTTGCAGTAACAACCCCTCCATCCACTCAGTGCCAAATCTGGACATCTATCTGGACTCCTATGCAACTCTTACTCCTTGATCAAGTCATCAAGTTCTGCCAGTGCCTGGTCCATCCACAACCCCATCCTAACACAATCATCTGGCACCTGAAATGTTCAGCAGGCCTCCCCGCTCCCATCCTACCCACTTCCTCCCTCCCTAGTCATCTTGCACACTGTAGCCAAAGGAAAAATTCCAGCACTAGATCCTGTATGCACTCTGTCAATGTTGTAGAATGAATGCTGGCGTCAAAGCCCTGGCTTTGAACAGAACCTGGCAATTCTGTTCCTATGGGTGAAGTCCAATCTCCTTAGCCAGGAGATGAGTTATTGAAGGTTGGCTTGGATTGACGTTATCTCTCTCCCTAGCAAAAGTGTGGGAGACATTCAGGGAATTAATGAGTTAATGAAAAGCAGAATGTAATCAGGGTCATCAGTGCTCCAGGCTAAGATTTCTGCTGAGATAAAGGAGAAAAGCTTCAGGCTGGAGCATCCCTAGAAAGTCTCCATGAAGAACTTGGGAGACAGTAGCTTCGGAACACCTGAGGAACCTCCTGTTCCGGATGGGAGAGGAGCCTCGCCGGGAAGGATGGGGGCTGAGTGCAGAATCGTGGGGATCTCTGGGATAGGGAAGAGGAGAGAAGAGGATGGGTTATGCGGCTGCACTGGTCGCTGAGGGGGTGCTGGAGCTGCCCTGTGAGGAGGGCTCTGTTCTAGAATGTAGGACAAATCCTGTTATGGATTGAGAAGGAACTGCCCTGTGTATAGGGAGGGGCAAGGCCAATTGCTAGGGGAGGAGCTAGGTGAAGGATGAAGAGCCCTGCTTACCAGGGGTGAGTCACAGTCTGGTGGGAGCCCAGGAGGGGGGCACCCTGTCTGGAAGGAGGGATTCTGGTGGCAGGAGCATCCGCTTCCTAGGAGAGATGAAGGTGAAGAGGAGGACTTGGGGAACCACTACTGAAACAGGCCTTGGCCCGGGGGCCACGCTGAGGAAGCTCCCTGTCTCCCAGGCCCTGCCATGGGGAAGACCAACAGCAAGCTGGCCCCTGAGGTGCTGGAGGACCTGGTGCAGAACACGGAGTTCAGCGAGCAGGAGCTGAAGCAGTGGTACAAGGGCTTCCTGAAGGACTGCCCCAGCGGCATCCTCAACCTCGAGGAGTTCCAGCAGCTCTACATCAAGGTGCGCGGCGGGGACAGGTCCTGGGGCGTGCAGGTGCCACAGGACAGGGAGGAGAGGGGGGGTTGGCGTGGCCGCAGCTTCACCCCAACTGCCCATGCTTGCCTCAGTTCTTTCCTTATGGCGATGCCTCCAAGTTTGCCCAGCATGCCTTCCGCACCTTCGACAAGAATGGAGATGGCACCATCGACTTCCGGGAGTTCATCTGCGCCCTGTCGGTCACCTCCCGCGGCAGCTTCGAGCAGAAGCTCAACTGGGCCTTTGAGATGTACGACCTGGATGGGGATGGGCGCATCACGCGCCTGGAGATGCTGGAGATCATCGAGGTGCGGTGGGATGGGTGGGACCGGGCCTGCAAGGGCGCTGGCTCATGCCTGTACTCTTAGTGACTCAAGAAACTGAGAGATAAAGGATTAGCCTGTGATTTATCTCTAACCAGCAACAGCAACAACAACAAAAAGCTGGAAGTAGAGGTGTGGCTCAAATGGTAGAGTGCCAGCTTTGAGAATAAGCTAAGAGATAATAGTGCCCAGGCCTCAAGTTCAAGCCTCGGTACTGGCACACACAAGGAAGGAAAGGAAGGACGGAAGGAAGGAAGGAAGAAAGAAAGAAGGAAGGAAAGAAAGAAAGAGAAAGAAGGAAGGAAGGAAAAGAAAAGAAGGAAGGAAGGAAGGAAAAGAAAAGAAGGAAGGAAGGAAGGAAGGAAGGAAGGAAGGAAGGAAGGAAGGAAAGAAAGAAGGAAGGAAGCAAAGAAGGAAAGGAGAGAAGAAAGAAAGAAAGAAAAAGAGAAAGAAAGGAAGAAAGGAAGGAGAGAGAGAGAAAGAAAGAGAGAGAAAGAAGAGAAAGGAGGAAGGAAGGGAAAAAATGAAGGAAGGACAGAAAGAAAAAGAAAACCTGAAAAGGCAAGTGTTGACAGCATGTATAGAGCATTGTCTAAAGTTCTTGCTTTCACTCAAGATTCTTTCTGGGAAGGAACTAAAAAATTCTGTGCCATGGCAAGCAATAGACAAAATAAATGGGGAGGGGGAGAGGGTATGATGGAGGAACAATAAATTTATAGAAGGTAATAATCAGTATCAGCTTGAATAAGGTGAGGGAGCTAACCCTTGATGCCATTAGAAGAAACATAAACGCCTGGAGATTGAGTTTGCAAGGTTCAAGGAGGGCCCTGAGCCAAGAGGAATAAAAGAGAGTGGTCAAAGCCTGGTCTGATAGGGAGCCAGGAGCCTGATCCCTCTGCATCTCAGCCCGGGTGTGAATAAGATGATGGCGAGGAGGGAGCATTGCAAACATGAGAGAACCAGTGAGGAAACTTACATGACAGTCCAGACCAAAGCTAGCAGAGGCTGTGATGGTGACTAAGCTATGGAGGTGATAGGAAGCACGTGGCTAGGGCATCTACTGCAGAACTAAAGCTGACAAATGGAGGGGAGGATGGTGGGAGAGACAAGAATGGCAGGAGAATGGGCGGCCCTGGTGCTCATCTGTAATCCCAGCACTAGAGAGGTTGAGACCAGAGGGTGGGCATTCTAAGCTAGCCTCCACTATACATATAGTGAGATACCCCCCCTCCCCGGCCAAATGCCCTGAGATTTCAGTCAGAAACCTCATGAATGAGAGGAAATGCTGGAGATAGCGCAGACAGAAGAGTTGGGCTTGAGACATGATGAATTCCATGCAGTCATTCAATAGCCAGTCTTACTGACCACACATCACCTTCCAGTCTCCTCATCGCCTCCTGGTGTTCCTCTTAGGCCACATCTCTTTTATCTACTCACTCACATCCCCCTTCCTTGCCCCACCAGGCTATCTAC
The DNA here is from genome assembly GCF_031878675.1 of Megascapheus bottae. Taxonomy (NCBI): domain Eukaryota; kingdom Metazoa; phylum Chordata; class Mammalia; order Rodentia; family Geomyidae; genus Megascapheus; species Megascapheus bottae. The sequence goes on from NC_143514.1 coordinate 59,413,682, forward strand.
AAGATGGTGGGTACTGTCATCATGATGCGCATGAACCAGGATGGACTCACACCCCAGCAGCGTGTGGACAAGATCTTTAAGAAGATGGACCAGGACAAGGATGACCAGATCACACTGGAGGAATTCAAGGAGGCAGCCAAAAGTGACCCGTCCATTGTATTGCTGCTGCAGTGTGATATGCAGAAGTAGAAGCTGGTGGAGGGGCAGGGCCCCTGGCCAGGAGTAGCATGGCCCCTTCCCAACCTGATGCCCTCTCTGGTTGGCCTTTCCCCAGAGGGAGGGGCACTCTAGCCTCATTCTCTAGCCCACCCCTTTCTCTGCCTTCCTCCCTACAGTCAAGTTCCTTGAGGGACCACTCAACCCCCAGAAGAGACAGGTCCTGGGGTAGCCTGTCATCTCGCTCTACCCCTCAATCTTGACCTCCAAACCAACACCTATTGGGCATAGGAGAGTTGGCTTTTGCCCCAAGTCGTAGAGTTAAGGAGGAGGAGTAGGGTCTAGGTTTGAAATGCTCTTGATTATAGACCCCAGTAAAGAGCCAATTTGGGTCTGTCTGCTCCTAAGGACTCAGATCTCTTAAAGGTGGTCTGTGTCCTGCCCCTTCACCTCTACCTGGCCTCTCTGGATTCAGCCTTTGGAGCTTTTACTCACTCCTTTCTTCAGCTAAGGGTTTTTGAGCACTTGTTCGATGCCAGGCACCTTCAAGTTGCTAAGAATGTGGTTGTTTTACAAGCCACATAGTGCCCGGTGGAACTTAATGGAGGTAACCCGGCAACTTCCAGTGGGTCTGGCAACTTCCAGTGGGTCTCAAACAGGAATGCAGGCACAGCTGAGGAGAGGGCACAGGCAGGTTGCCTAGTTCAGGGAGCAGGCTTTGTCCAGCTGCAGAAACATGAAATGAAAAGTAATTGTAAGTTTAGGTGTTGTGTAAGTGGAATTTTTAGAAAAAAAATTATGTAATACTTATTTTTTAGCACCCTTTAAAAGAGCTAAAGTCATTTTATTAGGCTAAAATATTAAAATATTCTCTGTATCACTTGGTTTCTTATTTTAAAAAAGATTAAATGCTAATTATCAGGGGGGAAAAAATCTGGGATCCAAAGGGGGGGAAAAATCTCACCAGGCTTAACAGATATCTCCCTTTTTCTTGTCAGGCTGAGTCTTGAGCTGTCACCATTAGCAGTTTTTGCTGCTTTTGCTGTGTGTTTTATTTCTTATCTTCTCTCTCTATTGCTTTTACTCAGGTCAGATGCTAACTTCAGAGGTAGAAAGAACAGGTTTTCCAAGGGTGAAACAAGTCCATCTTTCCACAACTCGGTGATTCGTTTCTGCCTGTGGTTTGGATTCAGGGATAGACTTGTTCTTTCACTGTTTCAGATGCAGAAGGGATGAGAAAAAAAGGACCACCAGGCCAGGGTCACTGTTAAGGCTTTCAGGCTGCATTTGTTGAACCAAAAAGCTAAGAATGTATTGGGCATGTTCTATTTGAAAGGCTTAATTTTTACACCCTTCAATCCTAGATATTACTTTCTAAGCATTGCTTTCTGATTTGGGATCTGTGAGCTATACAACTGCATGCTCTGAGTGCCAGGGGGGAAAAAACTTGCTGCTTTCAGGCATTCATTTTCCTTTTTCTCCAGTTCTTGTGATTTAAAAAAATAGCTTTGATGTGCAGTGACAGTTGACTTCCTTTTGAACTGCAAGTGCAAACTGTTTTGTATATAGGTGCTGTCAGCCCAGGGTGAGATTAAGGGAATGATTGCAAAGTCAGGGCATGAGGCCATGGGAATGCCATCTGTAGGAGAGAGATGCTGTGTGCCTCTCACTCGTCCTATCTTTCTGCAGGTGGGAACTCTTGGAGAGGCTAATCTCTAGTCCTAGGCCCTATAGGACTATCCTTCTTGTGGCTTTTTCTGCCTATGACCAAGACATGCAGTGAGGCTGGAGAATTCACATCCTCAGACAGTAACCAGCAGGACCTTATCCAGTAATGCCTTGCAAGATGTTCCATTGCTCTTAGGCAAGGCATGTCAGGTGCCACAGTCAGCCTCCATACATGTTCCACATCCTGGCTTAGCTGGGACCTGAATCTTCTGGTGGAAGGCTTTTCACCAAGTGGGGCTCCTTTTCCCACAAATGGTTAAATCTAGCCTAATGCGCAATCAGACAGAATTCCATGACTCTCAGTAGCTTGCCATCGATTCCATCTTATTCTAGAATGTCTTCACATTCCTGGGAGATGGAGTTTTCATTCCTTTTCTCTGGCCTTGGAAGTTCAGAGAGATGGAGTCTCTTGGGAAAGAGTACACAGTCAGAGTACACAGTGCTGAGACTTAAACCCAAGGTGCTTAAGAGAAGGGAAATGCTGCTTTGCTGTGCTCATTCCGCGTCTGATTTGTGCTGAGGTTGACTGTGGGACAAACCAAGTTAGCTTTGGCCTTTTAGAAGTATCCTGCTGAGACGTTCCTGAGGAAGAGGAGCTTGGCTGAAGTCCCTACATTTCCAAGCATCCTGTTTTCTGCTTTTCGACAGTTCTGCTAATGGGTCAATGCTATCCTGGGAACAGACCCCGGGATCTAATCTAGGACCCAGAAGCATCTTACATTGTCTTTACCATCATTTTCTTCCTTTAAGAGAACTAGATCTTTATAATCTAGGAAGTAAACCCTGCCTATGAAAGCATGTCTGACCATCCCTGGTTTCTGGATTTACTCAGGGGTGATATTTACTCATCAGGCAAAGGGTTTCATGTCATGCTCAGACCAGCAGAGCAAACATATAATGCCAGGCAGGCACTTCACTTTTGCTGGTGAGAGGAGCCACGGGCTTTGCTCCCATATTCTCCTGGGTGTCCCAAGGGCAATAAGCTTAGGAGCCCACGTGGTAGAGCACCAAGCCTCACTTGGGGAAGAAAGACAGGTCTCCCATCTGCCCCAGACTTGATGCAAAACAGATTTATGTATGCCTTACACACACACACACACACACACACACACACGAGTTAAATCACTGACTCTTTGAAATCCAGTATCTTCCTATAGCATCTCTGGATTGCAAGGCTCTAGACTCTGCCTTCTGATATATTCTTCCCTCATTCATCCTTTTGGGCTAATAAGCCTCTTATTTCTTATTTCTAAAAATAATCAGCATAGGCTACTTGAATAGCTACTCCAGTCCTCAGAGCTTAACTTTAAGTCAAATATAAAAAGACGTAAATTCATAAGCAAAAAGACCAAATCCTTTTTTTCCCCTGGAAATTATGACAGAGTCCCTGGAGGTAGAAATGCATCCTGCTATAGAGAGAGATGGTAGGGGTGGGATGGGAGGAATAAAGGAAAGAAATAAAAAGGAAAGAAGCTGGTCTTTCCAGGCAGGAGAGTAAGCTGACACTGTAAATATTCTTACACAAAAAGTTATTAAAACAACAAATATTTCCTGAAGATCCATCCTGGGTGAGGCTTTATGTTGACTTTAGAGCTCACAGTAGGAGAACAAGAATTCATTGCTTACATATTTTATTCATTGTTCTTAAAAGAAAGAAGTGATTCACAGCGCCAATTTAAAAGTCTCAGAAAAATATGAGATTTTTCTTTCTGAAATTTTCAGAGTTTTTATCTTTGTCAGAGTGTGGAGGCAAGATGGGGACTCCTGGGGTTTATTTCTGCTTGGTGGAGGCTGGCAAGCCCCAGGGCCTTCTACTCAGCCTGGGGAAGTCTGCTGGATGGCAGAGGGGGTCTCTGATCCACCATGAGTTTCCCAGCGTAGGCCCCATCCCCTCTAGACATGCTGCTTCTGGTTGTGCCCGCAGTGACTGTCCTCACTGTTGAATCCTGTGCTGTGTGGTGTGATTTATTTTTCCCACTGACAATGAATAAAGGTGTGGCTGTGCCGTGGATTCCTGCTCTTCCCTCCTCTGGGCTCGGGCTGGGGAGGAGAAAGGGAGAAGAGGCCTGGTGGCACTTCAGGAACCTCTTTGGAGCCAAGGTCCTTGCTCTAGCAGAGACTGGTCACATACAGGAACCAAATCCACTGAAGGGGAGTAGATCACAGGGACCCTAAAGACAGAAAATAAAAAAATGATTGGGCCTCAAGAACTAGAGCTAGGTCTCTTTGTCTCCTGTCTCTCTCTTTCTCGTGCACGTACATGTGTGTGTGTGTGTGTGTGTGTGTATGTGTGTGCGCGCGCGCATGCGCGCATGAGTGAGCACATGTGTGTGCTGGTACTGGGTCTTGAACTCAGGTCCTCACTCTCTTGCCTGGCTTTTTCCATCAAGGCTAATATTTGCCACATGAGCTACAGCTCTACTTCCTCCCCATGTTCAAACAACTTGTTCTCGATGCACAAGGTGGCTGCCCTTCCAACTCTGTATCCTGATACCAAGTCACCAGTGACTAGCGTCTCCCCTCTGTCTCGTCTCTCATTCCCAGCCCCTCTTTTTCCTTCTTTCATCCCCCTCCTTGAGACAAGGCTCTCCCATTGAGCTCAGACTAGCCTTTAACTCAGGACCTTTCTGTTTCATCCTCTGAGTGCTAGGATGCAAGGTATGCACCATCATACCTGGTTCTTAGTTCCAGTTCCTGAGACTAAGGATCTACTTGCTTTGGCTCAGTTTCAGGGGCCAAGGGGAGCAGGGCTGGGTTAATTTAGTCACCTAAAGCCAATGCTGCTTGCTACTGCCTGGTCCCTGTCATCCTAGCTACTGAAGAGGCTGAGATCTGAAGATTACCGTTTGAAGCCAACTGGGGTAGACCAATTGGAGAGATTTGTATTTCCAATTAACCAACAACAAGCTAGAAGTAGAGGTGGGGCTTGTGTGACAGAGCACGCTTGGTCAAGAGAAAGCATCCTAAAAGCTCAAGTAAGTGGCCAGTGGCCAGTGACCAGTAGGAAGGAAGCCTCGGGGCCAGGATGACAGTCTATGTGTTGTCCTCTGTACAGATTGGGGAAACAGACCCTTCTGAGAAGCCCCATAAGTACACCGCTAAGTAGTGGATAGCCCTTCAGACCACTCAGCAAAATACACCCCCTGCTTAGCAAGTAGATTTCAGTCCTGAACCTTACCTGGCTGGTCAAAAATTATTGTGTAGTACAAAGTTTCCCATCCTCAGGAACTCAGTGCTAGCTAGTCCTGAGATCCTCTAAACTGACCCCAACTTGAGGGTGAGGGTTAGTGATAACGTGCTCCTCAATGGGCATGGTAGCTCATGCCTGTAATCCTAGCTATTAAGGAGGCTAAGTTCTGAGGAACACAGCTCAAAGCCAGCCCAGGCAGGAAAGTCCAGGAAACTCTTATCTCCAATTAACCACCAAAAGAAAAAGAAAAAAGAAAGAAAGAAAAGAGGAAAAAAGGTAAAAGACAGAAGTGGAGCTGTGGCTTAAGAGGTAGAGCACTAGTCCTGAGCAGAAAAGTTCAACAGTGCCCAGGCCCTGAGTTCAAGCCCCAGGACCATGCACCTCGATGTGTGTGTGTGTGTGTGTGTGTGTGTGTGTGTGTGTGTGTGTCTGTTTGTGTGTCCCTCGCACTCACACACAAACACTTCAAGGAGTTGGGGGCAGGGGCTGCTGGAGGTTTCTGCTTCCTTCTGCAATGCTCCATTGCTTTGACAAGGATTTCCTCAAGGACACTGGGAGGGAGCAGCTTGCTTGGCAGGAAGCAATTAGGACAGAGGAGACTAACTCAGCCTCCGGGTAACCATGAACCTGAGGAGGTGACTCAGAAACCTGAGAAGTTGGACTTCTGTTCCCAGCTGAAGCCCTGTGCATGGGGTGGGAGGGAGAAAAGGGAGGGGATGGCAAGTCTTACTCCCTGTCTATCTTGGCATGCAAAGTTACTGGGGGGTTGTTTTCTCCCTAGGTCTCTCACAATCTCTCAGCCAAGTAGGTCACTTCCTATTTCCTTCTTGCCCTCTGCTTCATCCACCTGCCATTAACAAACCAGGACTGGCCATGTCAGCCTCTTCAAGGGCTCCCTTTCCTCCTCCTAGGATCTGAGTCTTTAATGTTCCTCAGGGCCTAGCCCAGTCTGGCACCAGCTAACCTCGGGAGCCTTGTTCTGCAGCTCCTGTTCTCCTGCACTCTGCACTTGAGCTACCCGAAATATTCTCCCTTGTTTTGCTACAGGGACTCTTAGGTTTCTGTCTCCATATACAATAATTCCCTTCCCTGGGCTATCTTCTCCCCTGCCTTAGCAATCTTCTCAGTGAAGCCTTCACAACCCTCCCACAGCTGGCCCCTTCAGATCTTCAGATTCATTGTCCACTGCAGTCAACAAACCTGTGTTTCCCTATCTGAACTCTCCCTTCCCCTCCCTCCCTCCCCCCTCTCTGTCTCTGTCTCTCTCTCCCTGTCTATGTCTCTTTTTCTTCATTTTTGAGACAGTCTTGCAAGATAGCCCAGATTGGCTTTGAATTCTCCATTACAGGTATGCACTACTATACCTAGCATTGTGGAGTGTGTGTGTGCGTGGTGTGTGTGTGTTCAATGAGCATAGAATAGTAAATCAGGGACTAGAACTCAGGACATCTAACATCAAGGACATTGCTTATTGTGCTTTCTCACTCATGGAAATGAGTCGGTTTTTGTCCCTACCCCTCTCTCTCTCCCTTTAACTCTATATTTTTGTCTTTTCTTTTTTGGTCCTGGGATTGAACCCCCTCCTTCTGCCTCCCTCCCTCTCACTGTACTGTTCTTCCATGTTCTTTCACCTTCCACAGGAAAGATCACCATTGGATTCTGGTCAAGAACTAGAGGGAAAGATGGCTTCATGAGCAAGGCAGCAAACACTAGAGGGTTTACTAAACATAAGTCAACAGGGCCAAGAACACTGCATCACTGCTGTCCATGAGAGCTCAAAGGCAAAGGGACCGGCTCTGAAGAAGTGTTGGGCATAGGTGGAAAGTACTGATTTAGAATCTAGAAAAGCAGAGCCAAGGAATCTCTGAACCTAACCAGCTATCAAGGAACAACCAGCAAGCCAGAGAGGATGGCAGAAACTCAGAAGGGTGGAAAGAATAGTTGCGGATCATGGATTTCTAACTCTTCCAAAGTGAGCCTAGGGAAAGTTCTTAGAGGGACTAAACCATGAGGATAACGTGGTGGCAAGAAACAGGGGCCCACTCATGTCATCATGAGCAAAGGGGAAGGGATTAGGCAGAACTTGGTTATAAGTGGGAAAACCTAACTTGAACAAGCTTAAGCTGAGTGGCTTCAGGTTCACATAATTGGGGATTTCAGGCCCTGCTAGATCCAGAAGGTCAGTGTTGTGGCATCTCTCCTTCTGCTTCTATTCTCTCTCTACAACCCTGTTGTCCTTCCAGACGGGTTTGGGCTTCTTCCATGTTTTTACCTGCTGTAGGGAAAGATGGACAGCACGGTTTCTTTCACAGACTCTTTCCAGCGCTCTGCTCGCCTTTCCTAAGATTTTTTTTTTTTTTTGCCAGTCCTGGGCTTGGGCTCAGGGCCTGAGCACTGTCCCTGGCTTTTCTCAAGGCTAGGCCTCTACCACTTGAGCCACAGCACCACTTCTGGCTTTTTGCTATGTATGTGGTACCGAGGAATCGAACCCAGGTCTTCGTACATGCTAGGCAAGCACTCTACCACTAGGCCAAACTCCCGGCCCCTGTTTTGTTTTGTTTTTGCCAAACTTAGGGCTTGAACTCTGAGCCTAGACACTGTCCTTGAGATTTCTCAACGCTAGCGCTCTACCACTTGAGCCACAGCACCACTTCTGACTTTTTCTATGTATATGGTACTGAGGAATCAAATCCAGGACTTCGTGCATGGCCACACTCCCAGCCCCATTCTTTCCCATCTTTATCTGCTGACCAGCTTCCTCTGCTCAGGGACATTCTTAACACTACATATGACCACAGCCAGCAAACGCTCATCAGTCCAGGTCTCTGTTATACCTTAATGCAGGCCTGAAAGCCGTGGACCCAGCCAGCCATGGATGGAAACCTCTGAAACCATAAGTCAAAATAAACCTTTGTTGCTGCTGCTTGAACCCTAGGCCTGGGTGCTGTCCCTGAGCTCTTCAGCTCAAGGCTACCTCTCTACCTCTAGCATCACAGCACCACTTCACATTATCTAGTGATTACTTGAAGATGAGTCTCAGACTAAAGTCTGTGCCTGGGGTGGCTTTGAACCGTGATCCTCAGATCTCAGCCTCCTGAGTAGCTAGGATTACAGGCGTGAGCGACTGCACCCAGCTAAACCTTTGCTTCTTTTAAATTGCATATATCAGGTGTTTTGTTATAATGGTTGAAAGTCTAACACAATTGGCTGCTTCCTCCTCTTCCACCTTTTCTTCCCCCTCCTTCTCCTTTGCTTCCTCTTTCATTTCTTCCCTCCCTCCTTCTTTCCCTCTCTCCTCCCACTCTGCCCCCTTTTTATTGTTTTCATGCTGAGGACTGAATTCAGGGTATCACACTTGCAAAGCATAGGTGGCACATTTTTTCTTTCTTTCTTTTTTTTTTTTTTGGCTTGAACTCAGAGCCTGGGCACTGTTTCTGAGCTTCTTTCGCTCAAGGCTAGGACTCTGCCACTAAAGCCACAGCACAATTTTTTTGTCTTTGTGCATGCATGTGTGTGTGTGTGTGTGTCTTTTCTGTTTATATGGTACCGAGGAATCAAACTCAGGGCTTCATGCATGCTAAGCAAGCATTCTACCACTAAGCCACATTCCCAGCCTACATTTTTTTTTCTTTTTTGATCAGTCATGGGGCTTGAACTCAGGGCATGAATGCTGTCTCTGAGCTTTTTTAATCAAGGCTAGTGCTCTAACACTTTGAGCCACAGTACCACTTCTGGTTTTCTGGTGATGAACTGGGGTAAGAGTCTCACAGACTGTCCTGCCCACACTGGCTTCAAACTGTGGTCCTCAGATCTCAACTTTGTGAGTAGCTAGGATTACAGGCATGAGCTGCCAGCACCCAGCTCAGGCTGAACCATTGCGTTAAATCCCAACCTCTCTATTGGCTCTGCAGAGCCTCTCTGACCATGAAGCCTCTCCAGAATAGTCCACACTTGCATGTAGCTGGTTCTCAGCATTGTAAACATGGAATCTGTAAGGTCTCAAGGCTTAAATTTGAAACCACAAAACAGCCCCCTTTTAGTCAAAGCAAGTCACAACACCAGTCCCTACTTGACTCCACTGCTGGATGAGAGGACTGGTACCATCACCTGGCCAAAGGAACAGCAGAGGGGCCAGGAGTCTGGCCTAGTGGTAGGGTATGTGCCTAGCATGCACGAAGACTTGGGTTGGATTCCTAGGTACCACCTACATAGAAAAAAGCCAGAAGTGGTGCTGAGGCTCTAGCCTTGAGAAAGTCCAAGGACAGTGCTCAGGCCCTGAGCTCAAGCCCAGGAATGGCAAAAAAAAAAAAAAAAAAAAAAAAAGTTCTTTGCAAAGGAACAGCAGGATGGACGAGGGTTGGGTCTGTAACTGAATATCATCTACTAGATGGAAAAGAACCGTCTGGAAAGAACCAATCCCCCAATCCTCAGACTTTTTTTTATCGTTGCTCCCCCTTCCTCCCACAGGGTGTTTGCCTGGCTCCTCTCAGCGCTATGGAGGCTAAGTAGAGCCTCCATTCTGTACTTCTTCCCAAGCAGAGGGCCTACCTGGATGAGCCAATGTTGCTCTTGCTTCTCTGCCCCATTCCTGCACACCTCTGAGAGAGGATCACTGAGTCCTGACATGGCTCGTATTCACAGCACAGGCGCTATTCTAATGGGGCAGTACCGTGGAATTGCAGAATGATGGCCTAAGCGCCTTTGGTTCTCGGACCCCGTCCCACAGCCACCCAGCCTGCCACCCACGGCCCACTCTCCTTCCATCTTGTTTTAGAACTCCTCACCCAGACCCGGCAAGTGGGACCCGCGGGTGTGCGCCCTCTGCTGGCCGATGAGAAGGCCGGCCCAGAACGTGGGTCTGGGGCCCCCAGGGCGCGAGGCGGAGGGTTGCTGCGCACCTCAAAGCCCCCTCCACCTGGGCGTGGAAGGGCTGCAGTTGGATGTGGAAACGCAGAGTCCAGGTTAGGGACAGGCCTCGTGGATCATCGGAGCTGCCCATCCATCCTCCGGGTCCCAGGTCCTGGCATCCCAGGGGCTAAGGAAGGGAGGGAGGTTAGCTTTATATTGGGGGGGGGGGGTGAATAGTTTTACACTGTTCGGGAGATCCCCAGGGCGAGGCGGGGGTGTCGTTAGGTCTGTCCTCTCTATGTGTCCTTGAACGTCATCCACAACAGCCTACGAAGCCTGGCCGCACCACCGCCCTACACACACACACACACACACACACACACACACACACACCAGACACACGCGCGCACACACACACGCGCGCACACACACACACACACGCACTCTTCTGGCGTGGGTGGGGATCCCCCAAAGCACAGCGGCCGCAGCGGCCGCACAGAAGCGGAGCGCGCGAGCCGCCGCTCCGGGGCCCCCGCCCGGGCGCGCACCCCGCCCGCCGCCCCGCGCTTCTCACGCCGGGCGGGACGCGCCTCCCCCCCGCAGCCAGGCGCCTCGAGCGCCGAGTCCACACGGCGCTCTCACCCGGCCGGGGACCGGGTCCGAACCGGAGGAGCATGGAACCCAGGGAGCCCCGCGAGGTCCGGGAACCCGGGCCGGGGGCAGAGACCACCCCGGCGCCTCGCTGGGAGGAGGCCAAGACTGTCTACGACAACCTTACCCCCAAGAAGAAACCCAAATCGGTAAAAAGTCCGGCCTAGGTGTCGGGGGGACGGGGGGTCGCAGCCCCCGTGGGGAGGGACGGGGCGCCCCTCCCGGAGAGGATGCGGCTCTCGGCCCCGGCATGCGCCGGCGCGGGCTCGGGGTTATTTTGGGAGCTCTGCTCCGGCGCTGGTGGTGTTTTGTTTTTCTGGGGCTCGGGTTCCACGCCAGCGTCGCCCTCCCCCACGCTGTCCGCAGGCCCCAGCCCCGGCCCAGGCCAGGCGGCCCCCGGGCGCGCGCGGGCCCCTTGGCAGAGCCCGGGCCGTGGACCCGGACTCTGGAAACCCAGCGCCTCGCGTGGCGCCCGGGCTCCCCGATCCCGACACCCGGCTCCAGTCTCCAGCCTCTCTTGAGTTCCGAGTCTGGCTGGGGTCCCTGCGGTCTGAGTCCTGCGCCTCTGGTTTCGGGTACCCAATTCTAGACAGTGCACCCCAGACACGAGCTCGGTCTGCTCTCCTTCTCAGTGGACATTAGCAACCCCGGTGACTCCGTGGTGGCGTTAGGGAAAAGAACTTTCGTGCGCCCTGCGTGGTGCCCTGGGCTGCCCTTAGCCTTGTTCACTGCAGCTTCCCAGATCCCAGATCCTGGGAAGGGGCAGAGGCACCTTCCGTAGACTTCCAGTGTGACCTTAAAGTACCCGGCTGCTTTTCTCCTAACACCCGGCAGTCTCTTGGAGGCCCTCTCTGCCAACAGTCTCTCTTGGCTGGTCAGTGAGGATCCACGTACTCATCAGCCTGTGCCCCGTCTCAGGACACGTGGACGTGAACTGGAGGAGGTTCTGGAGATGGTTGGTGCTCAAGGCTCCCTCTGTGCAGTGGGAGGAGAGGGCACAGGGTGACTGCCCACCAGGAAGGCTTTTCACAGGTGGTATCTGAGCTGATCCTGAAGCCTGCGTAGTGGCAGGAGATCTCACTGGAGCTGGGACTGTGTTGGGAGAAAGCTGGAATATATGGTGTCTCATAGACAGCAGTGAGTGCCTTGGTGAGGTGCCAGGACCTGATTAAGGGGGATTAAAACTTCTAGACTAGGTTCTGTGGAGCTCATTTATTTTCTTCTTCAAACTACTTTAACGGAGTAAAAAAATGTGTAATAAAACCCAATGCAGGGAAGGCATGGTGGCTTATACCTGTCATCCTAGCGACTGGTGAGGCAGAAATGGGAGGACTGTAGTTTGAGGCCAACCTGCAGAAAAGCTGAAGACCTCGTCTGTAAAACAAACTCTGGAGGCACGGTTAAAGTGGTAGAGCACCTGGAAAGTATGAGGCCCTGAGTTCAAACTCAAGTACTGCCAGACCAAACCAAACCAAACCAACCAACAAACAAAACCCAATTCTCACGAATGTGCCTGTTGGACATTTCTGCTCCTTGAAAACCACTAATATATTGACTTGTGCAGTGGACTGATTTTTTTTTTAAGTTTTTTTTAAAAAGGGCCGGGAGTTTGGCCTAGTGGTAGAGTGCTTGCCTAGCATGCATGAAGACCTGGGTTCGATTCCTCAGTACCACATACATGGAAAAAAGCCAGAAATGGTGCTGTGGCTCAAGTGGTAGAGCTCTAGCCTTGAGAAAACCCAAGGATAGTGCTCAGGCCCTGAGGTCAAGCCAGGACTGGCAAAAAAAAAAAAACAAAACCAACAACCACAAAAAAACCCTCAGAATAAAGTTTTTCCTATAAGATGGCAAGGACTACAATTGAAAACAAAGCAAAGCAAAAATAAAAACAAAACATCTCTTTTCATTTGTAAGCTCTTAGTGAGAATCAGGCCATTCTTAATACTGTGAAGCTAATCAAACTAGAGGCTGAGCCTAAGTCCCTCACCCGCTTCTAACCTCTGATTTCAAATTTGTTGTCAGGGAAACGCCTGCATTGTTTTCATCACTTGACTCTGTAACAAATATGTTTACATATATACAACACTTGAATTTGTAATGGCAGACTGGTACCAGTCATACGTGGCAATATCTGGCTTGTATTGCACATTGGGGTTCTGTCTGAGTTCATTTGAATAAGAGGCCAACCTACTTTCTAAAATCTGGAAACCATTATTGGAGCTATTGAAGGATTTTTCAGCAGGGATTAGCTTGGTCCCATTTTCATTCTAGAAAGATTATTCTGGGCTGTTAGGAAGTGAATTGGAAAGAGTAGGGCTGGCAGCATGTGTATCAGTGAGACGCCAAGACTGGATTGTGGCTTGTGAGGAGAGAGGCATTTGGACACTGGCACAGTGAATGCTTCCTTGCTCCAAATCCATTTCTTCCCCAGACACCAAGGAACCAGAGCGCTCAGGCCCTGTGGTCAGTCATGATCCTTGGTCAGCCCTGACCCTCATGAATCTCGAGGAGGCAAAGAATCTGGAGGCTTCCCAACTTCTATTCTTCCCTGCAGTCCCCTCTTCCCACATGCTATTTCGGAGGCTTTAGGCCTCACGGGCCCCATCAGGGCCTAGTCTGGGTTTCTGCTTATTCCCAGGAGCCTGAGTGAAATGTTAAAGCCAGTGAAGGCCCATCAGAGGCCTTCCCTCCTGGGGTCAGAGGACTTCCTCCATCAGAGCTATCCTGTCCCCTTTTCCCTGAGCCTGCCTGCCTTTCTCTCTCCCTCTCCCCCTCTCCTCCCACCCTCTCTCTTTCTCCTCCACCCAGAAATGATGGCTTTTTGTTGCTGTTGTTATGTTCCTATCTTCGTTGCAATAGGCAGAATCATGTTGACCTAAACAGGAACTTTTCAGGCAGGCTGTATGGGCCCAGGCCAAAGTGATAAGCTTGTGCGTTGGCCTTAGGGAAAGCAGAAAGCTGGCAGGACCCTGACTCCCATAGTGCAGTGCTCCCAGGCTGAGTCCCTGGGTTGTTCTGACCCAATTCTCAGTGTGAGATCTGGCATCTTTCTGATTTTGGTGCATCTCACCACACATCGCCCTGTGTGAGTGACCCTGCCAGGCCCAGGAAGGCTTCTAAGCACGCTCTGGGCAGACCTCTCCACTTGTTCCTCCAGATCTGCCTGGAGCCTGCACACACAGCTGTTTATCCTCCCCAACCTCATTTCCTACAGCCACTCGTGCTCTCTAAGCCCACCCATTCCATTTCATTTGTGCCCTCAGAGCAGAGGCAGGATCCTCCCCTGAACACCTTCATTCTGAGGATAAATAGTACCCTGCGCCGAGACCCTGCAGTCTGAACATCATGTCTCCCAGCTCGGGAATACGAGGTTGAAGAAGATATGCACTAAGAGAGGTTAGCATCTTCCATGAGCTATTGAAGAGGTTCATTTGAGAAGGACTGTTACGTGGCACGGGTAAAACTAGAAGCCATCTTGAGTCTGCTTTGACTTTTCTGTGTGTCCTAGAGTGATAATTTTGTTCCTCTTTAGGGGCTATTTCTCCTATCTGTAAGAGAAAGAAGCAGAGATTCCCTGGGCTAAAGCAGAAGGTTTCCTGGTTTTATGAGAGTAGATTTTCTCACCTTCTCTAACCCTACCCTTGCCATCTTGGTCTTTTTTCCATCACACCCTCATATACACATTTTGATGTGCCAGTACTGCGTTTTGAACTCAGGGCCTTCCACTCTCACTCACATTTTTTTTTTTTGCTTATAGCTGATGCTCTAACACTTGGTCCATGCCTCCTGTCTGGTCTTTTTGCTAATTCGAGATAGGAGTCTCTTGGACTTGTCAGCGTGGGCTGGTTCTGAACCTTGATTCTCAAATCTTAGCCTCCTGAAGAAGCAGGACTACAGGCGGGAGCCACTGGTACCCAGCGTCCTCTGTTCCCTTTAGGGCTTTTCACTTCAGCCTCTTTGGTGAAGGCTCCCAGGTGCGGGTGGGACTAGGAGGTGGCAACCTCAAGGACACGCAGTAGGGGTCAGTCACTAAAAGAGGCATTGGACTGAACCTTAAAGGAAGGGCACCTGCTCCTGCCTCCTGTTGACCCCGCTGGATATGCATACACCATCTGCATTGTGGTTAAACGAAAGGCATTTTACACCTTCATTAGAAAGAATAATATGTTCTTTGCAGGGAAATGAATGGACCTAGACCCGATCATGTCAAGTGAGGTAAGCCAAGTTCAGAAGCTAGACCTAAAATATACTGAGACATGATAAATGATACAAGACTCAGTGAGACAGAAGGAGGACACTTATAGGAGAGGAATGCAAAGGTACAATGCCTATGTCTATCTGATCATATAAAATAATATTTATCAAATAAACTTCAGGGTCTGGGAATGTGGCTTAGTGGTAGTAGACAGTACCACATAAACAGGAAAAGCTAGAAGGGGTGCATGGCTCAAGTGGTAGTGTATTAGCCTTGAGCAAAAGAAGTTGGGTGGTGGGGGATTTGGCCTAGTGATAGAGTGTTTGCCTAGCATACACGAAAACCCAGGGTCGATTCCTCGGTACCACATACACAGAAAAAGCCACAAGTGGTGTTGTGGCTCAAGCGGTAGAGCTCTGGTCTTGAGAAAGCCCAAGGACAGTGCTCAGGCCCTGAGCTCAAGCCTCAGGACAAAAAAAAAAGGGCAAAAAAAATTAAGTAAAGAAATAATTCCAGGAAATGGGGGAAATAACCACATGCAAACTGAGGTCAGCCACAGGATTTTCGGAATTCTTTGATTTTCCATTCCTGTTTTAAGGTTCAAAAGCCCTACTAGCTGCTAGTCCTGTGAAATGAAATGGAAATATCAGATCCTCAGTCTCACTGGCCATATTTCAAGGTGCTTCAGAGCCCACTGGACAGCACAGGTCCTGGAATATTTCCATTATCACAGAAGAGTGCTCTTTTAAAGGATGGCACGAATCTCTGCCTTGGAAAGGGTCATTAATTCCCTGAGGATAGGGACCCTACCTGTACTGTTTCCTGCCATGTCCTCAGCCAAGTAACTATCAATGCTCTCAACTGGTTGGAGCCGGGGCTTAACCCAAGAAATAAGTGGGGTTGAGCACATGGCCTTGGTGTGGGGAGCGAGGAGAAGGCAGAAGCTTAGATCTGGTTACAAGAGTTGCTATTGCTGTTGTTTGTTTGTTTTGTCAGTTGTGGGTCTTGAACTCAGGGCCTGGGAACTGTCCCTGAGCCTCTTTGTGCTCAAGGCTAGTGCTTTACCATTTAGCCACAGTGCCATCTCTGGATTTTGAGTAGTAGAGATAAGAGTTTCACAGGGATTTTTCTGCCCAAGATGGCTACAATCCCTGATTGTAGCTAGGATTACAAGCATGAGCCACTGGCACCTAGCCTATTTACAAGTTTTGACCTCACTTTAAATGCCTCTGTTCTCATCTGAAAAGTGGGGATCATGGTTTTAGGTCTGTCAAGATCACAAATGCAGTGGGACTCTCCTGGGATCCAGGAGTCCCTTGAACAGCCTACTCTGCTCCTCTTTAGGGATTAGGAAGAGCCTAGCTGCTGTCCACGAGGGTGCTCTCCTCCTGTTCTGACTAAGGTGCTGTCTCCTTCCATTCGGAGGCTGTTATAACACAGTGGCTTAGAATGAGTGACTTATTTTGTGTGTGGGGGGGAGGGTTTACACTGTCTCTGAGATCCTCAGCTCAAGGCTACCACCCTACCTCTGGGCCTGGGCGGTGTCCC
Source organism: Megascapheus bottae (assembly GCF_031878675.1). NCBI lineage: Eukaryota > Metazoa > Chordata > Mammalia > Rodentia > Geomyidae > Megascapheus > Megascapheus bottae. Next base: position 59,429,998 of record NC_143514.1, read on the forward strand.
TGAGCCCTGAGCTGTTCAGCTCAAAGCTACTATCGCCCTATCCATGAGCCCAGCCCCACTTCTTTTTTCCCCGTTTTCTAGAAGTTAGTTGGAGATAAGAGTCTCGGTTCCTTTTGCGCCCTGGCTGGCTTTGAACCTTGATCCTCAGATCTCAGCCTCCTATATAGGTAGGATTACAGGCGTGAGCTACCGAGGCTTGAGTGATATATTTTTTCATAATTCTGGAGGCTAGAAATCGCAAGATCAAGGCACCAGTAGATGGGTATCTGCTGAGGAGAAAACTCTTTCTGGTTCAAAGATGGCACCTTCTAGCTGTATCCTCACATGATAGAACAGGCAAGACAGGCTCTCTGGTGTTCCTGTTTAAAACAAAATTTTGACTAATTTTGGCTGGTAGTTGGTGGCTCATACCTGTAATCCTAGCTACTCAGGAGGCTAAGATCTGACAATCACAGTTTGAATCCAGTCCAGGCAGAAAAAATGTGAGACTCTTATCTCCAGTTAACCACCAAAAGCCAAAGAAAGAGGTGTGGCTCCAGAATAAGAGAGAAAAACCTCAAGGGCAATGCCTTGGCCCAGAGTTTAAACTAGTACTGGCACAAAGGAAGGAAGGAAGGAAGGAAGGAAGGAAGGAAGGAAGGAAGGAAGGAAGGAAGGAAGGGAGGGAGGGAGGGAGGGAGGGAGGGAGGGAGGGAGGGAGGGAGGAAGGAAAAAAATAATTTGGAGAGTCATAATTATTCAGATGGAACCGTGGAAAATGAGCTCTACAGCTCTCTTGAGGTCCCTGAGGGCCCCTTGCACGTTAGCACCTGCCTGCCCTCTAGACTTCCCATATGATCTGGCCTCTGCTGGATTTTGGGTTGCCTTTGTGTTTCTTCATCTCCTCAAGTTTTCCTCCTCCCCCTTCTCTCCCCTGACAACTTCCCTGGAAGTCCTGCCATGGAGACTGCTTCTTCAACTTGTTCTATCTCATTCCCTTCTGCACCCTTTGTTTCTGAATTCTCTGCTTGTCATTCTCCCCTGCCCAACTATGAGACTGAGCTTGGAGGGCAAGAGCCAGGTCTCTACCAGGACTGCGTCTTAGTTAGAACCAGTAAATGAGCCAGGCACTGGTGGCTCATGCCTATAATCCTAGCTACTACTCAGGAGGCTGAGATCTGAGGATTGTCATTCAAAGCCAGCCAGTGCAGGAAAGTCATGAGATACTTATTTCTAATTAGCCACAGAAAACAGGAAGTGGAGCTGTGGCTCAAAGTGGTAGAGAGCTAGCTTTGAGCAAAAGAGCTCTGAGACAAGGCTCAGGCCCTGAGTTTAAGCCCCACAACCAACAAGAACAACAAAAAGTAGATTGAGCAGGGTACTGGTAGCTCACACCTGTAATCCTACCTACTCAGCAGGCTAAAATCTGAGAACCAGGGTTCAAAAGCTAGCTTGGGAGGAAACATTTATACTAGTCTTACCTCCTACTGGCCAGCAAAAAGCTGCAAGTATGACTCAGTGGTAGAATGTCAGCTTTGAGCAAAAAAGCCAAGCAAGAGTGCAAGGCCCTGACTTTTGTGGCATATATGCATGGGCATGTGCACACGCATGTGTGTGTGCACGCGCACACACACACACACACACACACACACACACACACACACACACACACTGAAGCATGGTGCCACTTCCTTCCTAGAATTCTCCCTAGGATGGGAAATCATTAAATAAGCCATTATAGTATCTATCAGTTATACTAAGAAGGAAATTCAGAGAAGAGGTATCACATGGGGTAGACTAGGACCAGGGCAGTTTTCCTTGAGGTGATCCTCTAAATTGAGGCCTGAAGGTTGAGTAGAGTTAGCAGGTCAGAAAGTATAGAAAACAAGGTATTTGGCAAGAGGGCCATTGTGGGGACATAGGTGTGTGCAGGTGTGAGGAAGGAGGAGAGGAGGCTGGAGTACAGAGATAGTGTGTCATAAAGGGCTTCCTACTCCATATTAAAGGCTGTCCACCGATGATGCGGTAAGCCACGATCACACCTGTGTAGGTGACAAACTGGAGGGGGTCAGGAGGTGAGGATGGGTTCTTGAGGGGGTTGGCTGGTCTGGGGGATGGGCTGGTGGGTAAGGGCAGTGGGGCAGAAGGAGGAGTTGAGGTTGACTTTCAAGGCTTCTGCTTGGAGAGACAGTGGTGCTGTGGGCTCAGCCAGTGGGGCTGTGGATGAGCGGATGGTGGCACTGAGCACTGAGATAAGGGAAGGAAGCAGAGATGGGGCTTAGGAGTGGAGAAAACGGTGGGAATTCAGCCTCCAGCTCAGTAAAGCTGGAGTGTCTGTCTATTAGTGTGACTTGGGCGGTTAGATACACATGTCTGGAGCTCCGGAGACAGATCTGGGCTGGAGATAGACTTCCTTATGCAATTTCCATGTTTCTGGGGAGCAGTTTCTTCCTAGGGGCAGGGAGTTCTCCTTTCATAATGGAACCATCTGGAAACATATCGTGCCTCACATCAGTCATACGTTGCCCTTTTACATTCTATTCATTTTCCTATTATGTCCAGATGGCCAACCAGACTGTACACTCCCCGGGGGGGGTGGCCCTCCTAGCTTCCATTCTTGAGCCAAGGGAGCTCTCCTCTATCTCAGCCCCCAGCTGGGTCCTCTACGACTAGGTCCTACCTGTCCAAGGATGAGCCTTTGAGGCGGAGAGACTGGATCTAGGCCTTTGCCACACTCCCAGTTCCTAGAGTAGCTGCCCCAGGGTGGGGTCTCGGTCACAGTCCCTCCCACTGTCCCTCTGCAGCCCAAGCCTCAGAATGCGGTCACCATTGCTGTGTCCTCCCGAGCCTTGTTCCGCATGGACGAGGAGCAGCGGATCTTCACGGAGCAGGGCGTGGAGGAGTACGTGCGTTACCAGCTGGAGCATGAGAACGAGCCCTTTAGTCCTGGGCCGGCCTTCCCCTTTGTGAAGGTGAGCGGACACTTCCACACCTGTGCCTTTGGATGCCTGAGTAAGGAGATGCGCCCCTCCCCCAAAGGCTTGACTGTCAAGCAAAGGCTTGACTGGGGCAGAGTCTTTGTGGGAAGAAGAGGCTGTCCTCTTTGGACTGATGCAGCCTGATGAAGGACCCCTGCTCACCGCTCTAGTGGTCCTCTGCGCAAGGACTCAGCCACAGGGCAGAAGAGCAGAACTCGGGAGGAAGTCTGGGTGCACGGATCTCCGCCAGCCTGCCCAGCCTGCCCAGCTTCCACCTCCTCTTCCCTCCCTTACTGGATCTGGGGCACCGCCTCCTGACATCTACCACTGGGGGTCTGAGCTGAAGGGTGCCCTCTCCTTTCCAGGCCTTGGAGGCTGTGAACATGAAGCTTCGGGAGCTGTACCCCGATAGTGAGGACATCTTTGACATCGTCCTCATGACCAACAACCATGCTCAAGTAGGAGTTCGTCTCATCAACAGTATCAACCACTATGGTGAGCAGAGGGGATCTGACCACAGGTTGCCCTTACAACACCCCTAGGGCACAGGCCACACCCCTGCAGGGTCAGGTTGTGTGGACTGGACCGCGGATAAACTGGGAGTGGGGGACAGGGGATGGGGAGGCTGGCACTTTAAGAAAACAAGTCAGATGCCAGTAGCTCACACCTGTACTAGCTACTCAGGAGGCTGAAATTGGAGGAGCATCATGCAGAGCCAGCCCTGGCAGGAAAGCCCATGAGACTCTTGCCTCCAGTTAACTACCAAATTATCAGAAGTGAAGCTGTGGCTTAAGTGGTACCATGTTAGCCTTGCACACACACAAAAAATAACCTCAATGGGGCCGGGAGTTTGGCCTAGTGGTTAAAGTGCTTGCCTAGCATGCATGAAGACCCGGGTTCGATTCTTCGGCACCACATGCATAGAAAAAAGCCAGAAGTGGTGCTGAGGCTCAAGTGGTAGAGCTCTAGCCTTGAGAAAGTCCAAGGACAGTGCTCAGACCCTGAGCTCAAGACCAGGACTGGAAAAAAAAAAAAAAAAAAAAAAAAAAAAACCTCAGTGACAGTGCCCAGGCCCTGAGTTTGAGCCCCAGGATTGGCGCAAAAAATATTTTAGAAAAAGGAAAGAAAAACAAACAAGCAAAACTCTCATTTGAAGTATTGTCAGCTTTCAGGATATAAATATCACTACTGTGGCTGACTTCAAGCTACTCATGATTGAACAGCATAACTGGCTCACAGGATTTCTGAATTTTTAACCACTGGCTCTTATAAACCAGCACAAACCAGCTCCTGCCCACACTCCACAGCCCCCGCCCATCATATGACTAGGAAGGACATTTACTGCCTTGCTGCCTCAGTTTCTCAGCCTATTATGGGGATAGCAGTTCTAATACGGTTGTTGGGAGTATCAGGAACAATTGTCAGAGTCAAAGGAATCTGTGTTTTGTTCAAACAGCAAGTGTTAGATCCTCCAGAGCTAGCTTGTGATAAAGGATTTCTTTTTACATTCCAGGGTGGCTCAGAGTCATAGGGAGTGAAGTAAAATTGCACAGGACAAATTCAGGACAAAGTCCTAAATCCACATATTGAAGATCCTATCTTTTTTCTTTCTTCCTGGGCCCTATGGGACTTCTTCAGCCCCTCTTATCTCTTCCCCACTCCCTACTCTCCCTTCTCACTCCCTCTCAACTGGATCTCTCTGCTTTTCTTGTTTTTGTATTTATAAAAGCAGAGAGATCCAGTTTGAGGAGAGAGAGAGAAATGAAAATCTATCTTTATAAGTTTACAAGACTTTGTTTTCAGCAACTAAGAGAGGGCCAGCTGGCTTTATTTTTATTTATTTTGGGTACTAGAGATTGAAATGAGGGCTTCGCATTGGCTTATAAGTGTATGCTCTACCCCTGAGTTACACCCCCAGCCCCCAGCTGGCATCTTAAAATACCGATTGCAAGTTGCTGGATGTAAGGGTGAAATTAACAATATTTAAGCACCTGCATGGTGGGTGCTGAGCAACCAGGACAAAATGGCCAGATGTAGTGCTGGAGTGGGGCCTGGTGGGGCAGACATTGCCCACTCTTTTATGTGTGGCATTGAGGACAATGGTACTGCATGCAGTGGAGCATTTATGGGTAACTCATCTGGCTCAGGGCAGCAGCCATTTACCAGCAAATACTTCTACCACCTATGTAGTCATGAGGACTATTTTCCTAGGTGCAGGGAGAATCTGGTTGGCTCAAGTAGGTCAGAGTGTGCCCCTTTCCAATTAGCCACAGCCAGAGGGTGGGGTCACCAACTGAAGAACCTTTTCTAGCACTGTTAGCCCCTGACAATAAAGGCTTACGGTAAGACAAGCAATTTCTCTAGTGCTGTGATCATGACTGTGCTACCAAGGAAGAATGGAGGGGCTCAGAGGAGGAATGCTGACCTAAAGTCACAGACTCAGTTTCCTCCACCACCCCTCAGAGCTAAGATGGCACTGGATAGGCACAGAGACCCTATTCTGCAGGGTTAACTCTGGCCTCACCTGAGTACTCTTGACTTCCTTCCCAGACCTGTTCATCGAGAGGTTCTGCATGACAGGTGGAAATAGCCCCATCTGTTACCTCAAGGCCTACCACACCAACCTCTACCTGTCAGCCGATGCCGAAAAAGTACGAGAAGCCATTGACGAGGGTAAGTTACAGGGAGGAGGGAGAAGCCGGGAAGTGCAGCGAGGAGTCCCACAGGTAAGAGGACTAGTCCTGAAGCTCCCAACAGGTGCTGGGGAGTTGCCAAGGTCACAGGATTGGGATCTGTGCATACATGTTAGGATCTGTCTTATAAACTGAAAACAAGATCCTATCTGGTCCATTCTCCCATCTCCTTGCCCTACTGTGTTTAGTATGCATTTGTTCATCAGCATCACCCAGACTTTCGTTTCCATGGGAAATCTCTTTACAACCTAGAAAGTTACTGTTTTCTAAGATTCTTCCAGGTCCAGTATGTAACCAGAAGTTCTAGGCCACAGCCCAATTCCAGGGCCTCCACACATCACGTCTAGCCACATGCTGAAATTCACCAAATAAAGACACTGAAGGAAGAGGCAAAGTAATCATTTCAGCTCATCTTTAGGATACAGACATCAGCTTTAGATTTTAAGTAGAGGAAAAATAGGGGCAAGGGATGAAAGTATGGGTAATTGTTAAACAGTCCTGGTCACAGATGTGGCCCAGTGGTAAGAGATGTTCAGAGGTGTGGTCCAATTGAGTATCACTTATCTCTGTATTGGTCAGGAACAGAAAATAATTGTGCCAGGTATAAGAGCTCACACTTGTAATCCTGGCTATTCAGGAGACTGAGATCTGAGGATCAATTTCAAAGCTAGCCCAGGCAGAAAAGTCTATAAAGTTGTTTGTTTATTTTTGTTGGTCATGAGAATTGAACTCAGGGCCTGGGCACTGTCCCAGGCTATTTTACTCGAAGCTAGTGCTTTGCCACTTAAGCCATCAATGCTCGGCAGTCTATGAGAGTCTTATCTCCGGCTAACCAGCAAAATACTGGAAGTGGAGCCATAGCTCAAGTGGTAGAGTCTCAGCCTGGAGTGAAAAAGCCAAATAAGAGCATGGAGCCCTGAGTTCAAGCCCCAGTACCAGCACAGAAGGACAGAAAAGAAAGAAGGAAAAAAAGAAAGAAAGAAAGAAAGAGAGAGAGAGAGAGAGAAGGAAGAAGAGAGAAAGAAGGAAGAAGAGAGAAAGAAAAAAAGGAAGAAGGGAGAAAGGGAAAGGAGGAAGAAGAAAAGGAAAGAAAAAAGTCATTGTGACACCTGTCAAACATGTTATTAAAAGGAAGGGAAAAGAAAGTCCTTATTATAATGAAGAATTCTGATTCCTGTGTGACCTTGAGCAGTCTCTGCCTCTCTTTGAGCCAGCCTGAGAGATGACCTCTGAGGAATGCCTAGTATCTCCCACAGGTGGCTGGCCCAGTACTGAGATGAGGTTAGGAGACTTAGCCACAAGTACTGGCAAAGTGAAACCCCTTCCCCGTGCCCTTGTCAAGGGCAATTTTGGGTGGCGGCCATCATCTCAGACAAGACAAGGGTAGCCTGAGGTAGCCCTTCCAGTACCTAGGCAGAGCACCCCACTGTGTGGCCTAAAGGTAGACAATTCTCTCCTCTCTCTGCCCAGGGATTGCGGCTGCCACCATCTTCAGCCCCAGCCGGGATGTGGTTGTGTCTCAGAGTCAGCTGCGTGTGGCCTTTGACGGGGATGCTGTGCTCTTCTCCGATGAATCTGAGCGCATTGTCAAGGCCCATGGGCTGGATAGATTCTTCGAGCATGAGAAAGCCCACGAGAACAAGCCTTTGGCCCAGGTGCTCTACACGGTCCCAGACCCTTGGAGGGAACAAAGTGGCTCCCTAAAACCTGCCCTCAGGCCTCTAATGTCCCTCTAAGCCCCTCTCTGAAGCCTTTCCTCCTCTTTTTTTTTTTCTGGCTACAAGTTTATTCAACACAAAATAATCCTCTCCAACTTTACTGGGGGGCAGGGGGGGGGGCTGTCCACATCCACGACCAAATCCACCTCTAAACTGAAATTCAGTTGCTGACCAGCCCCAGTCTCGGCTTTCTTGTCAGCACCAGGGGGTACAGCGCTCCTTCTGTAGGTGTCTCTGTCAGCTTCACCTCTTGCAGGCCTTTCACCCTCCAGACCTTTGGGCCGAGGCCTGCCAGTCTCGGGTCGGCTGCGGCGCAAGGTAGCAGGCACAATCTCAGGAGGCAGATGGAGGTAATCTTGGCCATACTGGAAGCCTTTGTTGGTTAGGTACCAATAAAAATGTCTCCAGGCAAACTGTTCCTTAACGTAGCCTCGAGACTTGGGAGACTGCATGGCCTTCATGACGTGAAGGTTGGGCACATTCTTGTCTGCTAGCTCTGGGTGCTTGGGCATGTGGACATCCTTCTTGGCCTCCATAACCCCCTCCTTAAAAAGGAGTTCATAAATGGCAATCCGGTTCTTCTTGGGCATCAACATCACGGCGGCTTCAGGGGCCGAGGCTGGAAAAGTTTCCTCCTCTTTTGTATCTCCAACCCCCTTTCTGAAGCTGCAGTCCTTCTGAGACACAGCTTTCTCTGAAGCGCTCATTCTCTAAGTCTCCACCCCGAGGTGAAGTTTCTGCCCCTCCCAAGAGAATGTCACTTTTCTCTCTTCGAAGCTATTGACCTTTCTCAGGAACCCTCACCTCCTTTCTGAGCTCCCTTACTCCTCCTGGGAGTGAGCCCCTACCCCTCAAGAAGCCCCTGTTTCTCTCCCTAGACCAGAGCCAGACCAGTAACCTCACTGGTGCAGCTGAACATGGAGCTTGGGGGAAGTTTTTTTTTAAATTAGGCCACTTCCTGGTATGTCTTGATCGGGGGGGCTGGGATCTTCACTTGCCCTCAAGTAAGTCAGTGATTATCTGAGGGCAGCGAATGTTTTAGAATTTGGTGGTAGAAAGGACGTGCAGTTTGGGGTAGTGGGATTCTGGGAACTATGAGTCAAGCATTTCCTTAAAACCCATGTGTGAAAGCAGGACAGTTTTTCTACTAAGGAGCTGGCAGAGGCCTAAGAGACTACTGCTCTCCTTAGAGCTCCCAAAAAAGGAGGAGTCTCCAAGACCAGGGGCTACCCTGCCTTCTCTGCAGCTGCTTTGGGAAGGACAGGCTTCAGGAATTGCCACTCTGACTCTTAATACACATATCTTCCATTGAGCATTGTTGTGTTGAGGGCTGTAGATTAAATCCATTCCCTGATCCTCACAACCTTTAGCCTGGGCCATCTGTGTATCCACGAGCAATTTCATCTTCAGTAGTTACAGATTGGCCCATCTGTCCCAGATGTTTGCAGCTGGAGACCATTCTGATTAGTGGGTGCTCATACCATCACTTCTAATTTATATATTTTATTTTATTTTATTTTTGCTGCTGGGCACAGAAGGCCACACTTAAAGAGTGCCAAAGATGAGGACATGCGTGGGTATGCATGGCAACAGTTGCCCTGGTACGGTTATTCTGACACTGCCAGTTGACAGGAAAACAGACCCCGGACTGCCCCAGAATGCAGGCAGAGCAGGCAGAGCAGAGCCACCCAAGTGAAATTTTGCACTCCAGACAGCAGGATTCCTGCTGGTGGGAGGGAGAGCATATGTTTGGCGGGACCAGACTCACAGTGACCTCTTACCTTCTCGCAGGGCCCCCTGAAGGGCTTTCTGGAAGCACTGGGTAGGCTGCAGAAGAAATTCTACTCCAAGGGGCTGCGGCTAGAATGCCCCATTCGTACCTACTTGGTGACAGCACGCAGTGCAGCCAGTTCCGGGGCTCGAGCTCTCAAAACCCTGCGCAGCTGGGGCCTGGAGACGGACGAAGCCTTGTTCCTAGCTGGAGCACCCAAAGGACCCCTCCTGGAAAAGATCCGCCCACACATCTTCTTTGATGACCAGATGTTTCATGTGGCAGGGGCTCAGGAAATGGGCACTGTAGCTGCCCACGTGCCTTATGGAGTGGCCCAGACACCCCGGAGGGCTGTACCCACAAAGCAAGCCCCGGCTGCACAGTAGCTGGGCCACCTCGCTCCACGCTCTCCATTGTACTTCAGTGCGTCTTCTGGTGAACCCTTCTAGCTCCTGTCTGCCTTTCTGCATGTCTGCCGTCATCGTTTTCTGTGCAGGGTTCTTGTGGGGAAATTCTGCAGCCCGGGGTCAGCCTTCTTACCATCCCTTCTTCTGGACAAACACTGTGCCATGATTCTAGCCTAGACAGTGGAACTGTGCAGGAGAAGATGCTTGGATTTCAAAGAGACGTTGATGAGTCTGAGACTGGGCAAGTTAGAGGATCTAGGATGCCAAGAGGACCTCAGTGAGCTCAGGGCAGTACAAAGAACTGCCGGAGGAGGGACCCAGTGTCTAAGCTCTGCCCTGACATGAACTGAATGACTTCCAGGGTGAGCTCCTCCCTCCACGGGTCTGTTTCCCCCTCCTTTAGAAGGTTTCTCAAGCTCTTCTTTAACCAGAGAAGTTTGGTTCATATAACGTGTCCCTTTGAAGGATGTGTTCATCTAGGTGAATGAATTATGAGAAGACCCGAACCCATGATAGGTTACAATGGCTTGGTTAACAGCACACAGGGTGGACTTCAGCCCTTACCTCCTCTCAGTCCAGTTGGGGACAGCAGCCCTGTCTGTATCTTTCCATGACTGGAAACCACGGGACAAGGTGACCCATCAGCTTCCTGTGACTCAATCACCTGAGCCAAGGAAGGGGAGTCCTTTAATGTACATACAAATTCTCCACCAGCCAACAGGGGGCACTGCAAGCTCTTCTTGGGGAGGAGAGTTTAGTGGCTGCCCATGCGGGTTTCCTTTGCTTCAGCTTTCGACCAAAATCGAGTTGTTTTGTTTGCCAATCCCTCAGTTACTGCATCTGTGCTGGCAGTTCCATCAGCAGGGAGAAGGTAGAGTCTATGTGGCCCCAAAATGCAGGGAGAGAAAGCAGTGTCTGAAGGGAGCAGTTGTCCAGACTGAAGGCGGTGACAAGCCTGACAAGCTGAGGTCTGATTGGAGGAGATCTCATTAGACACTGAAGGACCAAGGCAGTGACTGATACCTTGGAATGGAAGAAGCTGGCTGTGCACTAGCAAAATCCTCCTACTGTGAATAAGGCACAGGAGGCCAGTCCGTGCCACCGTGGACAGCAGTGAGCCATCACAGGGTGAGATCAGGCAAGCATGTGAGGCAGATACACACCATGGCTGCTTTCTCCGGGGTCACTGGCATTATTGCACTCAGCAGGACATGGATGAAGGTGTTTTTACATCAGACCATTTCCATTGCAGGCAAGGCTTTTGTCTTCAGAGGAGGCCTTAGGTCTGCAACTGCTTTTCTTCTCAGTGCTCCAAGCCTGGTCATAGATGTAGCATGGCCTAACAACAGCTGAAGGGGGAGGTAAGAGGGAGCTCAGTCTCACAGTCAGCTTCTATCTTGACTGGACCTCACAAAAGCCCTGGGGCCACAGTCACCCCCTTGAGAAGACCCTCCAGGACACAAGAGCCAGTGGCCACAAAAGAATGTACAGAGTTCGAGTTAGCAGATGGCATTAGGTTTGCCCAGCCAGGAAGGACCTGTGGTCTGTAGGACAGCACCAGATGTCACCTAATTCAGATAAAAGCCAGGGATTCTGGGGCCTTTTAGGTACAGTCCCCTTTTAGGTCTCTCAGGAAGCTGGGAAAGATGATGCTGGAAGCAGAAAGATAAAGGGCAGTGAACACTGTGGATTTCATTGAAACTACTGTTAATTAATGAAAACAGATTGGGCAATGGAGAGACAATGAAGGTCCCAATTCTATTACTGAAGCCACAAATGAGCATCTCTGGCCTGGGGTGGTGAGGGGAGGAGGGAGGCTTTCAGAGGCTGGACTCAAGGGCCACAAGTCCTAAGGGAAGACCAGACTAGCTTTCTGATGGTCTCATGTACTAAGAATGAACCAAGCAATTGTGTCCTCCCAAAATTTAAAGGATGGATGAGTATCAAAGCCTCAGGCTCAGCCTCAGACCAAAGTACCTGGGAAGACCAGCCACAGGTCCTGGAATACAGAGCTCTCGGATCCAAGCAGAACACAGGTCCCAGAGATGACATGCCCACAAAGTCCCAAACCCAATAGAACTGCCATTCACCAGAAGACTTGTTATGTGAAGCCCTGAGATTAATGACACTGCAAAACAACTCCTTCCCCTACACATGGGGTCACATCAGGGTCATGAGATTGTAATGGAATTTGTCAGAAAAAAAAAGACAAAAAGAAGCCAGCAAGAAAGTCCTATCCAAGATGGATTCCCCATTACAATGATAACCCACTTGTGCGTCTTCAGAGCACACTGATGATCCGGATATTGAATTGCCTCCATAGCAAGCTGGTCAGTAGCCCTGCCCCTGAGTGGCCCTGGGTGACCTGACCTGCTCTCGACCCTTCACTGTGAGTGTGCCATCTTTCTACAAACCAGCCTCCTGAGGGCTACATCAGTACTGTGGCCAGAGTCCACACTCCCATCCTGGCCAGGTCATACTGGTTCAGGGAGCTGAAGCACTTACCCAAAGCCACCTGGCAGTCAGTGGCAGCCTGGGACTCGAGCGTGGCTGAGGCCAGCCGGCCACCATCTTCTAAATTCCTCCATGCATGCAGGGCAATGCTTTCCTGCACGTACAAATGCTGGGACATATTTGAATGGGTGTATCCGGGTTAGAGCTTCCTAACCAGCTAACAACAATTTAAATTAGAGGCATCCATTTACAGACCCCTGAAGGCCTTCCGAACAGTTTCATGTTCTATGGCACTCAGTCTGAAGACCCTTGATTTGAGGAAATGTAGGATTTGGCAAACTAGGAGCCTTTGGGCCAAATCTAACCTACTGCTTATTAATTTTTTTTTTGCCAGTCCTGGGCTTGAGCTCAGGGCCTGAGCACTGTCCTTGGACTTTCTCAAGGCTAGAGCTCTACCACTTGAGCCTCAGCACCACTTCCGGCTTTTTTCTATGTATGTGGCACCAAGGAATCGAACCCGGGTCTTCGTGAATGCTAGGCAAGCACTTTAACCACTAGGCCAAACTCCTGGCCCATGCTTATTAATTTTTTTAAAGAAAGTCCTCTGTGCATGCGTGCATGTGTGCACACGCATGTGCATGCAAGCACGAGAGCATGCGAGCACTTGTACAGGGCCTGGGCACCATCCCTTAGGTTTATTCACTCGAGGCTATAATGCCCTGGTGTTTGAGCCACACCTCTAAGTCTGGTGTTTTGCTGGGGACTTTTTTGCCTGGACTGGCTTTAAACAATGATTCACAGATCTCAGCCTCCTGCTAGCTGTAGCTAGAATTACAGCATGAGCCATCAGTTCCTATCTAGCCTTGTTTGTTTGTGGGGTTTTTTTTCACAGCATGTCCACTAGTTTACAAATATCTATGGCTACTTCTGCCCAGTACTTCCTACAGAACTGAATGTTTGCAACAGAACCTGCCAAGCCAAAAACATTTATTAGCTAGCAAGAGCAAGGTCCTGAGTTCAAATTCATATAGTAGCAACAAAGAAAATGTGCTGATAGGGCTGGAGGAGAGGCTCAGGTGGTAGATAACTTGTCTTGAAAGAGTTTGTTGATCCCTAAGGCAAACAGCTTAAGGCTGCACCTCAGTGGAATGAGCCACACTATCATGCTGTAAAGTGGGAGGGGAGGGTCATGTCATATCCATAAGTATGGGGGACACTCGGCTTCACTGTTGAGGGGAAAGGACATGGAGGCACCGTGCCCACTAGATCCTTGACATTTGGAGGTTTTGGGGATTTTTTGGTTTTGCCAGTCTTGAGGCTTGAACTCAGGACTTGAGCACTGTCCTTGGGCTTTCTCAAGGCTAGAGCTCTACCACTTGAGCCACAACAGCACTTCGGCTTTTTCTATGTATATGGTACCAAGAAATTGAACCCTGGTCTTTGTGTACTCTACCCCTAGGCAAAACTCCCAGCCCTGAGTTTGTTCTTTTTAATTAGTTGCAGGACTTGAACTCTGGGCCTAGGTGCTGTCTCTGAGCTCTTCAGCTCAAGGCTAGCACTCTACCACTTGAGCCACAGCGCCACATTGTTTTCTGGTGGTTAATTAGAAATAAGAGTCTCACAGACTTTCATGTCCCAGCTGGCTTTGAACCGTGATCCTCAGATCTCAGCCTCCTGAGTAGCTAGGGTTACAGGTATGAGCCACTGCTCCCAGGTTGGAGGGCTGTTTTTGTTGTTTTCGGGGTGTGCCTGGGCGCTGTCCCTGAATCTCTTTGTGCCATGGCTAGCAGTCTACCACTTGAACTACAGCACCATTTCCAGTTTTTTAGTGGGTAATTGGAAATAAGTTTTAAGATTCAAAGTTTTAACCATTTTCGAATGATCTATGACCCACTGTTCTTTGCGATTTGCTTGATGCCAAATTTGACAAGTCCAATTGAGTTAATCCTTCCACGTTGATAGGGGTGGGTGATGGCACCATGGCTAAGGATGAGCTCTGCCAGCTGCCCTGTGTCTCCTGGGTGTGACTCTGTGCCCTCCACTTGTCATTGGCCTCACAGGACCTCTTAGACAAGTACTGGTAGATGGATTGCTGTTAAGTACAAGACTGGGGTCAAATGAAATACTCAGTGTGGACTTCAGCGGCTCAGAGCTAGCAAGTTCCCTGTATGCATTCCCTTAAAGCAAAAAGTTCTTCATGAGGAGGGTCTCAGGGAAGCTTGAACTGGTTCAGAAGTTGATCAAGTGAAAGCTCAAACTCCACTGCAAGTTAGAATAGCAATTTTCTTGTGGTTAGGAGGATGTAAGCAACAAACAGCCTCCCAGTGGAACTGTGGGTTAAACATTGGGGAGGCTGAGGCAGAGGCTCAAGGCCCTGGATATTCCTTCTCTGACACTGTGGTACAATTCTGAGGATGCCAGGTTCCCAACTGACTCCAGAGAAACACAAGGGACAGACAGATGCACTCCTGGGTGGCAGTATTCCTGTAGTGTGTATGTGGGTGTGTGGAGGGGGGTGAAGAGTCTCTGAAAAGCAGTGTTCTGAAAAGCAACATGCAAAAACCCATTTTGCCAATAGGTGGCGCTGCAGGATGGCTCTCAGCCATTTGCTATGGTCCGTGGTTTGCTTTTCTTTGCATGCTATTTCATGTTGTACTGGACTCTGCTATAGTAGCTCTGGCAGCCCAAAAGGACCCCATGCCTTGAAAATGTTTGCTTAACCTATGTGGCGAACTGACTGCTCCTACCAATCACCCTGTGATGGTGTGTCAGGTGCACATGTGAGTGTGCAGCAGGATAAAACCTGTGTTTGTGTATGGGATGTGTGTGAGGGTTCACATAGCTCTAGTGATGAGTGTGTGTGTGTGTGTGTGTGTGTGTGTGTGTGCGCGCACACACACACATACGCATGCTGCTCACGAGGAGCATGTGCAGGTGGTTACCCTGCTTCTTGGGACTAGTCATATCAATTTCCATCATCTTGAAGACACTCCCTGTATGTAACTGCGGGCCATCCAGAGCAGACCTCCGTCTTCCTCTCCACCTTCCAGATTCTGGCCTCTTAACCCTGTCTCCCACTGATACCCTCACAGCCTTGGGAGGTCAGAGCACTGCCTCACTATCTCCTCTCCCTTCCTGAAAGTGCCTCTGAACAGTACAGTTGGGCAGATGATGCACCTGGGTGGTACCCAGCTCTACCCAGATGCCCTGGCCATCACATAGCCATAGCTGGAAAAGTTGCCTTCCTCCCTGGTCCCCAGCCTAGGCTAGGATCCCTTTCTCTTGTTTGGGTGTTCTAGCCTGACTAGAAGCGACTTACCCTTGACCCTGACTGGGAAGTACTTTCCTGTTGGGCCATATCCCACGGCTGCAACACTTCACTTCATCATCTCTACAGAGTAGGAGGCCCTATGAGGTCAACCAAAGAGTCACTGACTCCCACTCCTGGCCAGAGGATAAACATGGACAGCCTACCACTAAAGTAGGGTAAAGACTCCGGGTAGACTTGTAGCTGCCACTAAATGGAAAATCAATGAGGCTACCATAGACTGGATAAATAGGCCAGGGGTCTCCCCTCCCTGGGCCTCAGGGGACTTGCAGGTCTTCAGTGGGTGCAGGGGCTGCAGAGCACAGGCTGCAGCTGGCAGGTATTCCCATCCTATTTTTTCATGAGAAACTCAAAGCTGAGACTTTCAAATGTCAGCAGCTATTGCGAATTTAGAAAACAAGCCAAAGAAAACATGTCTTGTAGACTAAATCTGGCCCTTGAATGTCCAGTTTGTTCTGTTGGCTCTGGCCCAGGACCAGTAAAGTGGGATTTTTTTTTTTTAGGCTCAAATAACTGAGAGCAGGGGGATGTCTTCACTCAGATCCCTGGTTTGGAGTCTTCACGAGATCTTGGAGATATTCCAAGTGTTCTGAAAGCACAGGTCCACCTTTTCTTCAGAGCCATAATCTTAACTTCTGGTTCCTACCTAAAAGCATTTAGAACAAGACTGTGAATGAAGCCTTCTCATATAAACAGTGCGCTCACAGCTCCCTGCCTGGAGCCCTTTGCTCTGGGCTATTGGCTGCCCTTTTCTGACCCCTGCTTGGTGGCTGTTAGTTAAGAACCTAAGTGCCTCCTTTGAGGGCTGCACCAGGCACTTCTTCATCTCTGTGGCGCCCCTGGCTGGGGTAAGAGTGCTCATACCTTGCTCAGCTTCCCCTCCCACTCCTACCTGGCCCTGAACATGTGCCACTACTCTGGCTCTTCGCCACACTTCCCTGGTCTTGTGATAAAAGGTACCACATGCTTGTCAGTATGGACCCCTCTCACGTCTCATGTTGTCCTAGGTCTTCATTTCGTAACATGGGCTTCTGCTTCTTAAAAGCCATTCAAATGAAATTAAAGAGGTTTTAAATAAACACATATTGGCTCTTGGTGTTTAATTCTCCTCTCCTCCCCACCCGGGGCGGGGGTGGGGGAGAGGGGGAGCAGGAACCATGGATTGTAATCCAGTCTCTACAGCTGACTTCCTTTCTCTGGGCTGGATGTATTCCATCTGCACCGTGGGACTCTGGTTTGACTACTCTGGATGAGGAAAGAAAACAATGGCTGCACTGTGTTCTGGACTTGAGAAATGCCTTGGCCAGGCACAGTAGTACATGCCTATAATCCCAGCACTCAGGGAGCCTGAGGCCAAAAATGAAAAATATCCAAGGCCCAAATCCCCAAACAATCAGAGCAGGAGGTGTACCTCACGGCCTTTCCTCTGCCTGTATAAGACCAGACCAGACCAGGCAGATCAGGGAAGCTATCTAACAGTGCCAGAGCTGGGGTCAGGCCTGGAACCCTGTACTGATGGTGCTCCAGCACTCACAGGGTGTGGGCTGTTGTGTCTGAGCTTTTCTTGGTGATCAGCAGTCCAAGAAAGGTAGCTTTGGTTCAGCCACAGCTTCCTGGGGCCTCCCTGAGAGGAGCCTCAAAAGGGCCACCCGGCCTTCACTGTGACCTTGGAGGTAGAGGCCAGACTGGGCTGGTCAGCATAAGGGCCCAGTCCGTCCTGAGAGCTGGAGACCAGACTGTCCTCTCCTGATTGAGTGGTCAATTCCAGGATTAGGCAGACCCTCTGTCCCCACCCCACCCAAATAGCCCTCTGCCTGCCAGGAGCTCAGCCTCTCCCTGCCGACCCATGTCCTTGCCCCACTGACATCATGCACACATGGAAGAGAAATTGATGAGATTCCAGAGGGGCCAGAGTGTGGGAACCAGGACAGATGCTGCTGGCGCGGCCCCGGGGCTGAGACTCCTCCCGAGCCCCAGGGTGCTGCCAAGGGGGGCTCTGGAATGTGTCTGAGCCTCTGGCTTCCTCCATGGCCGGCTGTGTACCGCAGGGGCCTGGGAAAGCCAGGAGGCTCTGGATGCCCAGCCCACCAGTGCATCCCTGGGCAGCCCCTGTCAGTACTGTGCTAGGGTGGGGAGCCTCTAGACCCAGCAGGTCACTCCTAGGGGCTTCCATAGAGAGAGAATAGATGATCCTCAAGACCTGTGCAACCCAGGGCAGGAAAGGAGAACCAAGTCAATATTGTTCCTTGCATTACACGAAAAGGAGCTGAGAGAGAGAGAGAGAGAGAGAGAGAGAGAGAGAGAGAGAGAGAGAGAGAGAGAGAGAGAGAGTGTGTGTGTGTGTGTGTGTGTGTTGTAGATAGACAAGACACAGACAGATGGTCCCACCCCCATCCCCCGCCAGCCCCAGAGGGAGCTGTGCACCGCCTGTTTCACACATGTGGCTTCCAGCAGCTGTGCATTCCTTCAGTGACCAGCTGTGGCAGCAGCTGTGGAGGTAAAGAGTGAGCTCTGATGGGTCACAGGGGAACAGGGGGAGGACAGGAAGGGCCCGGGATGAGCAGGGTCAGGGGTGAGGCTAAAGCAGGGAGCAGGAAAGTGGCTCTGGGGAGGTCTTGGCACAGAGAGCCTGGGGAGGCCAGGGCAGCCCCAGCTCATCCGATGAGGACTTGGTGTGTGAGGAGCCAGAGTGTGAGAGAAGACACCGACAGTGGACATATGGGCCCATAGCTCCAAAATCTGGGGACGTCAGGCTTGTAGGAAATAATGCCATGGTAGTAGAGAAACATATAGGGAGAAGCTAGGTAGACAGACAGAGTCCAAAGGCCCTCAGCTCTCAGCAGACACTTGCTGTGTTCCAATGTCATATCCAGGACAAGCATGAAGAATCATAGCTTTGTCATTGTTTCGTTCACAGATGAGAAAAACCAAGGTTTCACTGTTCAGCTCTATGGATGTTTCTGCCCTTTCTGGGTCCCCAATGCCTGAGTTATTAAGTGGGGAGCAAGACTCCGCAGAGAGAGGGCAACTCAGTGGCACCAATATGCTGTGGGCATAGCGTGGGCCAGGACAGTCTCCACTGTGACTCTGCTGGTTTCCCAGGGACCAGAGCCCTCCACAGAGAAAGCAGAGCCCTTGGGAGACCCTCAGCTCCCACACTGGACACTCAGCCAGCACTGACCCAATGCCTCCTATATGCCAGACTCTGCCAGGCACTGGAGATGACAATGACCAAAGCTCACAGAGTTCCTGCCTTTATGGAGATTACAAATCAGTTTCAGAGACAGACATAAATGACTGCACAATTAATAACTACCAGCTGTTGCCAAGACATCTCTTGACTCCCACCCCCTTCCCTCAGAGGCCCCAGGACTGGCCCACAAAGGTCTCTGGACTGCTGACCCAGCCTGGGGTCCATGAGTAGCTTTTGGAGCCTGGGCCATGGAAGTTAGTGGTCTGAATACCAGCTGTAAGAGAACATGGGGGCTGACCTAATGTGGAGGCCAGGAATAGAGGAAGCTCTGTTGGAGGTGAAACCTGTGCCTGAAAATCTGCTTGCTCAGTTCACTATTAGGCAGAGTGACAGGGGAGGCAGGAATGACAGGAGTCCCTTGGCTGTCTCACGACTCCAGGGCTCATCCTTCTGTCTATTCCTGAGTTCCTCACCTCCAGGCAGCAGAAGATTCCTCCTGTGGACCTCCGGAGGGGGTTTCCTCCCCCTCACCAAGCCCCTATTTGTGTCTCCTGACACTGTCCAGTCCAGGGAGTCAAGCCCTGCCTGACCTCTAGAACCCTGAGTTCATACTAGGACCTCTTAATGGAAAGTCTTATTCTTCGAGCCCCAGGACTGGTAGGTAACAAACCCTTTCTTGGACTCTCTCCTGCCTTGGTGCAGTGTGTGTGTGTGTGTGTGTGTGTGTGTGTGTGTGTGTGTGTGTGTGTTGTAGATAGACAAGACACAGACAGACAGTTCTGGCTCCTCCCCAGAGTTTCTTTGGCTGCTATTTATTCCCGAGGGTACCAGCCTACTGTTCTCTCGGACATCTCATCTACCTCATTACTTCAGCAACCATTTGCCACATCTCTACTCTAGCCCAGACCTCCCAAGTGTCCCTAGGACCCTACAAAGCAGCCTCTATCGCCTTCCTACCTTCAAGAGTGTTTCCTATTGGTGCCTGCCACCTCTGCCTCTTCAGTCAGGAGCCACACGGGAGCCCAGCATCACTTGGCTCTGATCCACTTTTCCTGCTAGTCTAGATAGGAGTCTTATGGTAAATCTACCTCACTCAGATGCATGATGTGGTGGTAGTAGCTAGCATGGATGCCAGAGTTGGCCTGTCGGGCTAAAATCTGCCAATTCCTAGCTATGTGAGCTTGGTAAGCACTTGACCTCTGAGACGTGATAAAATGGCATAACAGAATTTTCCTCTCATAGATTGTTGAGAGATTTAGATGAGTTCATGATATCTAGTACAGTGCCTAGCAGTGTTAAATGCCATAAAAGGAATAATATTTATTATTATTTACAAATTTTTGGAAGGCTTTCTATGTGCTAGGTGCTTTGCTGGGTACTAAGGGACATGAAACTGAACAATATTGACAGATGCTGCTACAATTTTTCATTTCGTTTTTTTTTCCTTCCTTTCTTCTTCTTTTTTTTTCTTCCTTGGTAGTAGTGATACTCGAACTCAGGGCTTCCTATTTGCAAAACAATCACTCATTGTTTGAGCCGCTTCACTAGCCCCCTTCCCTATTTTTTTTGGGGGGGGGCAGTCCTGGAGCTTGAACTATGGGCCTGGCCACTGTCCCTCAGCTCCTTTTGCTCGAGGCTTGTGCTTTACTACTTGAGCCACAGTGCCACTTCCAGTTTTCTGGTGGTTAATTGGAGGTAAAAGTCTCACTGACTTTCATGCCCTGGCTGGCTTTGAACCGTTCTTCTCAGATTTCAGCCTCTTGTGTAGCTAGGATTACAGGTGTGAGCCACCAGCCTCTTTGTGTCTAGGCCATTTTATTGAGATAGGATCTTGCTTTATGCCTGGTCTAGCCTCGATGGTGATCTTCAGTTTCTGCTGCCCAAGTACTATGATTATAGGCTTAAGCCACCGCACCTAAGATTTCTCCGCCTGCCTCTCTCTCTCTTCCTCTCCCCTTGCACTTGCTGCATAGATACTCTACCACTTGGGCACATACTCCTACCCTTCATTGATTTAGTTTTTCAGGTAAGACCTTTCACTTTTACACTGGGACCAGCCTTGGACAATGCTCCTACCTCTGCCTCCTGAGTAGCTGGGATGAGAGGCGGGGAAGCACTGCAGCTGTTGTTTCTTTACTTTTTTTTTTTTTCCAGTCCTGGGCTTCAACTTAGGGCATGAGCATTGTCCTGGAGCTTTCTCAAAGTCAGAGCTCTACCACTTGAGCTACAGCACCATTTCTGGCTTTTTTCTACGTGTGTGGGACTGAGGAATCGAACCTGGTTCTTCGTGCATGCTAGGCAAGCACTCTACCACTAGGCCAAACTCCTGGTCCCGTTTCTTTACTTTTTTTTTTT
The DNA here is from genome assembly GCF_031878675.1 of Megascapheus bottae. Lineage (NCBI taxonomy): Eukaryota > Metazoa > Chordata > Mammalia > Rodentia > Geomyidae > Megascapheus > Megascapheus bottae. The sequence goes on from NC_143514.1 coordinate 59,450,874, forward strand.
TTTTTTTTTTGCCAGTCCTGGGCTTGAGCACTGTCCTTGGACTTTCTCAAGGCTAGCACTCTACCACTTGAGCCTCAGCACCACTTCTGGCTTTTTGCTATGTATGTGGGGTACCAAGGAATCGAACCCCAGGTCTTCGTGCATGCTAGGCAAGCACTCTACCACTAGGCCAAACTCCCGGCCCCCCGTTTCTTTGGAGTCTCCCTAACTTTTTTCTCCAGGCTGGTCTCAGATCCCAGTCTTTCTATCTCTGCTGCCTGTGTAGCTGGGACTATAGGATGCACTGCTATGCTAGACTTCTAGGTTCATTTTAAAACAAAGCAAATGCAAATGTCTGTCTCAATTAAGATTCTAAGCTAGTGTTCTGCTAGTAAGTAGAATGTACCTGGCATGGGTGTAGGTGCTGGGCAGTCGACAATGGACACAGGATACAACTTTCTACCTTTGACTAGTTTTTTTTTTTTTTTTTAATTTTTTTTTTTTTTTTTTTGCCAGTCCTGGGCTTGAGCTCAGGGCCTGAGCACTGTCCTTGGACTTTCTCAAGGCTAGAGCTCTACCACTTGAGCCTCAGCACCACTTCCGGCTTTTTTCTATGTATGTGGTACCGAGGAATCGAACCCGGGTATTCATGCATGCTAGACAAGCACTTTAACCACTAGGCCAAACTCCCAGACCCTGGAAGCTCATTTTTTTTTTTTGCCAGTCCTGGGCTTGAGCTTAGGGTTTGAGCACTGTCCTTAGACTTTCTCAAGGCTAGCACTCTACCACTTGAGCCACAGCACCACTTCTGGCGTTTTGATATGTATGTGGGGTACCGAGGAATCGAACCTGGTTCTTCGTGCATGCTAGGCAAGCACTCTACCACTAGGCCAAACTCCTGGCCCCCTATCTTTGACTAGTTTACCTTGTAGGGGTCAAGAACAATAAATGAGCAAGTCCACATATATCGCACAATGTCAATGACCTGGGTAGGTGCTGGAATGTAAGGTTAAGGGAGGCGGGAAGCAAAGACTGAGTGGGTCACTGGTGACTTTAGCTAGGGCGGTTGTGAGAGTCCTCTCAGGGTGTGACATTGGAGAAAACACTTGAATGGAATAAGAGGATCTGAGATCTGGAAGAAAAGGCTTTGGGACAGAAGGAACAGCAAATGGGGAAGCAGTAAGTTAGGAGCCAGTATGAAATACCAGTGGAATGGCCAAAAGGCTGTGGGATAAACGAGGCTGAGGATGACGCTGGAGAGACAGTCAGGGCAAAGCTTAGACCCAGTACATCCCACGCAGTCCCAGCACCATCAGTATCTCGTTTCCTTTCCCTCTCAACGCTGCCCAGATTTAGATGACAAATTATAATTACCATAAGAAGCCACTGGCATTTTATTCAGAGCAGGATATGAGGCCCGTAGATGATCTTGAGCAGGAAGTGACAGGTTCGGCTTGATATTATAAAAGATGGTGCCCAACACATTATGTTTTGCTCCTACCTCACTGCCTTGCCTCCACCTCTGGCTATTCTTGTTTCTCTTCTACTCAACTTTGAAATATTGGAGTTTCCCAGAGCAGTGTTTCTCAACTGGGGGCAACTCCCCCCAGGAACCTTTGGTATTTTGTGGAGATGCATGTAATAGTCACCATATGAGGTGCTACTTGCATCCAGTGGGTGGAGCAGGGATGCTGTTAAACATCCCACAAACCACAGACAGCATCCTTATCCAGCTCCAAATGTCAGTGCTGTCAAGGCTGAGAAACCCTGCACTGGATTAGCACCACCCAATAAAAATAACATGGGAAAGCTGAGCCCCGATGACTCACGTCTGTCATTCCAGCTACTCAGAAGGCTGAGATCTGAGGATTTTATTTTAAAGCCATTCCAGGCAAGAAGTTTATGAGACATTTATCTCCAATTGATCGGTAGAGCACCAACTTTGAGTGGAAAAGCCAAGTGAGAATGTAAGGCCCTGCGTTCAAGCATGTACGCATGCATGCATGTGTGTACACACACAATGTACACACAATACATGCCAGAGCTACATACAACTAGAACCATTCTACAAGCCACGCTGAAAAGAAAGGAACTAAGTGAAATTAAATCCATTTTACTTAGGCTGTTTAAAAATGATATTAGTTCACCATTAATCAGCATAAAATATTGATGAGATATTTTGCTTTGTTTTTAAGACAGGGTCTGACTTGGTAGTCCAGGCTATTCTTGAACTCCCTATGTAGCCCAAGCTAACTTCAAACTTGAAAGCATCCTGCCTTCTAAGTACTATCACCATGTCTGGCCTGATGTGGCTTATTTTAAGGAAAAAAAAAAAAGTCTGGTGTATATTTCACCTTACCATGCCCAGAATTTCAGGCCAGTCCTATTTCAAGGCCTTAACAGCCATATGTGGCTTGAGGCCATCATACTGATGACATAGTTCTAGGCTAAGTCATAGATCTAATACTTATGACTACATAAGGTAATAAATCCTAGCGGTTTGGTTCTGGAAACAAACTGCGTCGCTGAATCTAAACCCTTCCATTGACTAACTCTTAGCCTTAGACGGAATTAATCTCTCTGTGTCTTTGTCTCTTATATTTGTAATCTGGAGGTGGATATAATAGGACTACTTTGTAAACTGTTGAAGATTAAATGAGTTAAACAAAGCATTTAGCACCTTTTCTGGTATTATAATAAATGCTCCTCAGATGTCAAAAATGAAGCTGATATTGGCAGCTCACATGTGTCATCCTAGTTATTTGGATGACTAAGATTGGAAGGATTATGGTTTAAGGCCAGCCCCAGCAGAAAATTCTACAAGATTCCTCCTCAACAGAAACAAGATACATGGAGTCACCTCAGCTATGTCAGGGAGTCTAAAACAGGCAGATTGCTGTCCCAATGCATGTCTGGGCAGGACGTAAGACCCTGTCTCAAAAGTTGGAGCTAGGAAGCCGGGTGTGGTGGCTCACACCTGTAATCCTAGCTACTCAGGAGGTTGAGATCTGAGGATCAAAGTTCAAAGCCAGTCGGGCACAAAAGGACCCAAGACTCTTATATCCACTTGACCTCTAGAAAACGGGAAATGGGGCTTGGCTCAAGGGCACCACCCTGACAGTCTTGAGCTGAAGAGCTCAGAGACAGTGCCCAGGCTGAGTTCAAGCCCCATGACCCACAAAAAAAAGCAATCTGGGGTACTATCATATCAGACCCTAAATTCTACTAAAGAGTCATAACAACAAAAATAGCTTGATGTTGGCACAAAAAATAGACCTGAAAATTAATGGAATAGACTAGAAAAACCGTACACTTACAGTTACCTGATACTTGACAAGGAAGCCAAAAACATACAGGAGGAAAAAAAATAGCCTCTTCAACAACTGCTGTTGGGAAAACTGGGCATCCATATGCAGAAAATGAAAAGTGTATCCCTGCTTAAAGTGGATCAAAGACCAAACTTTGTAACTAGTGCAAGAAAGAGTAGGAGAAACAGTAGAACTTATAGGAATAGGTAGAAAGTTCCTGAATATCGTCTCAGATGCACAACAGATAGGAGACCCTGCACAAGTGAGACTACATCAAAATTGAAAGTTTCTGCACAGCTAAGGACATAGTTACTAAACAAGAAAGATAGCCAACAAATGAGAAAAGATCTTTACCAGCTCATCATCCCTGATCATAAGGGAAATAAATACAAATCAAACTCTGAGGTTCCATTCTCTCCAATAAGACTGGCCAACATTGTGAATTCAAACAACAACAAATGTTGGTAGGGATGTGGGGAAAGAGGAACCCTACTGCACTGTTGGTGGGCATGTAAACTAGTATAACCAATTTGTACAAGTCTGGAGGTTCCTCAAAAAAACTAAGCCTAGACCTTCCCCATGACCCAGCCACACCACCCCTGGGCATCTGCCCTGAACAATACGATCCATGATATGATAAGAACACCTGTACATCCATGCTCACCGCCCCACTATTCACCATGGCCAAGATATGGAAACGGCCCAGATGCTCCACACGAGATGAGTGGATCCAAAACACATAGCACCTATACACATGGGCTACATAGCCATTAGAAAGAATCAAATAATGCCATTTGCAGGGAAATAGATGAAACTAGAACAAATCACGTTGTGAGGTAAGCCAAGCTTGGAGAGACAAATGGCCCATGTTCTCTCTGATACGCAGAATTCAGTCTAAAACACACAGGATATAATAAATCATACAAGAGTCTAAATATACACAGTGAGACCAAAAGAGGATATTCTTAGGAGAGAAACACAAAGGTGCAATGCCTAAGTGCCTTTTCATATTTTTATAAAATAATATACATACTGAAACAAACTCCAAGATATGGAAACAATATACTTCTTTTTAGTTTTTGATGCTTATGTTTCTTTACCTTATATATGGCATATTCACGTGTATATCTTTAGGAAGATGGGGGAGAGTAGAGAACTCAAAGGAAAAAGAGTGAAAAAGTGCAGCAGTGGAGTGCACCGGACACTGAGGGAAGTGAACTCCACAACTGATGGGTGGAGATGGGAGGGAGGGACAGGGAGAGAGGGAAGGAGCAGAACTGTAGGAAAGGAAACGTACCCATTACCTGACTCATGTAATGGTAATCACTCTGAACATCACCTCTATAACTAACAATAAAGTAAATTAATGAAAAAAAGAGAAAAAGTCAAATAATAGGTCTCATCCACAGTTTCCAAGTGATCTCCTCTGATCTCATATCTTAAAATGTCATCTGTTACCTAGTGGTTTCCAAATTTAAGTGTATCCTGTCTGGTTCTCCAAAGATCCTCCCCACCACACACACACACACCTTTTTTTGTTTTGTCAGTAGTGGGACTTAAAACTCAGGGCCTGGGTTCTGTCTCTGAACTTTTCTGCTCAAGACTAGTATTCTAGCACTTTGTGACACAGCTCCATTTCTGAATTTCTGGTGGTTAATTGGAGATAACTCATGGACTTTCCTACCCATGCTGATTTAGAACCACAATCCTCAACCCTCAGCCTCCTGAGTAGCTAGAACTACAGGCATGAGCCACCGTACCTTGTTTGGACCCCCTGTTTACCTGGGCACTATATGTTGATGCCTTGCGAACATGCCCACCACAGAACTCTTGGCCTTTCCCTGAAAATCTGCTCCTTTGTTAATCTTTGCTATCTCAGCCAATCACACAAGTATCTTGGAGGCTTCCTTGATTTCCACCTTTCCAGAGGACGCCTAGTGCACAGATTGTGTAAGCTCTGGGTTGGTCGAGGTTTCCGCTGTGCTGGCATGCGCCCACAGAAGTTATGTGGATGCTGAGGGCATTTGCAATAGGATAATCTGGATGTGTGGCTGCCTACCAACTGCTTGTGCCAGGTGTGTCAGCGTGGGTGTGTCTGTGTGCACCTGTTTGTGTACTTGGCTAAGCAGCTGTTCTATGGTCTATATGGAGGGAGGCATGAGTTTGCTCTTTGCCTCCTGCTCCCCCACAGCAGATCTTGCTATGAGGTAATAGTGTTTTTCTCAGACCCACTCCACCCCACTCTCTTGCACCAAAGGGAAGCCTCCTTCTGTGCTTGTGCTGGTGGGAGGGGCACGGGCAAAGGGTTTCTCTCCAGCGCACTCCAGTCTTTACCTCGGCACACACCTCCCCAGGGGCCACGGCTCTGGGATACTGACCTTTGCCCTGAGTCCTCCCTCTGTTCAGGGCTGTAAGTTTGAGTACGCTGGAAAGCAACACCGCCTAGCAGTTTGACTCTGGAAACAGCCTGCCTAGTTGACTTTCAGCCCTCCTAGTGGAGGCCGCCATAGCTCAGCTCTGGGATTTGATGGCTGTAGGGGAGGCCCCAGGAGAGAAGTTTACCTGACACTTTAGAAGAAGTCCAGACTGTCGGTGGCATCCTTCCCTGTCTCCAATCCGCCCACTCTGCAGAATCAGAACCACACGCTGCAGTGTCACCTTGGCTCAGGCACCTGCCCGGGGTAAGGGGAAGAAGCCCCCTCGCCCCGTGAGGGCACAGTTGTGGAAGAAGTGCCCCTGGCAAGGGGAGTGGAGGATGCGTCCTCTTGCCCTGCCCTCCCTCACTCCGAGGCTTCTAGAAAAGGAGGCTTAGGCTGGGCAACTCTGCCTTTGGAGAGCTGCAGACCGGTTCCCGTGGACTCCCCACCAGCCACCACAGGCAGGCGGGGCCCCGGGGACCTTGGCCTTCAAGAACCCCGCCTTGTCAGCCCGCGTGGCCACAACTAGAGGGGTCCCCGTTGGGTGTGGACAGCAGTACTGCCTCTCACGGGATTCATTCAGCGTTTTGCTGATGTTTTATACCACACACACACACGCACACACACACACATGCACGCACACACACGCGCGCGCACATACGCGCGGACACACACACGCATGCAGACACGCGCGCGCACACACACACACACGCATGCACACACATGCACGCACGCACACGCGCGCGCACACACACACACCACCTGCCTTCTGCTTTGGCCCCTACGGGAGTTGCTGCTGTCTGGCTCACAGCCGTCCCCCCCCTCCCCCGCCCTCAGCCTCCCAGCCCCGGCCCTGGGGTCCCCAGAACCCCGCCGGCAGGGAGGCGCGGGCTTGGCCTCGCTGAGGCCGGGGCACGGCGGGTGGCGCCTCCACAGGGCACCAGCGCCCCGGGAGAACCGGGGACCGAGCGGGACCCCCGGCTTCGCGGAGAGGCCTCCCAGGGCACCTGCCCAAGGCCACCCAGCGCGCGGCGGCCGCAGCGGCGAGCGAGCGGGGCCGAGCCGGACCTCCGGCGGGGCTGCGGCGGGGGCGGCGCCCGCCCGGGGCCTTCCCACGCTCGGTGGCGCGTCACCGCGGGGGCGCGGGGGCGCCAGGGCGCCGGGGGCTGCCGTGCAGGGAAGGGCCCTGGGAAAGGGCGGCGTCTGCGCGGGGCCGGGGCGGGCCGGGGCGGGCCGGGGCGGGGCCCGACGGGCCGACTCGGAGCCCGAGCGCGGGACTGGGACCCTGGAAGCCGGCGCTGACCATGAAGCGGCCCAGGGAGCCGAGCGGCTCGGATGGCGAGTCCGACGGACCTATCGACGTGGGCAGCGAGGGCGACCGGAGGTAAGGTCCGGGTCGAGGGGTTTCACCGAGGGCGGCCCGAGGGGCTCTGCGGGCTTTGGGCCTCCGAGGCGCGCGGATGGAAGCCCCCAGGGTGGGCGCGTGAGCAGCGCGCACCTCTGCGCACACGTGCGGATTCCCGGGGGTGCCCATCCCGGCGAGGATCTGCTGGGGATTTGGTGGCCAGCTACCGAGGGACTTTCTGCTGAAGCGCCTTTGGGGGTGGGGGGCGGGGGGCGCCGCTGGTAAGGACTTGCCTTGGAGACTTTTTTGTGTATGTGCCGTTCCTGGGGTTTGAACTCGGGCCTGGGAGCTGCCCTGGAGCTTTTTCGCTCAAGGCTGGCACTCCACCAGTTGAGCCACAGCTCCTTTTCTGGCTTCTTGCTGGTTAATTGGAGATGAGAGTCTCACCGATTGTTTTGTTTTGTTTTCCCAGCCTTGCCTGGCTTTGAACCTTGATCCTAGGATCTCAGCCTCTTGAGTAGCTAGGGTTACAGACACAAACCGCTGGCGCCTGGCTTTTCTTGACTGTCGACACCACACGCGCTGTCTAGAATCAGCTCACTATGTAGAATAAACATACTTTCCCAGTTTTGCCCTAGTTTGATGTACTTTTCATTGAGTTCACAAAAAAACTTCAGGGAGAAAAAAAAATTCTCCTTGAGCCAAGGGAAATTTAGCCTTCTGGTTTGGTTCTGAAGACAATGGTAGCTGACTTGCAAGAACCATTTCCATTTCTAGAGCTCTTCCTACAAACCACCCTGTTTCCAATGTTGTTCACTTCTGGCATATTATAGTTTAACTTGCTTTGAGTCTTTAGAACAAATTGCTTTTTTTCTTTTTGTATGTGTCTGCCAGTCCTGAGGCTTGAACTCAAGGGCTTTGTCCCTTGTTTCTCAAGGCTGATACTCTCCCACTTGAGCCATAGCTCCACTTTTGGCCTTTTTGATGGTTAATTGGAGATACAGTTTTCATGGATAAAGGGCACCCATGGCTCATGCCTGTACTCCTAGCCCTTATTCTTAGCCTGTAATCCCTGAACCTTGAGCCGCAGAGCTCAACCTCCTGGGTATCTAGGATTACAGAAGCTCTGGTGGCAGGCAGGAAAGTTCCTGTGAGACTTTATCTCCAATTAACCACTCAAAAAATGAAAGGGAAGCTATGGCTTAAAGTGTTAGATCTCTAGCCTTGAGAGAAAGAGCTCAGGGACACTGCCCTGAGTTCAAGCTCCATAACTGATTCCCTCTGCCCAAAGTCTGCTGTCTCCCAGCTCTGTGAATTCTCTAAGCTTCCATTTTCTCATCTGTAAAATGTAAATACGTAATAGAAACTATTTCATAAGTGTGCTGAAAAGTGCAAATGAAATATAGGTCAAGAGCTTAGCTCAGCACCCTGCAGAGAGCAACTGCTTAGTTAGTGCCAGTCCTGAAAATAGCTGTATGGACAAACTAGGAATCTGCAGGCCTGGCCAGTCCCTTAACTGCCACTAACTCTCCTTTTAGGATCTTCTTTTTTTTTTTTTCCCCTTAAATACTAGGTACTGAATCAAGGGCCCCATGCATGCTAAGCAAGCATTCTACCACCATGTGGTCTCAAACTACTAGTTTCTCTATTTGAGCCGGTTTCGGCATCAGTAAAACAAAGGAGGGTGGGAGTGAGAATTGGAAGGGGAACAAGCTGGGTGTAGTGTCACACACCTGCCATTCCAGCAGGTAGAGGAGGATCTGAGGCCAGCCTCAGCTACATAGTGAAACTCTGTCTCAAATAAACAAAAACAACAAAAGAATTAGAGGAGCTGGGAATGTGGCTTAGTAGTAGAGAGCTTGCCTCCCATGCGTGAAACCCTGCGTTCCATTCCTCAGTACACCTAAACAGAAAAAGCCAGAAGTGGCACTATGGCTCAAATGGTAGAGTGCTAGCTTTGAGCAAAAGCAGCTCAGGGACAGTGCCAAGACCCTGAGTTAAGTCCCAAGACTGGCAATTAATAAATAAATAACTAGAATGGATATGGTTCATTTATTTTTTTCTTTTTTGCAGTTCTACGAATTGAACCTAAACTCTTGAACATGCGCATTTTACATAATAGTACACTACCTCTTACCTCTGACCCACACCCATCCCCAATTCTTTTTTTTTTTCCCCATCTCATTTTTTTTTTTTTTGGGTGATAGGGCTTGAACTCGGCCTGATTGCTGTCCCTGTGCTCTTCAGCTCAAGGCTACTACTGCCCTACCCTTGAGCCAAGCCCCACTTCCCATTTTTTAGAGGCTAATTGGAGATAAGAGTCTCAGGTTCTTTTGTGCCTGGGCTGGCTTTGAACCTTGATCCTCAGAGCTCAGCCTCCTGGGTAGCGAGGATTCCAGGCGTGAGCCACCGCGCCCAGCTACCTATCCCAATTCTTAATGATGTTCTTTATTCTTTAAGGCATTTTGTAATTCTGTTGCTCTCTAGTTTTCTGAGACCAGGAAGATCTTGCCTCTATCACAAATATTATTTGGGGATGTAGCTCGGCAGAAGTGTGCTTGCAAGGCAGGTTCATCACCCTAGGTGTGATCCCCAGTAGAATCTACAATCTAGAGAAACGATTCTCCACATCTGTACCTGCTGGCAGGTAGCCCCCACCATGTGATGGTGGAGAGAGTTACAATGTCTCTTGGTCTTCCCTGGTACAGGGCACAAAGCAGATGATAGAGAGCCGTCTTGTTCTCTGCAACCATACAGCCTAGGCAAAGACTGACAAGTCATATAAAGCCTATGTATAGAATAGAAAGTAAGTAGGCTTTGGCTTATAAAGGCATATAAATGGGGTGGGGTCACTGACAACCAAAGAGGGCAGGGAGGGTTTCCTGAAGGTGATGTCAATGAGGTTTTGTGGTGGTTTTTTGTTTTGTTTTGTTTTTATTTTTCTCTACAGTTTTGTCGCTCTGGCTAGAGCCCATTTTTAGAAGCTGTTCTTGGAGGGGCAGACCCCTCTGGACAGGGAAAGCAGCCGGACATCTGGCACGGGCTGACTTATAGACGCCTCTTTGTAGCACTTCCCAAAGCCACCCCCCCCCCCCCCCCAGCAGACATAAATGCTTCAATTCAGGGACTGCTGAACGGTGCCTGCTGTGGTCCAGACCTAGGGCTGGGCATCAGAGCCCAGATGTATCCTGCTCAGCCTCTGCCCTCAGGGAAATCTCAGAGTAGAAGTGCTTCATGTACAAAGAAAACCAGATAAACAGTGACATGGGCCACAAGGCTGGAGCAGCCAGCCTCCTAGGGTCAGAGGCAGGGCACCAGTCCCACACACTCAGAGGAAAGAAGAGGAAAGAACAGGGTGTGCCCCTTTGTTGCGAGGGGCACTTGCCTGCTGGTAGCATCCTGCCCCATCTGTGGGAATCACCCTTATAGCTCCTGTCTGAACTTGATAACGCCCCTCAACAATGCATGCTGGGTCCAAACAGAAGACAGCCTCCTCCCTCCCCCTCTCTAAACGTTTAATGAACACCTGTCACATATCAGGCTCCTTTGAAATCAGATAGACCTGAGTTTGACTCTCCATTCCATTTACTTTTGCAAGTGACTTTACTCCCTTCTGAACCTGAACTTTATCCCTTACAAAATAAGGGTAGAGGTATGCCTCTCTCCATGTGAGGCTTTGACACATAGCACATAGCTCCTTGTTTTGGCACAAGGTCATGTGCAATAAATACAGCTGTCTAAGGGATTGCCCCTGAGAGGTCGAACAGGAAGACTAGACTTACTGGGCATGATTCTTAACTCTGTATCTGTCACACACATCCCCATAAATATAATTATATTTCCTAAAAATGGAATAGCGAGCTATTGTGCAATAAAGGAGATAGATGGATGTGGAAATTCCTTCTAGAACAAAACTTACTGCTAGGTCATGATGTGATGATGAATGTCTGAGCCACATTGCTAAGAGCTTAAAAGCCATGGAGGGGCCAGGAGTTTGCCATAGTGGTAGAGCACTTACCTAGCATGCATGACGACCCGAGTTTGATTCCTCGGTACCACATATATACAAAAAAAAAAAAAAAAGCTGGAAGTGTACTATGGCTCAAGCGGTAGAGCTCTAGCCCTGAGAAAGCTCAAGGACAGTGCTCAGGCCCTGAGTTCAAGGCCCAGGACTGGCAAAAAAAAAAAAAAAAGCCATGGAACCTAGCTGTGGTTCTGGATTTTCTCTCGTTGGCTAGGCAGCCTGTGGAAGTGGAAGGTCCCTTCCCTTCTCTGGGTTTTCTCACTTCACCACTGGGCTCAGTGCTGTCTGAGGACCCTTCCTTCTGTGCATTAGGATTCTGCCTTTGATTCAAGTGCAGTCTTCTTCAAGAGTCCCACAAGGAAGTTTCCAGGCGGAATCAGCCCCAAGTGTGGTCAGAAGCCACAGCCAGATTAGCTGAAAGCGCTTCTCACTCCCAGAGACTGCCCTGGAATCCTGGCTTGGGGCTCCAAGAGGCCCATGGACCCGCTCTTGGTAGTCACCGTATCCTCTCTGCCTTGTTTTCAGACACTCAGAGAAGCTCCCACCCCTCCTCCCCCTGCCAGAGCCAGATCATAGGCTGCAGGAGCTCCGGCTGGGAGCTGTATGGATAAAGACACTGGAAGACTATTCAGACAGACAGGAAGTCAGATTTAGGAGAGAAAAACAATGCTGAATTGGAAGCCAGAAAACAAGGATTCTCATGCTCAGCAGCTGTGTGGCTGAACAAGCAAGCTGCTTTAACTCCCTGAAGCTCAGCATCCTCATCTGTGAAATGGGGTTGTCTCAGGGCTCAGAGGAAAGGCATGCCATGATGCCTAGAAAACCGGGAAATGCCAGGAGCGGATCCTAGTGCTAGAGTGCTCAAAGCCCTGGGTTCAATTCCTCTGTACCACATACCACAGTAAAAGCCAGAAGTGGTGCTGTGGGTCAACGTGGCAGAGCACTAGCCTTGAGCAAAAAGTGTCTAAGGACAGTGTCCAAGTCCTGAGTTCAAGCCTCAGGACTGTCAAAAGGAAAGAAAGAAAGCCAACAAGCATGCATAAAGTGATCAGGCACTGGTGGTTCACATCTGTAATTCCAGCTACTTAGAAGGCTGAGAATCAAATTTTTTTAAATTTCATTTTATTGTCAGGGTGTTGTACAGAGGGTTTACAGTTACATAGGTAAGGTGGTGAGTGTAAGGTTTTAGGCGAGAAAAGATCATCCAGGGAGAAATAAGGCAAGTAGAGGAAAGTTTATTGGGGTACGCTCCCAACCCCCTGGTTGGGATCAGAGAGGTTGCACCGAGTCTGGTTGCAGCAGGGCTTTCATGGCTGGGGTGAAAGCGGAACTAGCAGTCAGTGGGAGTTCTTAGTAGGGGCTTGTTTTGCACGTTTGGGCAATTCCGGATCAGCAGTCCCCCCGGAATGGCTAGGCAGGTGGTGCTTTTGTGCAGAGAAGTGGTTCCGGCTGCCTCCCTTTCCCTTCTGTGGCCTGATGCTTTCCCTTCCCCCAGCCCTCCACCCCAAGTTGTAAAGTTCATTTCCAACATATTGTCTTGTGATTATCACTGCTATATTGGCTTATCCTTTGTCTTACCATTCAAATAAATGTATATACAACATGCCAGGTACCAAAATCAGATGGGGGATAAACCATAGAGGGAAAAAACAGCATCAAACTTTGGAAGCTAGCCCAGGCAAGAAAGTCCATGAGACTTTTACTCCCAATTAATCGCACAAAGAGCCTGAAATGGAGCTATGGTTTAAGTGGTAGAGTGCCAGCCTTGCCTTGAGTGAAAACTCTTAGTGAAAATGCCCAAGCCCTGAGTTCAAGCCCCAGTAGCAGCACAAGAGGGGGGAGTGGAGAGCAAGCTTTGCCAATCAAATCTAGGGGAGTGGGGGAGGGGAAGGCCATGCTGCAGAGCAGAATGAACCTGGCCTGAAATGGGTGCACCAGACTCCAACAGATGGTCCCGGAGGAGAGATCAGGCTGAGAGGCTGTGACGTGCACAGGCTAACCCAATACTCAGGGAGATGCTTTATCCAACCAGGGGAACAAAGGCCATGTCTCTTATGTACCTTGGCTCCTGGGGCTTGTCCCCAGTGAACCAGGGAAGCTTTGTAAACAAGCTGCCCTGCAGATCTCAGGATCTCCACACCTGCCTCACTCTGGGCCCTGCTTCGCAGAAGCTTTCCCAGGCCTCTAGCAGCTCCACTTGTCCAGATGTGTGGGTGGTATATGTCCTTTTCCAGATGTGGCTGGACCAAGCCAGAGGCATAGCGGCAAGATCTGACAAATAGTATCTGGTCTTTCATGCAAGCTTCTTTATTTGATATTGCTGAAAATGATCCAACGTCAAATGCCATGGGGTAGACACCTGGAGGAAGCCTCAAAGTAAGCCCCATATACTCCCCCTCATCCCACAAGAATCCCAGAACACGGTTTTATCTGTGTTCTTCAGTGAGGCCAGAGAGAAGGAGATTGGGGGGGGGGGAGAGGAAGGGGGAGGGAAAGCACTACCATGAGCTCTGTGTGTTCCAAGCACTTGCTCAGGACCAGGGCTACAGTGGTAAATGACACTGTTGTTTGTGACCTCATGGAGCTTGTTTGTTGCAAAGACAAACATTAGACAAGCTGGGTATTGATGGCTCTCACCTATGATCCTAGCTACAGAGAAGACGGAGATCTGAGACTCATCGAAGCCAGTCTGAGCAGAAAAGTTCATGAGTCTCCTTCCTCAGGAAAAAGCCAGAAGTAGGAGTGTGGCTTTAGGGATAGAGAGTGCCAGCCTTGTAACAACCACAACAAAGCCAATTGGGAGATTGAGGCCCTGAGTTCAAATCTCAAACTGGAAGTAGGCTGGGATTATATAGAGCCAAAGACAAACTGTGAGAGAGTGGATACTGAAAAAAGAAAGAAAAATAAAAACATCTCAGAGTTGACATTTGAGTCAAGATCTGCAGAGGTGTTTAAAGTTACTAGGAAGAGGAGTTGGGGATTGAGATGGACAGATGGAGTAGACCAGAGGATTCTAGAGCAGGAGAGGGGGCTGTGAAAATAGTGAGTTCACAGGCAGGAGCACACACAGGGAAAGAGAATTGGAACTAGGAAGTGACAGGGGCCACCTGAAGGATAGTGGTTTTGATCTTCAAAGCACTGGGAGGGCTGGGAGCATGTCCTGAATGGTAGCAAGTACAAGTTCAACATCCTAGTAAGTATAAGTGTGTGTAGGGAAGCCACTGAAGGGGCTCATACCTGTAACCTTAACTTCTTAAGACGATGAGATCTGAGGATCTTTGAGCTGGCAGTTCAAAGCCAGCTTGGGTGGAAAAGTCCATGAGATTCACCTCCGATTAACCACCTCCCCCCCCCCAAAAAAAGCTAGAAGTAGAGCCGTGTCTCAAATGGTAGAGCACCAGTCTTGAGCACCAAGGCTCAGGGTCAGTGCTGAGGCCCTGAAATTCAAGACTGAGGACCAACACACACACATACCCCTTAGATTTACATTTATGTGATTGTTGTGATCCTTGCAGTGGGAATAGTAAGGAGAGAGGGGCCCCTGGGCCCAGGTGAGAGATGACAGGAGAGCCTGAAGTACCTCGGTACTTTAGGATGTGGATGTGGAGCGGGCAGGTTTGGGTGGAGTGGAGTGAGGATGAGGGTAGGTCAATGACAGCACCAGGTTTCAGCCTTGCTCGGCTCCATGCTGGAGGGTGGGGGTGACTTCAGTGAGCTGGAAATCTGCAGGGCCAGGAGCAGGTGTGGGGTGAAGGTGAGCTGGTGGGATTCACATGTGAGGCGTGCGGCTCTCCCACAGGCAGGGATCACCGCAGGCCTGAGCAGGTCCTCCCGAGCTGGCCACACAAAGGGTGCCCTGGTGCAGGGCAGTCGGCCAACAATTGGTCTGCCCATTATTCTGGTCAAAATCTGAAGAGGGCAGGGATCTCTTCACCATTGCTCTACCTCCTCTTTCTCCCCATCCTCCCCTCCCCAGCGCTCAGCTGGAGGCAGATACCCATTCTTCAGCTGGGGCTGCAGTGGAAGGCTGGGGTGGTGGGGGGACCAAGGCCTTCAGGGAGGCCGGGACAGTGTCCCCAAGCATTCAAGAGGGGCCTGTGGCCCAGATGCTGCCTCCCCTCGCCTGCCTGCCGCGTGGGAGGAGGCGGCAGCTGCGGGGCCGGGCGGAGGGCGGTGGCGCCGGCCGTGGGAAGCAGCGGCGTCTGCTCTTTCCACGCTCCTTCCCAGGGGCTCGCTCTGAAACCCAACCCGCCCCGCCTGGCTCCCGCTCGGGCCACCGCTGGGCCGGCACCACCCCACCACCCACCGGCCTGCCCTCTCTCCCCCCACACCCCCGGATCCAGTTGCAGGACCGGATCAGACAGTGGCAGCCCCAGGGCTACAGCTCCTGAAGCAAGGGGCCAAGACACCAGGGGCATCACACAGACACCAACGCGGGTGGCAGGCAGAAGGCTTAGAGCGCATGGAGGACTTAGCCAGTGGTGAAAACAGACGTTAGGGAGAAAGGAGGAAGAGGGGAGCCCTTTCCCAGGCCAACCCTGGAGCCTTCCCGGGCCTGGAAGACCACCATCCATGTCAGCCTAGCCGTTCCAGTGAGTCCAGGCCGGGAAGATGAGATCCTAGCCTGAGAAAATGGCCTTTCTCTTCCTCTGCAGCCAGATGGCCGGGCCGCTGTCCACCTCCAACCCTTCCCAGATGCAAGCCAGGAAGAAACGCAGAGGGGTGAGTGGTTTCAGCCTTGCAATGGCCCGGTCAGTTTTCCCTGATTGGAAAAGGGGGCGCGGGGGGGGGGGGGGGGGGTGACCTGGAAACATCACATGACCCCAAGTCAACTAACTGCCCAAGGTTCAAATTCAGGCAACTCACTTCTCCTTTCAGGGCCTGTTTTCACCTATATGTGGCTGGACTCAGGAAGATTAAGTGCATAATAAGAGCTCTCTGTGCCACATCTGTTACTTTTTTTTTTCTTTTGCCAGTCCTGAGCCTGAGCACTGTCCTTGGGCTTGGGCTTTCTCAAGGCTAGAGCTCTATCACTTGATCCACAAACACCATTTCTGGGCTGGGAGTTTGGCCTAGTGGTAGAGTGCTTGCCTAGCATGCACAAAGACCCAGGTTCGATTCCTCTGTACCACACACATAGAAAAAAAAAGCCAGAAGTGGTGTTGTGGCAAAAGTAGAAGAGCATTAGCCTTGAGAATACCCAAGGACAGTGCTCAGGCCCTGAGCCCAAGCCCAGGACGGGCAAAAACAAACAAACAAACAACCACCATTTCTGGCTTTTTTCTATGTATGTGGTGCAGAAGCATTGAACCTGGGTCTTTGTGCATGCTAGGCAAGCACTACCACTAGGCCAAACTCCTGGCCCCCACATCTGTTACGTATGTTCCAGTCTCCCCCTCCACTCATGCTCGCCCTCTCTCTCTCTCTCTCTCTCTCTCTCTCTCTCTCTCTCTCTCTCTCTCTCTCTCTCTCTCTGTTTCCTCCTGAGCCAAGAACTTCTCTCTCGGTTTGTGAGGAGTGAGAAGGCAGGCAGAATGAGGAGGTTTCCTGCTCTCAGCTGTCCATCTTGTCCAGCCCCACATCTCACTCTGAAAACAGCTGTGCTTGCACACTGGAAATGCAAAGGCCTAGGATCTGACAGGGGCCAGCCAGGTCACTCACTCCCTAACTCACCTCAGACACACCATTTCCCTCCTGCACTCATAAGTGTGAGTGTGTGTGTGTGTGTGTGTGTGTATGCACACGTGCACGCATGCTTCCTCACCAATACTAGGGTTTGAACTTAAAGCTTGGGCACTGTCCCTGAGCTTTTTAGGTCCAGGCTAGTAGCTCATAACTTGAGCCACACAACACTACTTTCAGCTTTTTTTTTTTTTTCCTGGTCCTGGGCTTGAACTCAAGGTCTGTGCACTGTTCCTGAGCCTCTTTGTGCTCAAGGCTAGCAACCTACCACAGCACCATTTCTGGCTTTTTCTGAATAAGATAAGAGTCTCACAGATGCTCTCCCTGGACTAGCTTTGAACCATGATTCTCAGTTCTTAGCCACCTAAGGATATAGGCATGAGCCACTGGTGCCTGGCTCATTTCCAGTGTTTTGGTGTTTTTTGGGCTTTTTTTTTTTTCCCTCCCAGCAGTCTTGGGGCTTGAACTTAAGGCCTAAGCACTGTCCTTGGTCTTTCCTCAAGGCTAGAGCTCTACCACTTGAGCTACAGGACCAGTTCTGGGTTTTTCTATGTATGTGGTACCGAGGAATCAACCTGGGTCTTCGTGCATGCTAGGCAAGCATTCTACCACTAGGCCAAACTCCAGGTCCCTGTTTTGGTGGCTAATTGGAGAGGAGAATTTCACCAACTTTCCTACCTGTGCTAGCTCCAAGTGTGGATCCTCACATCTGTTTCCTGAGTAGCTAGGGTGATAGACTTGAGCCACCACCAGCGATGGCCACATTCATATTCTTTCTCTGAAAAATGAAAGTTTATTTTCCTGCCCTACTATGTGTATTCTGCTACCAGGACTGGAAGAGAAGGAAATAATGTAAATGAAGGATTCTACAGGTAGAAAAAGCAGGTCCTAGAACTCTCAGCCCCACTGATAACCCAGCCACTGGAAGGCCAACACTGGTCCAGCTGCCCCCAGGCGGGGCTGGGCTGGCGCTCCCATTCTGATTGGCCCACACTGCCCTACCTAAGGCTAAAGCCCCTCCCCCTTACAGACCAAGACACAAGGTTTGTGTTCTCTTAGCTGTGAGACTTCAAGCAAATTACTGAGCCTCAGTCTCTTCCTCCCTCATGAAAATGTGACGAGGGAGAACAGGTCAGTGTCTCTTGGGTGTACAAGGAACTGTGAAAGAGTGTGCATGTGTGGGGCAATTTCTTGTCATTCTTTTTCAGATCATAGAGAAACGACGTCGAGATCGCATCAACAGTAGCCTCTCTGAATTGCGGCGCTTGGTCCCCACTGCCTTTGAGAAACAGGTAGGTGATATTGCTGATGGAGCCAGAGGTTAGACTGAGTTCGTGACAAGTAAGGTTTGTCTCTCGTGGCAGCTCTTGTGGATGGATATTGGCTGATAAGGTATTGTGGTCATTCGGGAATATCTGTCACTAGCCTGGGGACAAAGAATGGGGAATTAGCTCCTGCCTATAATTCTAGTTACTTAGACTGAGATCTGAGGATAAAGGTTGGAAGCCACTTTGGGCGGTTAAGAGTCCATGAGACTCTCATCTCCAATTAGGTAGCAAAAGGTGGCTCAAGTGGTATAGCGCCAACTTTGAGTGCAAAAGCTAAATGAGAACACACGAAGTCCTGAGTTCCAGACCCATGACTAACATATACAAAAAAAGAACGGTAGTGGGCACTGATAGCTCACAGCTGGTATCCTAGCATGAGGCTGAGATTTGAGAATTGCCATTCAAAGCCAGACCAGAAAAACAGAATTGGGCCTGAAAAACAGAATGAGCCCAAAATGGCTCCTGCCTGTAATCCTAGGCACTAAAATCTATGAGACTCTCATCTCCAATTAACCACCAGAAAAGTGCAAGTGGCACTGTGGCCCAAGGGGTAGGGTGGTAGCCTTGAGCCGAAGAGTTCAGGGACAGTTCAGACCCAGAGTTTAAGCCCCATGACAGACAAAAGAAAAAACAGAATTGGCTGGGCATTGGTGCCTATAATCTTAACTGCTCAGAAGCCTGAGATCTGAGGATCATAGTTTGAAGCCAGCCTTAGGCAGGAAAGTCCACAAATCTTTCCCTTTTTTTTTTTTTGTAGGTTGTGGGGCTTGAACTCTGGGCTTGGGCACTGTCCCTGAGCTCTTTAGCTCAAGGCTACTTCTCTACCACTTAAGTCACTTCCAGTTTTCTGGTTGTTAATTGGAGATAAAGAGTCTCATGAGGTCGGGAGTTTTGCCTAGTGGTAGAGTGATTGCCTAGCATGCATGAAGATCCTGAGTACCACATACATAGAAAAGCTGGAGGTGGTGCTATGGCTCAAGTGGTAGAGCGCTAGCCTTGAGGAAAGCCCAATGAGTGTTCAGGCTCTGAGTTCAGTCCCCAGGCCTGGCAAAAAAAAAAAAAGAACGACCAGAGCCCAGAGCATGGCCTAGTGGTAGAGTGCTTATCTAGCAAACACGAAGACCTGGGTCGGTTCCTTGGTACCACATACACAGAAAAAGCCAGAAGTGGTGCTGTAGCTCAAATGGTAGAGCTCTGGCCTTGAGGAAAGACCAAGGACAGTGCTCAGACCTTGAGTTCAAGCCCCAGAGCTGGCAAAAAAAAAAGTCTCACGGACATTTTAGTGCCCGGGCTGGCTTTGTACCACAGTCCTTAGATCTCAGCCTCCTGAGTAGCTAGGATTACGCCACTGGCAGCTGGCCATGAGTCTCTTATCTACAATAAACCACTCAGAAGAAGTCAGAAATGATGCTGTGCCTAAAAGTGGTAGAGATAAGAGTCTCCCCAAGGCCAGATGCTGGTGGCTCATTTAGTGGTCTGTTGTAGTGACTTTATGTCCAACTTAGGCCCATTTACGTAGAATCCTCAAAATGATTCTGAAGACTAGAGCTAACTCTGATCGTGCCAGGCACACAGAACAGAGATCTCCTAGGTCACATTCAGTCAGTAACTAGCTGAGCAGAAAGGAAGCATGGGACTCTGCAGTGTGTCGCCTGACATTTCCAGAGCTATTTGGAGGTGAGACAGGTGGCTGAAAGAGTGAACACTGTCAGTAAACATTGCTGAGCTGAGAGCCATTTGGTTAAATCAGACAGCATCAAAGATTCTTTTTTTTTTTTTTTGCCAGTCCTGGGCTTGAGCTCAGGGCCTGAGCACTGTCCTTGGACTTTTTCAAGGCTAGAGCTCTACCACTTGAGCCTCAGCACCACTTCCCGCTTTTTTCTATGTATGTGGTACCAAGGAATTGAACCCGGGTCTTCATGCATGCTAGGCAAGCACTCTACCACTAGGCCAAACTCCCGGCCCCAGCATCAAAGATTCTTGCCTTAACCTACAAAGCACAGGTTGCATGCAGGTGAGAAGTTAGTTATCCCCCAGATGTTCACTAAAATCTTTTGGGGAACACCTATGAACTAGCCCTGGAGTCTGCCTTCAAGGGACTCTTGTGGAAGGCAGACGGTCAGGTTCTGCCTGGGAATAAGGCCTTGAATTCAAGACAGTAAGTCCTGGTGACAGGCAGGCTGGTGAGCAGCAATGACGACAGGGCCTGCATGCTCTGCCTTCTGTACCTACAGGGCTCTTCCAAGCTGGAGAAGGCCGAGGTCTTGCAGATGACAGTGGATCACTTGAAAATGCTCCATGCCACCGGTGGGACAGGTACCGATGTTCTTCTCTCTTGGGAGTCAGTCATAATGACAAAGATTTTGAGGCTGGGCCCTGGGGATCCACAGGTGAGCCACAGATCCCATTGGCTCTTCACCAAGCTTGTGTCTCGCCTCTCAGCATCGCCTGTCCCACTCTCAGTGTCTCCACGTGTCCTACCACTTTGATCATCCAAGCCCTTCTAGGCCTTGCAGGAGCTTCCTCGCTATGACACTGTTCCAGGAAGTTAAGGGGTAACACCAATGAGCTACCTGCAGCCTGGGACCTGCCTGAACTCAGAAAAGAAACACCTGATGTCTTTATTTACTTTAATTTATTAATTGATATTTATTTATTTATTTTTACTAGCTCTGGCTTGAACTCAGGGCCTGAGCACTATCCTTGGACTTTCTCAAAGCTAGATCTTTACCACTGGAGCCACAGCACCACTTCCGGTTTTTTCTATGTATGTGATACCAAGGAATTGAACCTGGGTCTTCGTGCGTGCTAGGCAAGCATTCTACCACTAGGCCAAACTCCTGGCCCCTAATTTATTTATTTTTGACACTGGAGATTAAACTCAGGGCCTCTGGCTTGTTAGCCAGGGACTATAGTACTTGAGCCATGCCTGTAGCCTTTTTTATGCACTGATTATTTTCAAGGTATTGTTTCACTTTGTTCCCAGGCTGGCCTACACTGTGATCCTCCTATTTGTGCTTCCCTGTATCACTGGGTGACAAGCAGACATCACCTTGCTAGTTTTATTTGGGATGGAGATTGGAAAACTTTTTGTTCAGACTGACTTCAAACTATAATCCTCCAAGCTGTGCCTCCCTAGTAGCTAGGATTACAGGTTTGAGCCTCTATGCCTAGCCTACACCTGAAAATTTTAACCACAGATGTTTCCATGGTCTAGGTTTCTGGGTTGCTGTTATGTCCTAGGCAGCACTGGGTGACATGCCATACTCACAGCAGGTGTCCAGATGGAAGTAGAATACAGCTCACTGTGTGATTTTTATTAGACCTTTAAAATCATGGAACTGTATCTTCTAAGAGACTTCCTTGCCAGGTGCCAATAACTCATGCCTGTAATCATAGCTACTTGGGAGACTGAGATCTGAGAACTGAGGTTCAGAACTAGCCCTGGGAGATAAATCCAAGACACTCTCATCTCCAGTTAACTGGCAAAAAGCCAGACGTGGAAGCATGGTTCAAGTGGTAGAGCTATGAGGGAAAAAGTGGAGTAAGACTTTCTGTAGTTGGGCAAGGTAGCTCAGATCTACAATCCCATCTATTTGGAAAATAAATTCAGGAGGACTTAGAGTTTAAAGTCAGCCCAGACAAAAAGTAAGACCCTTGTTTCAGAGCCAGGTGACTTATACCTATAATCCTAGCTACACACGTGTGTAATCCTAGCTACTCAGGAGGCTGAGGTCTGAGGTTCGAAGTTCAAAGCCAGCCCAGCACTAAAGTCCATGAGATCCTTATCTCCAGTTAACGACTAGAAAAGCAGAAGTGGGGCTGTGGCTCAGGGGATAGGGCAGTAGCCTTGAGCTGAAGAGCTCAAGGACAGCACCCAGGCCCAGAGTTCAAGCCCCACAATCGACCAAAAAAAAGAAAAAAAGAGACCTCCATTTCAATCAACAAACCGGATGTAGCAGTGTGTGGCTGTAAACCCCGATATGAGGGAGGAATAGGTGAGACCATGAGACATTGTGTGTAAAATAACTAAAAGCAAAGAAGGCTAGAGGTGTTCAAGTGGTAGAACAACCTGAACTCAAACCTCAGCACTGCCAAAACAACAAAAGCACAATGGAAATGTTTGTCTCAATGCTTGGGCTCAAAAACAGTCCCAGCCGGGAGTTTGGCCTCATGGTTAAAGTGCTTGCCTAGCCTGCATGAAGATCCGGGTTCGATTCCTTGGTACCACATCCATAGAAAAAAGCCGGAAGTGGTGCTGAGGCTCAAGTGGTTGAGCTCTAGCCTTGAGAAAGTCCAAGGACAGTGCTCAGGCCCTGAGCTCAAGCCCAGGACTGGCAAAAAAAAGAAAAAAGAAAAAAAGAAAAAAAAAAAAAACAAAGTCCCAAAGACAACTTGTTGCATTGCTCTTTTTGCCAGTGCAGGGGCTTGAACTTGGGACCTAAGCATTATCCTTGAGCTTTCTATCACTAGGCCAAACTCAGCCTCTTTTGTGTGTGTGTGTGTGTGTTGATAGTGGGATTTGAGCTTGGGTCCTTGGGCCCTCATTTGGCTTTTACACTCAAGGCTGGTACTCTACCATTTGAGTTATCCTTCCACTTCCAGCTTTTTTGCTGCTTAATTGTAGATAAGAGAGAGTTCACAGACTTTTCTTCCAGGGTTGGCTTTGAACAATGTTCTTCAGGACATACACTTTTTTTTTTTTTTTTTTTTTTTTTTGTGGTCATTGTAGGGCTTGAACTGTGGGCCTGGGCACTGTCCCTGAGCTCTTCAGCTCAAGGCTACTACCCTACCCCTTGAGCCAGTGCCACTTCCTATTTTCTAGCGGTTAATTGGAGATAAGGGTCTCATGGACTTTATTGCCAGGCTGGCTTTGAACTGTGATCCTCAGATTTCAGCCTCCTGAGTAGCTGGGATCACAGGTGTGAGCCACCGCACCTGGCTGGGACATATGCATTTAAGAGGCCTTTGTTCTCAGGGTGACGCAGTGTCATGTGGAGGAAGTCACAGGTCACCCCAGCATGTGGAAAGTCCCTGAGGCTGGCCCTCATTGACATCAGGCAGCCGTCAGGGACCAGGATGGCATCTTTCGTGTGTGTCTGTGTGTCTGTGTGTCTGTGTGTGCATGCACACACACACATAGTACTGCAGGGCTTGAACTCAGGACCTTGCACTCTGTTAGCTTTTACACTCGAGACGAGCCCACTTGAGCCACACTTCCACTTCTGGCTTTTTGCTAATGAACTGGAGAAGAGTCTTACGGACTTTTTATTTAATTTGTGTGTTTATTTAGCCCAGACTGGCGGCAGACTATGATCCTCAGATCTCAGCCTCCTGAAAATATGTAGATAGAGATATGTGTCACTGCTGCTGGGCTCAGGCGGTCTTTGATCCAAAAGACAAACTCGGATGCAACAGAAGCCCAGCAGCTCTCTTGTCGTTTGTGGGCATTCTACTAGGATTTGTTTCACATACTCCCTCTACCCAGTGAAGCTGGCATCCTATCCACCCATTTTACTGCTAAGGAAATTGAGACAGTCAGCTGCATGACTAAATGGCTGAGTCGGGATTTGAATCCAGCTCCATGGACTGCTTAAAGCCCTGATGCTTCCTTGGGGCACTGTGCTCCTTTCTCTGAGGGGCCTCTGGCTCAGATGATTATGTCATGGCCTCGCCTCCCTGCACTTGCTCTCAGTAGCAAGCCAGGTTATTCAACACCCCCAGGGTTTAGCCTTTTCCCCCCTGTGAAATGTGTGCTTTCTGGAGTTACCTGAGTCGCTTGGTGAATTGTGAAGGAATCATCCTTACATTTTGCAATGTTTCTCGTGGAGTGAGTTCATGCCTCACCACCCTCCATCCCAGGCCAGGTTCTATTCCTACTTGACAGATGTGGGGCCACCCAGGGACTGAACGAGTGGGACGGGGGCAGCTCTCCAGCGGTCCTGAGCCTGGATGCTTCCCCGCCTGGCATCCTCTCACGGTGTCTTATTTTGCAGGGTTCGTTGATGCCCGCGCCCTGGCCGTGGACTTCCGGAGCATCGGCTTTCGGGAGTGTCTCACTGAGGTCATCCGGTACCTGGGTGTTCTGGAAGGCCCCGGCAGCTGTGCAGACCCTATCCGAATTCGCCTCCTCTCCCACCTGAACAGCTACGCAGCTGAGATGGATCCTTCGCCCACGCCGGCCAGCTCCCTGGCCTTCCCTGTGTGGCCCTGGTCCTTCTTCCACAGCTGTCCGGGGCTGCCAGCCCTGAGCAACCAGCTCACCATCCTTGGAAGAGTCCCCGGCGCTGTCCTCCCTGGCACCTCTTCTCCCACTTACGCCATCCCAGCACTCCGAATCGCGCCTGTGCGCAGGGCCCCTGGCACTGTCTTGCCAGCCCGGAGGAATCTGCTGCCCAGTCGAGGGGTATCTTCTACCCAGAGGGCCCGCCCCCCAGAGAGGCCAACTGCCCCTCTGCCTCTGGTGCCCAGTAGCAGGGCTACCAGGAGCGGCCCCATCTCTCCCCTCCTGCCATCGCCCTCTCCGGCAACTGCTTGCATAGCCCTCCCCACCTCCAGTCCTCCCCCGTCAGGGCCAGCGGGCAGGCCCGCAGGTGCTGTGCTCTACCACTCCTGGGTGTCTGAAATCACTGAAATCGGGGCTTTCTGAGCTGGTTCCCCACCCGCATCTCCATCCCTCTGGAGTAGGGAAGGTTCTTTTCCCAGGAGCTCTCAAACAGGCACTGTATTTTCTGCTTTGCTTCCACTCATCAGAGGCCTCTAACCCATCTCCCCAGCTCCTCTGATCTCAGAGGCTTGCTCTGGTTTCTCACATGCTCAAATGCCCCATGGTGCCTCATGAGCCCCTAAGAGCTGTGCCAGCCCCTCTCCTGCCCAGTAGGTATGAACCTTGGATATAAAGAGTACCATGAGGCCAGGCACAGAGCCTCACACCTGTAATTCCTGAAGTAGAGATCAGAAAGATTGTACTTTGAGCTTAGCTAGAGGAAAAATAAAGTCAGAAAGGACCACCCTCCCCCATTTCAACAAAGCCAGACGTGGTTGCTTGCACCTGTAAACCCAGCTCGATGGGAGATACAGGTAGGAGGTTGGTAGTCTGAGGCTGTTCCCTAGACAGAAACACAAAAGTCTTCCCTAGCTGCAAAATAGCCTGATGCAAAGAAGACCTGGAAGTGTGCATCAAGTGGTAGAGCACTTGCTTAGCAAGCACAAGGCCCTGAATTCAAATTGAGTCCCACCCCTCAATTGAATAAAGGATACCATGACCCCAAAAGCAGACTGCTTCCCTGGAGAGGTCAGGTGGTAGTCAGGAATGATAACTGGCTATGGCCATTGCGGGCCAAGGGGTAGAGCACGCTGTCTGCTTCTTTTCCTGGAGACAATAACTGAGCCAGGGGTCAAAGAACCAGGCGCCCAGCCTGCCCCTGTCTTCTTCACAGTGACCCACAGGGCAGACTCCTTGTCCATTACAACCCAGGCCTGGATACTGGGGCTCAGGCTGCAGCCACCACCCTCCAGCTGACTCCCTGTGGCTGGGAGAATTCTGGGTGCCGTGGTACCCTTAAGAGCAGCACTGAGCAATGGGGAGCCCAGCTGCTGGCTTCTCTGCCCCAGCCCCAACCCTCTATTGGGAGCAGCGTAGCCCCACAGGATGCCACCCAGAGGCCTTGGCCTGTGGGATCCAGCCCCGGACATCTGAGCTGCCTGGTTTGCATCCTATTCCAAAGCGCCGACTGCTGCCACAGCCCCAGGCTGTCAGGCTGGACAAAAATAACTGCGCAGAGGAGGGGAAAGAACAGAGCGAGGCGGCTGGACCCAGCAAGGTCATGTGGGGGGTTGAGGGCCTGAGATCCTGTTCACCCAGATTCCACACAGCTGCTTTGCTCAGAAGCCACCTCATTCCTCAGCTCTGCCTCAGGCCATTTTCATCTCAGAGGACCAAGCAGCCAGACCACCATTCCCTACGGAATGCAGAGACTCAGTTGATATTCAGGGTCACTATGTCAGTGGACCAAGTGTTGGAAACACTTCTGCCCTCATGAGTGACTATCTGCACCTCAAATGCCTTCACATCTCCCCTACCACCTGCAGACCCCTCCACCCCCGCGCACCCCGATCTGGTTGATGTGGCAGACCTGAGGCAGTGGGGTCCTGGAACTGGTCACTGGTGCTCACATTGCCCCTCCGGTAGAAAACATCCAATGCAATCTCTGCTTAGATCACCCCACCCCCACCTACACACACCCAGCATTTGATGGAACCAGGCTCCCTAGAGGCTGCAGTGAAGAGGCTCTGCCTACCAAAAGTAGACTTTACAAAAGCACTGGGACAAAGGGCTGGTCAGAGAAGTGGAGCAGAAGGCAAAGGGCATCTGCATGATCCAGAAAACTTGGGGACAGGCTGGTTCCTTGAGGAAGGATAAAGTGGTGAGAGCACCATTCCCTGCCCCCTGCCCTTCCAGGAACTGGTCCAGTCACACTGCGCTGTAGTTCCTCCACCCTCTGAGATATAGCCAGGGGAGGAGGCATCGCTGCTGAGCAGATCAATGTCGGGGAAGCGAGCTCTAGATGGAGAGAGGGAAGGACAGTCACATAAAGAGTGACAAAGTGATCAATGGCAAACACTAGCTTCACCTTTTCCAGGAAGGGACACTCCCGTCTGATTCCAGTTCTCACTTCCAGCTTTCTGTCTCCTCTTCTTCCTCCTATTTGATTTCTAGTTGCTCCCAGGATATGACATTTCAGTGTTCTGACAACCTAAGAGCCCAGCTCTCACTCATGGTGTGGCTATGAGAACCATATTTCCCTGTTGTGGGTACCCAATTCCACACATTTGTTCACACCTTTAAGTGAGGTGTCACCCCCCCACAACTGCCATCATCTCTGTTGGTCACGGCTTCCTTCTTCAAGAGACCAACAGAAACAGCTGTGTGCTCCGTTGGCTGGGGACTCAGGTTTTCTGTCTCTAGTTTCTAGCCTTCCCCGTGTCCCTAAATCACTCCCCCACCCCCACAACACCCCTGACAGGCAATAAAGTGTTTTGTTCTTCTGTGAACTTTAATTCTACTTGATCTTTGCTTGTTTGTAGTAGTAGAATTAGGGCTTGAACTCAGGGTGCACATGAGCACTGTCCCTTAGCTTTCTCATCACTTTTTCTGGGTGTTTACTAGTTAATTAGAGATGAGAATCTCACAGATTTTCCTGCCCCAACTAGCACGATCCTCAAATCTCAGCCTCCCTAGCAGCTAGGACTATAGGTGAGAGCACTTCATCTCGGCAGCCTGTCCATTTGTGTCAGCACCAAGGCTGGGCTACACCCTTCCCTGAGATTACTGTCCCAGCCACCCCAGGTCTCCTTCCTCCCTGTCATCCCTCAGTCCCCAGCAGCAGTCCTAGAGATCCCAAACAGAAATCACAGGACTCCTGTTCTGGTTTAGAGTCCTTCCCTTGTTCCATTGTTACTCTACAGACAAAATCAAGGTTCTCCCTCTTTTTGATCCCAGCCCCACTTTCAGACTTATTTCTTGCCAGTCCCAATCTTGCTTCGGACCCTGACCGCCTCTCTCTCCATTTCTTAACATTCCAACCTTGCTTCCACCTCCAGGACACCACATATGCTGCTTCCTCTGCCCCAAATACTTGCTCTTGGCATGGCTAAGTTCTTCCGCCCCGCAGTGCTTATCTTCTTGTTTCCCTTCAGGGGGACATGGCCTTTAGCCCCCCACCTTACCCCCACTGGGGCTGTAAGCCCCAGGAGGCCACAGAACCACCCCTGGTCTGCTCTTCAGTATATAACCAGCCCTGAGCCTGGTGCCTAGCTCTTTCCACTGTCCTCCGAATCCTTGTTGAGTTGAGAAGTCTCGTCTTGTGCTAAGGCTGGCACAGACCCTCTGTGAGTGACCGCCCCACCCCCACCCCCAATGACCAGCTTTGGGAGGAGACCAGAGAGAGCAAAGTGAGAGCCAGGGCCAGGGGACTGGAAGTTCTGGCAGAAGGGTCAGGAGGCTGGGCCAGCAGAGAACTCAGGCGAGCATGATGGCCAGAGAGCATACTGACAGCCGGAGACAGGCCGCCGGCTCTGCCAGCACCTTTCTTCTCCACTCTCAGTCGCACTTGTAAATGTTGGCTTCCAACAAACCCAATCAACAGTCCTGCACTGTGCCAGCCCAGCCTGGCAAAGCCAGAGGTGACAGGGATACTGTCACTGTGAGCCGGGTAGACTCTTCTGCCTAAGTGATAGTTGGCAGATTGGGAACAGAGAGGTTGGAGAAGGCTGAGCAGCGGAGTGAGGTGTTTGGGAGAGGGGCCTGAGAGGAAGCCCTTTTCCTGGGGAGATGAAGGGAACTTCCCCTGTAGTGCACCGTAGGCTGGCCCTGAGCTGTGTACGTGGAAGAGGTGGGCTAGCCTGGGCACTCAAGCCAACTTCCTCCATAGGCTCTTAGTGCTGGCTTTGAGTAGGCTCCTTGACAAACCTGAGCTGAAATATTCCCATCTACAAAAAAAAGGGGGGGGGCACTCATGGCTCAACCTGAAATCCCAGATATTCAGGAAGCCCAGATATGAAGGTCATGATTTGAAGCTAGTCAGGGCAGGAAAGTCTGTGAGGCCCACTCTCTAATTATTCAGAAGCCAGACATGGAGCTGTGGTTCAAGTGGCAGAATGCTAGCCTTGAGCAAAAAAGCTAAAAGGACAGTGTCTAGGCCTTGATTCAGATGACAGCGTGCACACACACACACACACACACACACACACACACACACACACAGAGTTGAGCGGGACTCCAGTCGCTCTCTTTCAGCTCCTGCTGGCAACCTCTGTGCCCACATGCTCCTGCCATGACTGCCACCACACACATTCTACCAGAGGCCACAGCAGTGCCACTGTCTTCCTGCTCCAACCCTGCACACCTGATTTTGAAATGTGAACTTTGTGTGTGTGTGTGTGTGTGTGTGTGTATGTGTATACCAGTACTGGGGTTCAAACGTAGATCCTCACACTCTTATTTTTGATGCTCAAGGCTGGCACTCTACCACTTGAGCCACATCTCCACTTCTAGTTTTTTTTAAAGCTAGTTAATTGGAGATTTGTCTGCCCCAGCTGGCTTTGAACCATGATCTTCAGAACTCAGCCTCCTACCTAGTTAGGATTACTGATGTGAGCTACTGGCTCATGACTTTTTTGTTGGTCATGAAGCTTGAAGTTGGGACCTAGATGCTGTCCCTGAGTTCTCTCTTTCTTCTTCTTCTTCTTCTTCTTCTTCTTCTTCTTCTTCTTCTTCTTCTTCTTCTTTTTTCTCTCAAGGCTAGCACTCTACCACTTTGAGCCATAGCTCCACTTCGGGTTTTCTGGTGGTTAACTGGAGATAAGAGTCCCATGGCGTTTCCTGCCCGGCCTGGCTTTGAATGGGGATCCTCAGATCTCAACCACCTGAATAGCTCAAATTACAGTTATAAGCCACCAGCACCTAGCTGATACATGTTATTTATTCACATACATTTTTTTATGAATCACTTAATTTATTTTTGTTTTTTTTTTTTCAAAAATCCCCAGATGCAGGCGAGGCAATGGAAACAGCATGCCCAATAATGCTGCAAGCTGAAGCCAGAACTTTACCCCAATTGTCTGATTCTCAGCACTCAATTTATAGCCACTCTGCCTTAGCTTATCTGAGTCTCAGGTTCTCATAAGCAGAAAGCACCTGACAGAATTTACCTTTTACATTTTTTTTTGCCAGTCCTAGGCTTGAGCTCAGGGCCTGAGCGCTGTCCTTGGACTTTCTCAAGGCTAGAGCTCTACCACTTGAGCCTTAGAACCACTTCTGGCTTTTTTCTATGTATGTGGTACCAAGGAATTGAACCCGGGCCTTCATGCATGCTAGGCAAGCACTCTACCACTAGGCCAAACTCCCGGCCTACCTTTTACATTTTTATTCATTTATTTATTTATTTATTTTTGCCAGTGCTGGGGTTTGAACTCAGGGCCTGGGCACTGTTCCTGATCTTCTTTTGCTCAAGGCTAGTACTCTACCACTTGAGCTACAGCTTTCCTTAGGGTACTTTGGAGATAAGAGTCTCACAGACTTTACTACCTTGACTGGATTGAATGGTGATCCTCAGATCTCAACCTCCTGAATAGGTAGGATTAGAGATATGAGCCAGCTGCCCATGAGCAGCTGGTGTCTAGCAAAGAATCTACCTTTAATCAATCTTGTTAGCCATTTTTGCCCATTTATTATACTGTCCTTTATCTATTACTGCCCTCTGGTGGCCAACAAAAATAACACACTAGCTGCTTTGCAAAATACAACTGACCAAAGGTGCCAGTGGCTCAGAAGCTGAGATCTGAGGATCACAGTTAAAGACCAGTCCATGCAACCAATTTCATGAGACTTTTTTTTTTTTGTCGGTCGTGGGGCTTGAACTCTGGGCATAAGCGCTGTCCCTGGGCTCTTCAGCTCAAGGTTAGCTCTCTACCACTTGAGCCATAGCGCCACTTTCAGGTTTTTGGTGGTAAATTGGAGATGAATCTCATGGACTTTTGTGCCCAGTGCTAGCTTTGAGAAGCTCAAGGATAGTGCCCAGGCCCTGAGTTCAACCCCTCAACCCCAGCACTGGCACACACACACACACACACACACACACACACACACACACACACACACACACAAAGTTCCCAGGCACCTGTGGTTCACAGCTATAATTCTACCTACTCAGGAGGCTGAGATCTCAGGCTCATGGTTCAAAGTCAGTCTAGACAGAAAAGTCTAATTAACTATTCAAAAATTGGAAGTGGTACTGTGGCTCAAGTAGTAAAGCGCTAGCCTTGTGCACAGAGAGGCTCAGGGACAGCGCCCACGCTCTGATCAAAAAAAAAAAAAGGGAGCTGGAAGTAGAGGTATGACTCAAGTGATAGAGCACTAGCCTTGAGCTAAAGAAGTTCAGGGACAGGGGTCAGGCTCTGAGCTCAAGCCCTAATTACTTACACACACACACGCACACACACACACACACACACACACACACACACACGTTAAGATTTCTACTAAATTCATATCACTTTTACACCATTGTGAAATCAAAAGTCATGTTATGGGGCCGAGAGCATGGCCTAGTGGCAGAGTGCTCACCCAGCATGCACAAAGCCCTGGGTTTGATTCCTCCGTACCACATACACAGAAAAAAAGCCGAAAGTGGTACTGTGGCTCAAGTGGCATAGCGCTAGCCTTGAGCAAAAAGTGGTCAAGGACAATGCCCAAGCTCTGAGTTCAAGCCCCAGGATTGGCAAAAAAAAAAAAAAGGGCCGAGAGTTTGTCCTAGTGGTTAAAGTGCTTGCCTAGCATGCATGAAGACCCGGGTTCGATTCCTCGGTACCACATACATAGAAAAAAGCCAGAAGTGGTGCTGAGGCTCAAGTGGTAGAGCTCTGGCCTTGAAAAAGTCCAAGGACAGTGCTCAGGCCCTGAGCTCAAGCCTCAAGGCCAGGACTGGCAAAACAACAACAACAACAACAACAACAAAAATCGATTGTTCCCTTTAAATGAGTGGTCCTCATCTAATCACTTGAAGGCTCAAACAGAGGTAAGAGGGCGCTCCGGTGACTTGGTCACAGAAATTGTGTCAGAGGTATTTTCCAGCTTTTAAACTTGAAGCCATGTCTGCTGAGTCTCCAGCTTACAATTCTTGAAACTTGTCAGCCCAAGAAGATGGAATCACAGGAGCCAAGTCTTTTTTCATAGGGCTTGAATTCAGCCTGAGCACTGTCCCTGAGCTCTTCAGCTTAAGGCTAGCACCCTACCTTGGAACCAAGCCCCACTTCCTATTTTCTAGAGATTAATTAGAGATAAGAGTCTCAGGTCCTTTTGTGCCCAGGCTGACTTTGAACCTTGATCCTCAGATCTCAGCCTCCTGAGTAGCGAGGATTATAGGCATGAGGCACCGTGCCCAGCTAGGAGTCAATTCTTTATGATAAATAAAGTGTAGAGTATATGCCTAGCATGTGCAAGGCTCTGGGTTTGGTTCCCAGTACCAGAGACAGACTTACAGACAGACACAGAGAAAGAGAGACACAGAGAGAGAGAGCGAGACAGAGAGAGGAAGACAGAGAGGGAAACAGAGAGAGAGACAGACAGACAGAGGCAGAGACAAAGACAGAAAAAGAGAGAAGAAAAACAGAAAAGCTATTAAGCCATAGAATATGGACAATACAGAAATACATATTACTAAGTAAAAATCACCCTAACAAAATACTTGAGGTTGGGAAATGAACAAAGAATTTTAACTCATAGTTAAACTTCATGTGTGAGAAGTGATCACGTGACAAGACAGAGAGGCACAGAGACCAGGGAGGAGAGTCTTATTCTTGCATGCACCCTCTCTCTCTCTCTCTCTCTCTCTCTCTCTCTCTCTCTCTCTCTCTCTCTCTCTCTCTCTCTCTCTCTTTCTCTTTTTTTTGGGGGGGAGGGGGCACAGGGATTAGTCATAGGGCTTAAATTCAGGACCTGGTTGCTGTCCCTGAGCTATTTTGTCCTACCACTTTGAGCCACGGCTCCACTTTTGGTTTTCTAGTGGTTAACTGGAGATACAAGTCTCAGGAATTTTCAGGCCAGAGCTGGCTTCAAACCCTGATCCTCAGCTCTCAGGCTCCAGCTACTCAGGAAGCTGAGATCTCAGGATTGAAGTTTGAAGTCAACCTGGCCAGAAAAGTCTGTGAGATTCTTTATTCTCCAGTGGAGCGCCAACAAAAAAGCCAGGAAGTGAAGGTATGGCTTACACAGTAGAGGCCCCAGCCCTTAATAAAGAAACCAAGTGGGAGCCAGAGGTTTTGAGTTTAAGCCCTAGCACAGGTAACAACAACAAAAAAGAACTAGAATTAGTGTGGCACTGGTGAAGCTGAGGTGACCCTCTTAGAGGGCATTTGACAACATCTTGAAAAGCTGCATTCCCTCCAACCCCATGACACCATTACCTTTGAGAAAGTCTCCCCAAAGAAGCCCCAGGAGATGTCAAAACTATTCACAGCGGCACTGCTGGTGAAGAGAAATTGGATCAAGTGTAAAGTCTCCCAATAGGAAAATTTGTCACATCATGTTCTCTAATAAAAGACAATCGGGCTGTTAAAATAAAAGAACCACATCTATATATTGTGATATGAGTTAACAAGTTGTAATGACATTATCTATGGGAAAATAGGAAAGGCAGAGATTTGAGGAGATGACAGTTCAAAGCCAGCCTAGGCAAAAAGTTCATGAGACCCCTATCTCAACCAGTGACTAAAAGTGATGTTCCTGCCATCCCCATTATGTACGAAGCATAGAGAATCAAGGTCCAAGCCAGTCTTATCCAAAAGTTAAAAGAAGGAGGAGGAGGAGGAGGAGGAGGAGGAGGAGGGGGGGGGGGAGGAGGAGGAGGAATCACCACCATCATTATTATTAGCATCATCATCATCATATCATCATCATCATCATCATCATGGGTGCGGGTGGCTCACACCTATAATTCTAGCTATTCAGGAGGCTGAGATCTGAGAACTACAGTTCAAAGCCAGCCCAGACAGGAAAGACCATGAGACTCTTATCTTCAATTAACCACCAGAGAACCCGAAGTGGAGCTGTGGCTCAAAGTGGTAGAGAGAGAGCAATCAGTAGAAAAGCTCAGGAACAGCATCCAGGACTTGAGCCCCATGGGGTAGAGAGGGGGAAAGAAGGAAAGGGGTACAAAGCTACAAAAATACCAGAGCAACAGAAGGAAAAACAAAAAAAAAACCCGGGAGGTGTCATTCTGGTGAACACCAACCCAGCAGGTGAGAGTGAGGCATGGAGTGGATGTGAAGCCCAGGGGAGGGCGGGAGGTATAAGACTTATGAGTTTTCCTAGTTTATGATGGTATCTATTTGGTAGAAGCCATACTGGAAATCTGAGTTCTGATTATTTACTTATTTATTTATTTGCCAGTCCTAGGGCTTGAACTCAGGGCCTTGGCACTGTCCTTGAGCTTTCTCAAGGCTGGCATTCTATGACTTGGGCCACAGTACCACTTCCAGCTTTTTCTATGTATGTGGTACCAAGGAATGGAACCTCTCATGCATGCTAGACAAGCACTCCACCACTAAGCCATACCTGGCTCTCTTTTATCTTTTCCCGGAGTGCAAATCAGTAGGCTTCTCCCCAGCAGCTGGGCTCTGAGGGAGATGCACAGAACCTTGCCTGTACCATGTCTGCTCTTTGGGGCCAAACTGTGCTGTGCTGTGTCTGCCTGATTTTCTTTTTTCTTGTAAATGCTTTTGGGGTTTTTTTGGTCAGTCATGAGGCTTGAACTCAAAGCCTGGGCTTAGTCCCTGAGCTTTTGTACTCAAGATTAGTACTCTACCACTTGAGCCAAAGTAATTACTTCTGGTTTTCTGGTGATTAATTGGAGATAAGAGTCTCATTGAGGCTAGGTGCTGGTGGCTCAAACTTGTAGTCCTAGCTACTCAGGAGGCTAAAATCTGAGGATCACAGTTAAGAGCCAGCTTGGGCACTAAAGTCTGTAAAGTCTGTGAGACTCTTTTTTTTTTTTTTTTTTTTTTTTTTGCCAGTCCTGGGCTTGAGCTCAGGGCCTGAGCACTGTCCTCGAACTTTCTCAAGGCTAGAGCTCTACCACTTGAGGCTCAGCACCACTTCCGGCTTTTTTGTATGTATGTGGTACCAAGGAATTGAACCTAGGTCTTTGTGCATGCTAGGCAAGCACTTTAACCACTAGGCCATACTCCCAGCCCCTGTTTGTGAGACTCTTATCTCCAATTAACCACCAGAAAACCAGAAGTGGCGCTGGGCTTCAACTGGTAGAACACTAGTCTTGAGATGAAGAGCTCAGGGACAGTGTCCTGGTCCAGAGTTCAAGCCCTACAACCAACAACAACCCAAATAAATAAATGAATAAATAATTTAAAAAATTTTAAATTTAAATATAATTTTTTTTAGAAGAGTCTCACTAACTTTCTTGCCCTGGCTGGCTTCAAACTCTGACACTCAGGGAAGTGGTGCTATGGCTCAAAGTGGTAGAGAACTAGCCTTGAGCTGGAGAGCTCAGGGACAGAGCCCAGGTCCACAGGAGAAAAAAAAAAAAAAAGAATTGTGATGCTCAGATCTCAGATTCTGAGAAGCTAGGCATGAGTCACTGGTACTGGGCTAAATATTTTTTTTATTTACAATATTTTCACCTCCATGATGGGTCTCTCAGCCATTATTGAGTTGAGAAGCATTTCTGGGACTGTGATAATCATATGAGCCTGTTGGGATTGTTATCCCACTTCTGAGAAACAATTCAAAGCAAATAATTGCAGGCCAGGTATGGTGACATATACCTGTAATGCAGAGACAGGACATCCAAGCCTGGGCTGCATAGTAGAATGCTGTCTTGAAAAGTCAAAGCCAAGTGTGACAGCACATTCGTACAGTCTCAGCACTTTAGAAGCTGAAGCAGAGGGATCTGGAGTTAATACAGCAAGCTCTTACCCTTTCACCCCAGCCACACACAAAGACAGATAAATGAATGAGCAAACAACATAAAAAGAAAAGTGAAATCAAACACTTAAGTAAGATTTTGTCACAGAAAGACTCAAAATAATTTTTTTGTCAGTCCTGGGCTTGAGGTCAGGGCCTGAGCACTGTCCTTGGACTTTCTCAAGGATAGAGCTCTACCACTTGAATCTCAGCACCACTTCTAGATTTTTTCTATGTATCTGGTGCCGAGGAATCAAACCCGGATCTTTGTGCATGCTAGGCAAGCACTCTATTGATAGGCCAAACTCCTGGCCCTCAAAACAATTTTTAAAGCATTTTATTACCTTGCATTTAGTTGTACAAAGGGATATTTTCTAGTCCTGGGACTTGAACTCAGAGCCTGGGCACTACCTCTGAGTTTTTATTGCTGAAAGCCAGCTAGCACTCTACCACGTGAGCCATGGTACCACTTCTGTTTTTTTCTGTTTATGTGGTACTGAGCAATCGAACCCAAGCCTTCATGCATGCAAGGCAAGCTACTCTACCACTAAACCACATTCCCAAGAAGGGAATTTTATTGTTACATTTTCAACTCGAATTCAGGGCCTTAACCTTTCTACCCAGATGCTCTGCTATTTCCCACACTACATCAGCATTGTCTTTAGTAGCCACGAAGCATTGACAGATGTGCAGATAAAGAAAGGGTGCTCAGGGGCCGGGAGTTTGGCCTAGTGGTTAAAGTGGTTGCCTAGCATGCACGAAGACCCGGGTTCGATTCCTCGGTACCACATACATAGAAAAAAAAAAAGCCAGAAGTGGTGCTGAGGCTCAAGTGGTAGAGCTCTAGCCTTGAGAAAGTCCAAGGACAGTGCTCAGGCCCTGAGCTCAAGCCCAGGACTGGCAAAAAAAAAAAAAAAAAAAAGAAAGGGTGCTCAGTCGGGTGTGGTGGCTCACACCTGTAATCCCAGCTACTCAGGAGGCTGAGATCTGAGGATTGGGATTCAAGCACTAAAGCCCGTGAGACTCATCTCCAATTAGCCACCAGAAACCCAGAAATGGGGCTCTGGCTCAAGGGCCAGGGCAGTAGCCTTGAGCTGAAGAGCACCCAGGCCCAGAGTTCAAGTCCCATAACCAAAAAAGAAAAAAGAAGGAAAAAAGAAAGTGTGTTCAAACATGTTGCAGGAAGAAGTAGGGAGGAGAGGGGAGATGAGAGAAAGAGAAAAGAACACACAGAGGGCTCAGCCCATGCCTGGTGATGGTGGGGGTCCTTCCCCACCTAACCTGGAAGCCCAGATATAAGCTTCTGAAGGAAATGAGAGACAGACAGACAGACAGACAGACAGAGACACAGAGACCAAGACAGAAAAACAGAGAAAGACAGGGAGGCTAGAAGAGGTAGAGAGGGAAGAAGAAAAATGAAAGGAAGAAAGAAAGAGAGGGGGGAGGGGAGGGGAGGGGAGGGATAGGAGAGGAGGAGAGGAGCAGAGAGGAGAGGAGTGGAGAGGGAAGCTTGTTTTGGGTTTGGGAGGGTGGAGATGCCCAGGGCTATGATTGGGGAGGGGATCTCTTTGGTCCAGGGAGGGGAAAGAAGAGCAGGAGAGACAGGTAACCGCTGGGTGGAACTAGTCTTGGTAACAGAGTGGTTACGCTCTGCCCCACTTTTATAGTAAGCATCAGAAGAAAGAGAAAACAATTTGGAAGAGAGAGAGAGAGAAACAGAAAGAGAGAGGGAGGCTGGGAGTTTGGTTTAGTGGTAGAGTGCTTGCCTAGCATGCATGAAGACCCTGGTTTGATTCCTCGGTACCACACACATAGAAAAAGCTGGAAGTGGTGCTGTGGCAGAGTGCTAGCCTTGAGAAAAGCCCAAGAACAGTGCTCAGGCCCTGAGTTCAAGCCCCACGACTACCAAAAAAAAAACAGAGGGGGGGGGAGGGAGAAGGGAGAAATGGTGCGGGTGGGGCCAAGAGGCTGAGATCTGAAGATCAAGGTCAAAGTCAGCCAGGGACTTTGAAAGTCTGTGATACTTTTGTCTCCAATTAACCCCCTAAAAGTTAATAGTGGAGATGTGGCTTAAGTGGTAGAGTAAAAATGTTCAAAGATAGAGCCCAGACCCTGAGTTCAAGTCCCAAGACTAGAACACACATACAGAACATGGTGTACACATACAATGGAAGAATATTATAAAGCTTCAAAATCACTTAAGTTGGGCCGGGGCTGCAGCTCAGTGATAGAAAACCTAAACTTTTCCAAGGCTTTGGGTTCAATCCCCAGCACCACAAGGAATAAAAAAGAGGGGAAAGCTGGGAGTGTGGCCTGGTGGCAGAATACTCACTGAGCATGCATGAAGCCCTGGGTTCCATACCTCAGCACCACATACACAGAAAAAGCTGGAAGTGTGTTGTGGTTCATGTGGTAGAGTGCTAACCTTGAACAAATGTTCAAAGACAGTGCCCAAGCCCTGAGTTCAAGCCCCAGACTGGCAAAAATGAATAAATAAATAGATAGATAGATAGATAGATAGATAGATAGATAGATAGATAGATAGATGAAAAGTTCTACAGATGTGTTATACAATGCAAATATATGTAATGCTTCTAAACCACAATTAACTTCTCTTTTACCACAATAAAAAACAAATTCACATAGCTGGGCACTGGTGGCTCACACCTGTAATCCTAGCTACTCAGGAGGCTGAGATCTGAGGACTGCAGTTCAAAGCCTGCCTAGGCAGGAAAGTCTGTAAGACTATTAGTTCCAATCCTCCACCAGAAAGCTGTGCCTCAAAGTGGTAGAATGCTAGCCTTGAGCAAAAGAGCCCAGGGACAGCGCCCAAGCCCGAGTTCAAGCCCTGACCAAAAACAAACAAACAAAATGCATAATAATCATAACTTTAACCATTTTAAAGTATATAATGGAGGTTTTTTTTTCTAGTATATCCAACAGTTTCACAACTGCTATAGCAGATAATAACCACCACCTAATTCCAGAACACTTATCATGCTCAAAAGAAGCCTCAAGGCAGCCTTCCCTCCTTTCTCATCCTCAGCCCAATTACCAGTGTTTTCCTGTCTCTATAGTTTTGATGGATCCGTATAAATTAAATCAAATAACATAATAATGATATATTAATAATATATTAAAATTATCATGTTTCCATTTGGCTTCTCTCTCTTAGTTTTTCACTGGTCCATGTTAGTATTAGGCACTTACTTAGTACTGGGATTAGGGCTTAAACTCAGGGCCTCAAGTTCTCACTTGGCTTTTTAGCTCAAGGCCAGTGCTCTTCCACTTGAGTTTGCTGCACCACTTCTGGCTTTTTGGTAGCTAGTTGGAAATAAGAGTCTCAGGAACTTGGGGCAGGGAGTTTGGCCTAGTGGTAGAGTGCTTGCCTAGCATGCACAAAGACCCTGGTTCAATTCCTTGGTAATACATACATAGAAAAAAGTCGGAAGTAGTGCTGTTGCTCAAGTGGTAAAGTTCCAGTCTTGAGAAAGCCAAGGACAGGGCAAAGGTCCTCCTGAGCTAAAGGCCCAGGACTGGCAAAAAAAAAAAAAAAAAAAAAAAACACCCAAAAACAAAAAAAAACAACTCTCAGGAACTTTTCTGCCCAGGTTGGTCTCAAACTGGGATCCTCGGAGCTCAGCTTCTTGAATAGCTAGTACTATAGACATGAACCACTGATATCTGGCTACACCTCCTTCATTTTTATGGCTCAATGCCACCTGGCTTTAAGGATATGGCACTTTTTTCTCATGAATTCATCAGCTGGTATGCATCTGGCCTGCTCCTACTGGGGGCTGTTGCGATAATGCCACCATGAGCTTCATGGTTTTTTTTCTGTCTTATTTTATTTGATTTTTTTGTTCATAGAAACAGATTATAAGGATACAACTCAGATTCATAATAACAACTATCCCTGGGAATGGGAGGGAGAGAGAGGAACTGGGCAGGGCAGAGAAACAAAGGAGTTTTCAGCTTTATCTGTGTGCTCTACTTGTTGTATATAAAATATATCTGAAACAAAAATGTTTGTAGCTGAACATGTAGGTTATTTATTGGTTTAGAGCTTTCTCTCTTTCTTTCTTTTTTTTGGTGGGTCATGGGGCTTGAACTCAGCCTGGGTGCTGTCCCTGAGCTCTTCAGCTCAAGGCTACTGCTTTACCCTTGAGCCAAGCCTCACTTCCTGTTTTCTAGAGGTTAACTGGAGATAAGAGACTCAGGTCCTTTTGTGCCCCTGCTGGCTTTGAACCTTGATCCTCAGATCTCAGCCTTCAAAGCAGCTAGTATCACACGCGTGAGCCACCACGCCCCGCTAGCTTTCTGGTGTTTTAAAAGTAATTAAAGGGCTGGGAGTTTGGCCTAGTGGTTGAGTGCTTGCCTAGCATGCATGAAGACCCAGGTTCGATTCCTTGGTACCACATACATAGAAAAAAGCCGGAAGTGGTGCTGAGGCTCAAGTGGTAGAGCTCTAGCCTTGAGAAAGTCCAAGGACAGTGCTCAGGCCCTGAGCCAAAGCCCAGGACTGGCAAAAAAAAAAAAAAAAAAAAAAAAAAAAAGTAATTAAAACAACCAGGTGCTGGTGGTACATGCCTGGAATCCTAGCTATCTAGAAAGCTGAGTTCTGAGGATCCTGGTTCAAAGTCAGCTTAGGCAGGAAAATCTGTAAGAGTCTTGTTTCCATTTAACCACCAAAGAGCCAGAAATGGAGCTGTGGCTTAAGTGTTAGAGTGCTAAGGAAAGTGTTTAGGCACTAAATTCAAGCAGAAATAAGTTAAACAATGTACATTCAGAATCTAAACTTTTCTATATCTAAGATGTAGCACTAATATCTAGGATAAGCAGACACTAAAGTATGGGGAAGGCTGAGAGGAAGCGGTGAAGTGTAAGGTCAACGAGAAGGGTCTAGAGGGGCTAAAAACCCCGAGACCTGCCCTTTATGGTAGTCCTAGGGCCATCAGAACAGCTCCCATGGACACGGGTGACAGAACCAGAGCCAGGCCCAGCTGAGAGTGAGGCTGCAACTCCTCATCTGCTTGCTTCCTTCCTTCCTTCCTTCCTTCCTTCCTTCCTTCCTTCCTTCCTTCCTTCCTTTCTATCTTCCTTCCCAGCATGCTCTGGGGAGAGTGAGCGGCCACACACTCGCGCACACACACACTCACACCCCTTGTCTTTACTCTGCTCTTGCCTTCCACAGTTCCCCTCAGGATCAGCTCCGTCATTTGTGAACCCCGTGCAAATGGACCAGGTGAACTGCCAAGGCAGTTCCTTTTTTTTTTTTTAATTGTGGGTCGTGGGGCTTGAACCCTGGGACTGGATGCTGTCCCTGAGCTACCGCCCTACCCCTTGAGCAACAGCACCACTTGCCCTTTTCTAGTGATTAGAGATAAGAGTCTCACATTCTTTAGTGCCCGGGCTGGCTTTGAGCACAACCCTCAGATCTCAGCCTCCTGAGTAGCTAGGGTTACAGGCGTGAGCCACTGTGTCAGGATTGCCACAGTAATTTCTTTCTTCTTCTTCTTCTTTTTTTTTTTTTGCCAGTCCCAGGCTTCAGCTCAGGGCCTGAGCACTGTCCTTGAACTTTCTCAAGGCTAGAGCTCTACCACTTGAGCCACAGCACCACTTTCCGCCTGCAAGCACTCTTAAGAGAATTAGGCCAAATTCCCAGCCCTGCCAAGGTAATTTCTAACTCCAGGGGTAGCTGGGGAGAGTCACAGCCAGGTCCAGATGCTGGAGCCACTCAGCAGTGTCTCTCTCCTTCCCTCCCTTCCTTCCTTCCTTCCTTCCAGTATTTATGTTTAGTGTGTGCGCCTGGTACTAGGCATTAGACATTCAATAGGAAGCAATATACAATCAAACGTCAAGAAGCTTCTTCCACTGGGGCTAGATTGTGGCTTAGTGGTAAAGTGCTTACCTAGCATGCATGAAGCCCTGGCTTTGATTCCTCAGTACCATGTAAACAGAAAAAGCCGGAAGTGGTGCTGTCGCTCAAGTGGTAGAGCGCCAGCCTTGAGCAGGGAGGCTCAGGGATAGTTCAAGCCCTACAACTGGCAAAAATAAAAATAAATAAATAAGCTTCCATTCTAGTAAGAACACAGATGTCATCACAGACACACCACACAGACGGGCACAAGCTGCGGTGAGGGGGTGTGAAGGGGAAGGGAAAGCAGAGGGGCCCGTTAGACCATAGCATCAGGGGCACTGGCCAGAACCTCCCAGCAGCGTGCCACTGGAGCAGACATCCAAGAGTGCTTATCTTAGCAGAAGATAGGGGAAGTACTGTGGGGGCGAGGTTGGGAGAACATTCTGGAACATTCTTGGCAGAAAAGTGCATACCTTCTTCAAGGACTTGCCAGGTCAATATAGCTACAGTCAAGGGGGGGGGGGACAGAAACCTAGATGGGGTTGTAGAGGAGCCGATGTCTTGGGCCTCGTTTGGGTACTCCCTATGCAGGCTCCACCTGGGCTAAGATCCTTAATATTCTCTTTACATTAGCATCTGCGGGAGCCAGGGCCTGTGTCTCACATCTATAACCCTAACTACTCAGAAGACTGAGGTCTGTGGATCTTAATACAACCCCAGCCCAGGCAGAGAAAGTCCTCCAGACATATCTCCAATTAACTAGTGAAAAGCCAGGAATGGAGCTGTGACTCAAGTAGTAGAGAAATAGCCATCCTCTAGTGAAAAAGCTAGACAGTGCCCAAATCCTGAGTTCAGGGCCCTAGTACCAGCACACACACACACACATACACACACACACAAATTGGCTCCCTTTTGGTTCTTCTCTTAAGCAAGAAAACTCTTGAGATCAGAAGACTAACATGCCATTTGTATCTTTAAAAAATTTTTTTATTTATTTATTTTTGGGTCATGGGGCTTGAACTCAGCCTGGGCACTGTCCCTGAGCTCTTCAGCTCAAGGCTACCACCCCACCCTTGAGCCAAGCCTCACTTCCTGTTTTCTAGAGGTCAATTGGAGATAAGAGGCTTGGGTCCTTTTGTGCCCCGGCTGGCTTTGAACCTTGATCCTCAGATCTCAGCTTCCTGAGTAGCTAGGATTACAGGCGTGAGCCACTGCACCTGGCTATTTCTTCTTTTTTTTTAATTTAAAATTTATGGTCAAGATGATGTATTGGGGGTTATAATTACATTTGTAAGGTAGTGAGCTATTACTTCTTGAACATTGTTACCCCTTCCCATCATTTTCCCCCATTTTCCCTCCCATCCCCCCACCATTTGTATTTCGTTAATCCTCAACTGAAATTTTAAATATTTCTCCCTATCCACCAGCCATGATTTGGAAAGTCTGGCTACCCATCTTTTCCTATCTGGAAAAGCTCTAACAGCATCTCAGCTCACAGTGAGGCTGGTGATTGGGACTCATTTACATTTTTAATAAATGATTCTGGCTGCCATGTGCAGAGTGTTCAGTGGGCCAGGGTATCACTGAAAGATGGAGGAAGCCAGGCGCCAGTAGCTCATACCCTAGCTATTCAGGGGTCTGAGATCTGAGGATTGTGGTTCAAAGCCAACCTAGGCAGGAAAGTCTATGGGACTTCCTCTCCATGCCCTCCCGCCTCCCCAACCCCCGATCCTGGACCTTGAACTCAGGGCCTGGACACTTGGGGAGCTTCTTTGTGTTCAAGACAGCACTCTACCACTTGAGCCATAACGCCACTTCTAGCCTTTTCTGAGTAGTTTATTGGAGGTAAGAGTCTCACAGACTTGGGGCCAAGAGTTTGGCCTAGTGGTAGAGTGCTTGCCTAACATGCATGAAGACCCGGGTTTGATTCCTTGCTACCATATATACCTAGAAAAGCTGGAACTGGTGGTGTGGCTCAAGTGGTAGAGCTCTAGCCTTTAGGAAAAGCCCAAGGACAGTGCTCAGGCCGAGTTCAAGGCCCAAGACTGGCAAAAAAAAAAGTCTCACAGACGTTCCTGTCTGGGCTTGCTTTGTACCTTGGTCCTCAGATCTCAGCCTCCTAAGAAGCTGGGATTACAGGCATGAGCCACCAGAGCCTGGGTCCCAGGATACTCTTATCACCAATTAATCACAGAAAAAGCCAAAAGTGGCACTATAGCTCAAGTGGTAGTGTTAGCTTTGAGCAAAAGGAACTCAGGGACAATTCCCCAGGCCCAGAGTTCAAGCCCCAGGACCAGCCCCCCCACCCCACCCCCCGCAAAGGAAAGATGGCGGTGGTTGTGCTAGGACAAAGGGACCTTGGAGTTCTGACTTAGGTAGGTAGGCAGAGAGATAAGTGGACTTGACCTTCCTTAACGAGCCTGCTCAAGTCCTATCCTTCAGAGACCAAAATCTCCTTCCCTTAATCTCCTGGTGCCCACTCAAGTTCATTCCAGAGAATGTAACTTCTGGGATACTCCCATCGCCGTGTGAACTCCAGGACTGCCCGCATTCAGGACAGCGTGTCCCCTGGCCAGCTCAGGATGAGGAGAGTTAGGACTCCGAGGTCATCACAGTTGGGCCCTGTGGCCTCTGAGCCAGCCAGCTTCCGCGGACTGATCACTCAGCACCTAGGGTACAGGATTCCCACCACCTAAATGCTGACCAATCTCATGTATATGGTTCCAAAGTCCAGCCTGAACCTCTGGTCACACTGCACTCAGCCTCAGGCCCAGCCCCTCCCAAACCTGCCTTCAGGAGACTTGACGCTGCTCCATGGGGCTGGATATAGCCTCAAACCTCTTCTTCCTCTGCCTCCTGAGAGCGAGGGTAACAGGAGAGCTGAGTGCTACCACAACCAGCTCTCCCCTTTCCCCTTTTTTCCTTCTTTTCTAGTATTTAGCTTGCTTGCTCAGCTGGTACACTATCATTTGAGCGATACCTCCAGCCCA
The DNA here is from genome assembly GCF_031878675.1 of Megascapheus bottae. Classification (NCBI taxonomy): domain Eukaryota; kingdom Metazoa; phylum Chordata; class Mammalia; order Rodentia; family Geomyidae; genus Megascapheus; species Megascapheus bottae. The sequence goes on from NC_143514.1 coordinate 59,495,286, forward strand.
GCTTTGTGGTGGCTATTTGTGGAGGTAGTATCTCATGAACTTCAGTGCCTAGCCAGCTTTGAACTTCAACCCTACTGACTCTGGAGATGGCAGCCTCCTGAGATTATAGGTGTAAACTATCAGTGCTAGGCCCCAGCTCTCCTCGTCTAAAATTCCTATAAGCCTTTCCTCTACTTCTCCAGCCTACCAGGCATGTATTGAAAGTGGGGGGGGGGGACTACGTTTCTATGCCACCCTGAGCTAGAACCACCTGAGCCAGGCATACAGAGGTAAACAAGAGGACTGGATGTGGTGGTTCACATCTATAATCCCAGCACTAGAAGCAGAGTGGTGGGGGGTGGGAGATGCTGAAGCAGAAAGATTTCACATTTGAGGACAACCTAGACTGTACAGTGAGATGTCTCAGACTTTCTTGTCTGGGCTGGCTTTGAACGGTGAGCCTCTGATCTCAACCTCCTAAGTAGCTGGTATTACAGGTGTGAGCCACCTGTAACTGAGACACCAGTAACTGGGGCTATGCTTCATGTAATTGTAATCCCTCTGAATATCTTTATACTAAAGTAAGTAATATTTAAAAATAATTTTTTAAAAATAGACACACATGGGTTGGGGGTTTGTGCACAAAGATCCGGGTTCAATTCTTCAGTGCCATATACATAGAAAAAGCCAGAGGTGGTACTATGGCTCCAGTGGTAGAGAGCTAGCCTTGAGAAAGCCCAAGGACAGGGCTCAGGCCCTAAGTTCAAATCCCAGGACTGGCAAACACACACACACACACGCACATGCACACACACACATAGAGATTGTAAAATTAGTTCACATTTTATTTTTCATGATTCTTTTTACAACTTTCCTATACCGATTCAAACATTATTTGATACCCAGATGTTATTATACTGGTCATGAAAGAGAATATTTCAAATAACTCTTACATCTAGTGAAGATAAGAAGGGAGAAATACAGGATGAAAGAGATATGGGGAATGTACTTAAATGAAATTATTTTCTGAATTTACACAGTACACTGAGAAGTCAGAAATGCAGTAGAGAGGGCAACCCTCCTGATAATCTACCTCATGCTCAGGAATGTAATAAATTGTCCAAACAGAAAAAAGAAGTCAGCTTTCTAGAATTCAAGGTATATGGGAAGTTCGTGGTAATGACAGTGGATAATCTTATAGAAATGAAGAATCATGATGGGGTAGCCATTTGAGCATGTACAAAGCTGCCATCGCATAGTTTTATGAATGAGATGCAAAGCATATGCATAAAACCCTAAGTAGAAGAATGTAGTACAATGGTCAGGATAAGCAGGCATAGGATTCTACTATGCAAGTACCTCAGTTTAGTTAGAACTAGTGGGGAGTTTTGTGTGTGTGTGTGTGTGTGTGTGTGTGTGTGTGTGTGTGTGTGTGTGTTGGTCCTGGGACTTGAACTCTGGGCCTGGGTGTTGTCCCTGAGCTCTTCAGCTCAAGGATACTGCCCTACTCCTTGAGCCACAGCACCACTTCTGGTTTTCTGGTAGTTAATTGGAGATAAGAGTCTCATGGACTTTTTAATGCCCAGGCTGGCTTTGAACCATGATCCTCAGATCTCAGCCTCTTCAGTAGCTAGGATTACAGGTGTGAGCCACCATGTCCAGTTTGGGGAGTTTTTATTTGACCCCCTAGGTGAAGTCCTACAAGCAAACCAACCACTAATTAGTGTCTATGGGAGGTATTTTGGGGAACGGGGGGCATAGGACTTCTGAGTACTTCCTAGGGTGTGAATAGGATAGAGGTTGATTTTAGTAGTCTCACAGCTTCCCAAGTGATTGTGGGGCAGTTGGTTATAGAAGGGGTAGTCTGAGAATGAACTTATATTAAGAAGGGGCAAGTAGAGGGCTGGGAATGTGACTTAGTGGTAGAGTTAGAAATGGTGCTGTGGCTCAAGTGGTGCTAGCTACCCTTGAGCAAAAGAAGTTCAGGGACAGTGCCCAGGTCCTGAGTTCAAGCCCCAGGGCTGGCAAAAAAGGAGGGAGCAAGTAGAGAGGAAAAGGAAATTGATGATGTAACAGTGTGATATCATGATATATCTGCCCTCCCAAGACAGACTAAATGGAGGAGGGCAGCAGCTAAGTTGTACTGGTATCCCACAGTATTCCCAAGACGTCAAACAGTCCAGAAAGGCAAACAGCATGAGCTGAGGACGGCCCCTTCATTGTCAGGACGCCAATTTTTCCAGGACATTGATGTCATCTCTTGAGTTGCCCCAACTTCATAGAACCCTCCTTCCACTCCCCATTGGTTTATTCAGGCGAAAGTTCTGAGGCAACTACACCAGGCCATATATTGTGTGATGGAGGAAAGCAGACAAGACACCATCTTGTGTATGCTACCCACACACTCTACCATGGAACCACACCTCTAGCCAAGACAGTGCTTCTCACCTGGTGCTATTTATAGTCCTGGAGGACAGAACTATTAGAATCCACAGCAATTTGGGCTGCGAAGGAAAATAGTAAAATGGTGACAAAACAGCCTTTAGAGGGAGGCGATATCACAGGTGTTATGAAAAGTACAGGAGGTCATTGTCTAGGGCCAAACTGCTTTGCATTAAGATCAACACAAATCAAAATGGGAGCGGGGAACTGCTGGCTCATGCCTATAATCTCAGTTATTTTTTAGGAAGCCGAGGACTGAGAGTCAAAGCCAGCCTGAGCAGGAAAATCCAGTCCTTGCTTCTGAGACTCTTATCTCCAGTTTAAAAAGTCAAATTAGGTATTGGTGGCTTCCACCTGTCATCCTAGTTACTTAGGAGGTCGAGATCTGAGGATCATGGTTCAAAGCCAGCCCGCAGAAAAGTCTATGAGCCTTTTATGTCCAGTCAACTACACAGAAAGCACCGAAGTGTCACTATGGCTTTGAGCACAAAGAGGCTCAAGGACAGTGCTCAGACTGGAAAAAGAAAAAAAAAAAAAAGAAATCATTTAGAAAGATAATAGGGTTAAGGGAACTGGCCAGTTTCATGGAGCAGGATAATTAATTCACTCCACCTTAATCCTTACACAAAAGATAACTATGTAAGTTAGTTTACCAGTTGTTTCTCTGTTTATCTTTCTCCTCTTATGGGACAAGTAACTTTGAAAGGATTAATGTGGTTTTGTTCTGCTTCTCTCAGCTTTCTGTGTTTAAAGAGCCAACTTCTGCTTAGCCTCTCAGAACATTTATTCTGTTTTATGCAATGAAGTATTGCCTGATTCTAGAAGCAAAAATAAAACCAATCAAGATAGCTAAACAAAACAGTTTAGCAATTTTGTCATTTGACATGAGCACCTAAAGAATGAGAATCAATCCGGGCATGACGTCTGTAATCCCAGTAATTTAGCAGACTGAGCTGAGTGCAAATAAAGCTTGAAACTCAGACTGGGCAACACAGTAAAATCCCATTTAAAAA